>NC_041383.1:92575720-92627639 GCF_002162155.2 Triticum dicoccoides
GAGAGAGAGAGAGAGAGAGAGAGAGAGAGAGAGAGAGAGATTTGTATCTCCTTCATCTGTTTGTTTGCAAAACCTCCGTGATGCGCCGTTGTCCTTTTCTGTTCCTTGTTGAACCCTAGTCCATGAACTTAAGGGCTTCATTTTTTAAGGAGGGGCGTTACACCTCTATCTAAAAAAGGTAGGAATTGGCACGAGGAAGACGCGCATGAGAGAGAGTAATTGTAGAGGGGGGAAGAAGGTTGTGGACATGACCTAGGGTTCAGTTTTATTTTTTCGTAAAATATGAATTTTAATGAAAAATTCACATCTTATTGAAAGATTATGCATTGGAAATGTGCATAGTTTCTCATTTTCAGTATATTGTATTGATTCCACTATGCAAGATATTAAAGAGCAAGAATCGGTAAGTCAAATATTACTCCAGATGAAAATTGGTAATTCGGCATTTCCAACAAATATCAAATATTACTCAAGAACTATAACTAAGTTCTACATCTTCTGCCTACTAAAAATGAACAAAGCATGTTTCACATAGAGTACAGATACGTGACGCCGTATGAATTCAAATTCGGAATAATCAGTAATCGCTACTGACAAGTCAAATTCCATGCATGCAGGAGCAGGACAGCGGTCTTCAGCTGGTGCACCTGTTGCTGGCGTGCGCCGACTTCGTGTCCAAGGGCGACCAGCCCTCCGCCCTCCGCCACCTCCACCTCCTCCGCCGCGTCGCCTCGCCGCTCGGCGACTCCATGCAGCGTGTCGCCTCCTATTTCGCCGACGCCCTCGCCACTCGCCTCTCGGTCTCCTCCGGCACCGCCATCTCCCCGCGCGGCGCAGGCGCCCCCTACCCCTTCCCGCCGTCGCCTGATACCCTAAAGATTTACCAGATCCTCTACCAGGCATGCCCTTACATCAAGTTCGCCCACTTCACGGCCAACCAGGCCATCTTCGAGGCCTTCCATGGCGAGGACCGTGTCCACGTCGTCGACCTGGACATCCTCCAGGGCTACCAGTGGCCGGCTTTCCTTCAGGCGCTCGCGGCACGGCCGGGTGGCCCGCCGACGCTAAGGCTGACGGGGGTTGGCCACCCGGCCACGGCTGTAAGGGAGACCGGGAGGCACCTTGCCTCCCTCGCCGCTTCGCTGCGTGTGCCGTTCGAGTTCCATGCCGCCGTGGCGGACAAGCTGGAGAGGCTGCGCCCTGCCGCTCTGCAGCGCCGCGTCGGGGAGGCGCTGGCCGTGAACGCAGTGAACCGCATGCACCGCGTCCCCGGCGCTCACCTCGGCCCGCTGCTGTCTATGATCCGTGACCAGGCTCCCAAGATCATGACGCTCGTGGAGCAGGAAGCTGGCCATAACGGCCCATACTTCTTGGGCAGGTACGCGCCAAATTAAACTCATCCTTGTTTTCAAATTTTTTTGCTCTTGTTTTTTTCAAAAGGAGGATAACCCATCATATGATTTTTGCTCTTAACTAATGTGGTGTTAATTATTACTGTGTTAAGTAATCGGTGAGAAACATGTGACAGCCCAACAGTGCATAGATGAATCTTACTGTATTTGATAGCAATGTTAAATTTGAAGGACAAAATTCATCCATTCTAAAAAATAAGGGACAAAATTCATTGCTGAATTTGTGTACAGGTTCCTGGAGGCACTGCACTACTATTCGGCCATCTTCGACTCACTGGACGCGACATTTCCGGCAGACTCAGCGCCACGGATGAAGGTCGAGCAATGCCTGCTGGCTCCTGAGATCCGCAATGTGGTGGCGTGCGAAGGCGCCGAGCGGGTGGCACGACACGAGCGGCTAGACCGGTGGCGCCGCATCATGGAGGACCGTGGATTTGAGGCCGTGCCGCTAAGCCCAGCGGCCGTCGGCCAGAGCCAAGTCCTTCTAGGACTTTACGGCGCCGGTGACGGATACCGGCTCAACGAGGAAAAAGGGTGCCTCCTCCTCGGCTGGCAGGATCGTGCCATCATCGGCGCATCAGCGTGGCGGTGCTGATCAAAGGATCCGTCGCGGGCTGGACAAGATGGAGAGGTGCTATGTGTGTGGTTGTGTTTATTTTCTTGGTTGGTTGACTAGCCGAATTTCCGGCAACTCACTGTAACAAGTTTGTATTGGAGACGAACTTGGATTTGTGGTGCTTATAGTTGAATCTTGCTATATGCGAATGTATCTAGATTTGCTCCTGTTTTCAGCCAACATTTTTTAATGGCAGATAACTAGAACACGAGAAAAAATCTGGTTCAGATAAAACTTCACGCAAACGACACAAATTTGGTGAAACTGCATTTCTGAGTTTGAATTTTTATTTTTTTGCGGGGGAGTTTGAATTTTCTTTGACTGGTGAAATATGTAAATTTCAAAATGAGAACCACTAAGGCACATTCGTCTGATTTTCCGTTTGTTTTTGCCAGCCGTCGAGTCCATGTTATTTGCATTGTGTTTTACTTGGGCTCTCATCGTCTACTGGTCACTATGAACTTCACTAAGGTTCTCTGCGAGGTTGACTCCACGAAATGCACAGCATCCGCCGCCTCCTCTCCCAAGAAAAAAGGGTAGGGTTTCCGCCTAAGGGATCTGCCGTCACCGGTTCCCCTCGCCTTCGTGTGCCTTTTGGCACCGATGAGGGGAGGGAGACCCCAGTCTGGATTGTCTATGTAGTCTTTGGTCACTCTAGCTTTCTTTAGGGTTAAGTCTAAGTGTCTGGTTGACGTATAGGTGAGGCGACGGTGCCATCGACGGTGAGGAATAATACCTTCCCGTCATGTCTTCGTTTCGGATATGTTGCTTGGCATCGACGGAAGGTGTGTGGAGCTTCAGGGTCAGATCTTGGGCCTCGTGTTTGTATTCTTTTTTCTAAGTGATCAGTTGCACCCTATGATCGGGGATGATGTCGTGGCGTGTTTCATGTTCTTCGGTTCCTTCTTCATCCAATGAAGCTCGGCCAGATGGGATCCGTTGGGGAACTTGTGAGGTTTGAGTTGGGATAATAAGTAATCGGTGAGAAACATGTGACAGACCAATGGTACATGTAGATGAATCTTATTTGATATCAGTGTTAAATTTTGAAGGACAAAATTCATTCATTCTTGAAAAAAGGATAAAATTCATCACTGAATTTGTATACAGGTCCCTGAAGGCACTGCAATACTACTCAACGATCTTTGACTCGCTGGACGTGACATTCCCGGCAGACTCGGCACGTAGATGAAGGCGGAGCAATGCCTCCTCACTCTGGAGATCTACTGCGTAGTGGCGTGCGAGGGCGCCGAGCGGGTGGCACGACACGAGCGGCTAGATCGGTGGCACCGCATCATTGAAGACCATGGATTCGAGGTTGTGCTGCAAAGCCCGGCGGCCGGCGGCCAGAGCCAGGTCCTCCTAGGACTTCATAGCGCCAGTGATAGGTACCGGCTCAACGGGGACAAAGGGTGCCTCCTCCTAGGCTGCCAGGATCGTGCCAGCATTGGTGCCTCGGCGCGGCAGTGTTGATTGATACGTCTCCGATGTATATACTTTTCCAAACACTTTTTTTTCTTTTGAACTCTAATTTGCATGATTTGGATGAAACTAATCTGGACCAACATTGTTTTCAGTACAACAACGATGGTATTGTTTTTGTCCAGAAATAAAAGTTCCCGGAATTGGACAAAACTTTGCGGAGATTTTTTATTAAATAAATGAAAAATATTGGAATGAAGATCCACCGGAGTGGGGCCACCTAATGTCCACGAGACAACAAGGCACGCCATGATGTCTTGTGGGGCCCAGAGGCGGCCGTCTGACCTAATTCTAACTCCGGAAATTTTGTCTTCCTGAGAAAAAAATAAGAGAAGACACTAGTGCAGAATAGGGCTTTAGTCCCGGTTCGTAAGGACCATTAGTGACGGTTCTGCAACCGGCACTAAAGGGTGGGGACTAAAGACCCCCCCCCCTTTAGTGCTGGTTTGTCACGAACCGGAAACAAAGGCCCACCACGTGGCATGAGCCTGCGCCGGGGGGCTGGGGGCCTTTAGTCCCGGTTGGTTACACCAACTGGGACTAAAAGGTTTAGGGGTTTATGATTTATTTTTCCTTTTAATTTAATGTTTTCCATTTAATTCTATTTCATTTAAACGTATTTTACGATGCTACATATTATACACGTTCTTCACTTTTATGTGTAGTGATACGTCTCCGTCGTATCTATAATTTTTGATTGTTCCATGCCAATATTATTCAACTTTCATATACTTTTGGCAACTTTTTATACTATTTTTTGGGACTAACATATTGATCCAGTGCCCAGTGCCAGTTCCTGTCTGTTGCATGTTTTTTGTATCGCTGAAACCCAATATCAAACGGAGTCCAAACAGGATAAAAACCGACGGAGATTTTTTTTGGAATATTTATGATTTTTTGGAAGTAAAATCAACGCGAAAGAGTGTCCGGGGTGGCCACGAGACAGGGGGGCGCGCCCTCCCCCCTGGGCGCGGCCTGGGCTCCCGTGGGCCACCCGTAAGGCAGTTGACGCTCTTCTTTTGACGCAAGAAAGATAATTTTATGAGAAAGATCTGGGCGAAAGATTCACCCCAATCGGAGTTACGGATCTCCAGATATAAAGGAAACAGTGAAGGGGTAGAATCTGGGAACGCAGAAACAGAGAGATAGATCCAATCTCGGAGGGGCTCTCGCCCCTCCCATGCCATGGGAGCCAAGGACCAGAGGGGAAACCCTTCTCCCATCTAGGGAGAAGGTCAAGGAAGAAGAAGAAGAAGGGGGGCTCTCTCCCCCTTGCTTCCGGTGGCGCCGGAACGCCGCCGGGGGCCATCATCATCACCGCGATCTTCACCAACACCTTCGCCATCTTCACCAACATCTCCATCACCTTCCCCCCTCTATCTACAGCGGTCCACTCTCCCGCAACCCGCTGTACCCTCTACTTGAACATGGTGCTTTATGCTTCATATTATTTTCCAATGATGTGTTGCCATCCTATGATGTCTGAGTAGATTTTCGTTGTCCTACCGGTGATTGATGAATTGCTATGATTGGTTTGAGTTGCATGTTTTATTATTGGTGCTTTCCTATATATTGTGCCCTCCGTGTCGCGCAAGCGTGAGGGATTCCTGCTGTAGGGTTTGCAATATGTTTATGATTTGCTTATGGTGGATGGCGTGAGTAACAGAAGCACAGACCCGAGTAAGTAGGTTGTTTGCGTATGGGATAAAAAGGGAATTGATACTTTAATGCTATGGTTGGGTTTTACCTTAATGAATCTTTAGTAGTTGCGGATGCTTGCTAGAGTTCCAATCATAAGTGCATATGATCCAAGTAGAGAAAGTATGTTAGCTTATGCCTCTCCCTCAAATAGAATTGCAATAGTGATTACCGGTCTAGTAACATAGTCAATTGATTAGGGACAATTTCACAACTCCTACCACCACTTTTCCACACTCGCTATATTTACTTTATTGAATCTTTATTTAAACAGCCCCTAGTTTTTATTTACGCGTTCTTTATTATCTTGCAAACCTATCCAACAACACCTACAAAGTACCTCTAGTTTCACACTTGTTCTAGGTAAAGCGGACGTCAAGCGTGCGTAGAGTCATATCAGTGGCCGATAGGACTTGAGAGAGTATTTGTTCTACCTTTAGCTCCTCGTTGGGTTCGACACTCTTACTTATTGAAAGAGGCTACAACTATCCCGTATACTTGCGGGTCATCATGTAGCTCACAAGTTGTCGTATCTATGATATCATCCACAGGGTATATATCTAGTGCATCATCGCTCAGGGCAGAACCCATGCTGCTTCTCGGCATGGATGGGACGGTGCTATCCAATGTTTGATCTGCTAGCTGCTGCCGCTGCTGAGATCCCCTTTCCTGGCTAAGTGAGTCGATCTGCTGCTGCTGCCGCTTGAAAGCGAGTTCCAACTCCGTGTGCTTTGATTCTACGATGTGAAGGTGGTCTGCTTCTTTCTTCCTCTGCTCCTCCTCCAGCTTCCTCTTCTGCTCTTCTTGCTACTTCTTTCTCGCACGGCTTCTGTAGTTGGCGTTCCTATCCGCAAACCCCTCAAACCACGGAACAACGCATTTGCCTCGTGTTCTTCTCGAGTGTTCAGCATTCTTCAGGGCACGCGTAAGCTCGTTGTTCTCTCTGTTGGGCGTGAACACCCCCGTTCGAGCCTCTTCTATTGCAACAAGTAAACTTTCATCGACTCCTTTAAGACATGCCCGCTCCAAAACCTCGCATGTCTTTGGGTCCAACTTCCCCCCATGCGCATTGATGTCTACTACGCAACCTTCTTCTTGTAGACGTTGTTGGGCCTCCAAGTGCAGAGGTTTGTAGGACAATAGCAAATTTCCCTCAAGTGGATGACATAAGGTTTATCAATCCGTGGGAGGCATAGGATGAAGATGGTCTCTCTCAAACAACCCTGCAACCAAATAACAAAGAGTCTCTTGTGTCCCCAACACACCCAATACAATGGTAAATTGTATAGGTGCACTAGATCGGTGAAGAGATGGTGATACAAGTGTAATATGGATGGTTGATATAGGTTTTTGTAATCTGAAAATATAAAAACAGCAAGGTAGCAAGTAGTAAAACTGAGCAAAAACGGTATTGCAATACTTCGAAACAAGGCCCAGGCTTCATACTTTCACTAGTGCAAGTTCTCTCAACAATGATAACATAATTAGATCATATAACAATCTCTCAACATGAAACAAAAAGTCACTCCAAAGTCACTAATAGCGGACAACAAACGAAGAGATTATTGTAGGGTACGAAACCACCTCAAAGTTATTCTTTCCGATCAATCCATTGGGCTATTCCTATAAGTGTCACAAACAGCCCTAGACTTCGTAGTAAAATAACACCTTAAGACACACATCAACCAAAACCCTAATGTCACCTAGATACTCCAATGTCACCTCAAGTATCTGCGGGTTTGATTATACGATATGCATCAGACAATCTCAGATTCATCTATTCAAACCAACACAAAGAACTTCAGAGAGTGCCCCAAAGTTTATACCGGAGAGTCAAGACAAAAACGTGTGCCAACCCCTATGCATAGGTTCCCAAGGTCACGGAACCCGAAAGTTGATCACCAAAACATACATAAAGTGAATCAATAGAATATCCCATTGTCACTACGGGTATCCCACGCAAGACATACATCAAGTGTTATCAAATCCTTAAAGACTCAATCCGATATGATAACTTCAAAGGGAAAACTCAATCCATTACAAGAAGGTAGAGGGGGAGAAGCATCATAAGATCCAACTATAATAGCAAAGCTCGCGGTATGACAAGATCATGCCATATCAAGAACACGAGAGAGAGAGAGAGAGTGAGTGAGAGAGAGAGAGAGAGATCAAACATATAGCTACTGGTACGTACCCACAGCCCCGAGAGTGAACTAATCCCTCCTCGTCATGGAGAGCACCGGGATGGTGAAGATGGCCACCGGTGATGGTTCGCCCCTCCGGCAGGGTGCCAGAACAGGGTCCTGATTGGTTTTTGGTGGCAATAGAGGCTTGCGGCAGCGGAACTCCCAATCTAGGTTTCTTTCCAGGGATTTCTGTATTAAAAGAAATTTTTGGTGTCGGTTTCATGTCAGGGGGGTCCCCGAGTTAGCCACGAGGTAGGGGCATGCCCAGGGGTTAGGGCGCACCCTCCACCCTTGTGGTTGACTCGGGACTCTTCTGTCCCAACTCTTGCTTCGGGGGCTTCTTCTGGTCCATAAAAAATCACCGTAAATTTTCAGCTTGTTTGGACTCCGATTGAGATTCCTTTTTCTGTAAAATTAAAAAACAAGGAAAAAACAGAAACTGGCACTGGGCTCTAGGTTAATAGGTTAGTCCCAAAAATCATATAAAATAGCATATAAGTGCATATAAAACATCCAACACAGATAATATAATAGCATGAATACTTCATAAATTATTGATATGTTGGAGACGTATGGGCATCCCCAAGCTTAATTCCTGCTCTTCCTCGAGTAGGTAAATGATGAAAGAAATAATTTATGAAGTGTGAATGTGATAACCCGCAAGTATAGGGGATCGCAACAGTTTTCGAGGGTAGAGTATTCAACCCAAATTTATTGATCCGACACAAGGGGAGCCAAAGAATATTCTCATTAGTAGTTGAGTTGTCAATTCAACCACACCTGGATAACTTAATATATCCAGCAAAGTATTTAGTAGCAAAGTAGTATGGAAGTAACGGTAACAGTGGCAAAAGTAACAGTAGCAGCTTTGTAGTAATTGTAACAGTGGCAACGGCAAAGTAACTAAGCAAAGAACAATATGTGAAAAGCTCGTAGGCATTGGATCGGTGATGGATAATTATGTCGAATGCGGTTCATCATGTAACAATCATAACATAGGGTGACACAGAACTAGCTCCAATTCATCAATGTAATGTAGGCATGTATTCCGAATATAGTCATACGTGCTTATGGAAAAGAACTTGCATGACATCTTTGTACTACCCTCCCGTGGCAGCGGGGTCCTAGTGGAAACTAAGGGATATTAAGGCCTCCTTTTAATAGAGTACCGGACCAAAGCGCTAACACATAGTGAATACATGAACTCCTCAAACTACGGTCATCACCGGGAGTGGTCCCGATTATTGTCACTTCGGGGTTGCCGGATCATAACACATAGTAGGTGACTATAGACTTGCAAGATAGGATCAAGAACTCACATATATTCATGAAAACATAATAGGTTCAGATCTGAAATCGTGGCACTCGAGCCCTATGTGACACACCAAAATCTTAGCCTTGTTTTATTAATTAAAATTTTGCCAGGAAACTTAATCTTTTATTGTCTGGATTTCCTTTTGATTTCAGAACCATTATTTTCTTTATTATTATAGAGTTTTTACCCCAAGTGAAAACTTTTTAGTCATTATTGGACTTATTTCCCCTCTTAAGGAAAACAATTCTTTTATCACTGGGATTGTTCATACAATTATTATTTTCCTGAGCTTTATTTCTCAAAAATGGTTTTCAAGGTTTTAGGGTTCCATTTGCACTGCAACCCTTTGATAAATTTATTTAAAAATCCCACCAAAATTTGGAGATGTCATGTAATGTTTTTAAATCACTGTTAAACAAAAATATATTTCATTCATTGGATATTTTGGGTTCTACACCAAGTTTCCAAATCTGGTCCAGTGGACAATTTTGCACTACAACCTATTTAAATGTTTCTTTAAAACTTCTACCAAAATTATGGGATGTTAATAGGAGTATATTATTCAACTTTTTGCAAAAACCCAGTGATGTCCTTTGAAAAATTGAGTGTATCAACCTCTTTTTCATTCTGGTCCAGCTTGGTGATTTGTCCAGCAACCATATTTTAACATGCCATTTTTGTTGTGATTGTTTTACCTACTTATAGCCCAGTTTACCAAACCCTTAAGTCCAGGAGATTGGACCCATTGGGAGATTTTTGATCCACGAAATGATGCCCTTAACTTTCTGTCTAGAATTGGTTTTCTTAAAATCTTACACTAACAAGTCTCTTCTTTTGACAAACTAACTTCACCACCCTCTCATGCATCCAAAGAGACACTAGCATGGAGAATTTGGCCACTCCAAGAAATGCCTTAGTGCCATTGGCATTTTGTCAAACACCTTATGGGCATGATCAATTTTGACATGAATTTTAGTTTGCAATATGAACTTGATCCACTGACCCAGCAACCTTGTCCACTAAGCTCCTAGATACTCCTAACCTAGGTCTGCTAATTGCCAGCCTCACCCAAGCTCTATGGCATGCGCTGGCATTTCGCCGAGCACCTGGTGGGCGTGCTCTGGGCGCGCCCAGAGTGCGCGTTTTGCATGTGCCGCGCCCGAGCCGCCGCGCCCCTGTCCTGTTCCCCGAGCTTATCCAAACCCTCTGCTGCTCGCAGCGTAGGACCAAGCCTTGACCCGTACCTCCTCACCAGCACCACAACCCCTCGCCACGTCTCCGACAAGACAGAAGCTAGCCGCCACTGCCACCCGACAGCCTCTGCACTGGTCGGCGCCGCCCGAGCCACTCCCGCTCACCAGTTCGCCCCTGGAGCAGTGCCCGCTCGTCCACTAGCTCCTGCCGCCATCCCCAGCCCCGACATGGTGCCCTGCAAGCTACAGAACAGCGGTCGCTGGCATCCTTATCCACCACCGCGGAACCGACCTTGTCGCGCTATAAAAGGAGGCCCCCGAGCTCATCCGAGCACTCAGGCGACCTCAGGCCACCCCCATGGCACCCCCACAGTCAGCAATCATCGGGGGGAAGCCGTCTTCCCCGACTCCGGCCGGTTCGGCCGCCGCCATTTCCCAGTCCATTTCGTCGTGAGCAGAGCCCCTCCAGTCCAACCAGTGCTACCAACCTTCTCCCCTCGCCCTTGCGGAGCCTCCCAGCATCTCAAACGCGATCGAAAGCCACCGTAGTTCAAACCCCAAAAACTCCCGAAGCCACCGGCCACCGCGAAGCTTGCCGCCGGCAACTCCCTCCGTCCCTGCCGGCAAGTCGACCACCGGAAGGACCGCCCTGATCTTGCGGATCTATCCCTGTCCTTGGATCCCCGTGGGGAGCCGCCGTTCGACGGTGGCGGTCGCCGGAGCCCCGCCCCGCTCGGTCAGAGGAGGAAGAGGAGCGCGTGCGACTGGTTAAACCTGACCAGTGGGCCCAAGGGACCAACTGTCAGTGACCAGCTCCGGTCCACACAGGCGTAAGTGGAAACGTATTTCCAGAGTACGTCTTCGACGTGTATCGTTTTCTTTTCTTTTTCTGTTTTATTTAAAACCAGAGATTTGACTAGACTTTGACTGGCTATATCTTTTTAAATAAAACTCCAAATGAGTTAATTCTTTTTCCTACCTCCCTAAAATTTAATCTATTTATTTTAAGATTTATTTGAAAAAATTTCAGACAACTTTTATGTACTGTTTTTAAAGTATGTGTTATTTGAATTTTTTTGAAAATAGGAAATGGAGGGGAGTTATAACTTTCAAAAGTTTTGGAGAGCACCTCACCCCTCCACAACTTGAAGGCAAGCATTCTGGACCCTGGCATAATTTTTGTGTCTGTTATCTGACACGGTTAAAATACCACCCCGACACAGAGAAACCGTTATTTTATGTGATGATATGCTCAAACTCACGAGTGCATGTTAATGATCTCATGCTATTGGAGTTTGATATGTTTGGGATGGTAGTCACCATCATCTGCCTTTCATGCATACCGGAAGGATCCGGGAAAGCCTCTGCCTTGGGTAGGCGTGAGCTTGTCTCTGGTCTCCGTCGGGACGGTTACGTCCGGTATAGCATGGTAAGGTGTAATGAGTGGTGATTCTGTTGGTTGAAATATTTTTGTTATGCATATCATGCAGGGAATTTTTAAACCTCCTGAGTCGACCGTAGATCGAGTCTTGTTCCAGTAACCCCCATACTTGTTTCGTACTGCCACTGGTCCCTGCCGCAGGTAGGGTAAGGTTCAGTAAGTTGTCAACCCCTTTCTTGGCACACACCGTACAGAGAGGCCACGGTGGAAGATACCGACTGCAGTCGGTAGGCAGACCACCTGGTCCGGGGGCATGGGTGTTTCCGGTTGGGACCGAGAGGGGGGCACCCCTTAGAGCGCGCGTCATAAATTTGATCCCATGCTACACGAGGTTGTAGCCTCCCCACTTAGAGTTTTACTTGACAGGTGTCGTGGGTGATTCCAGACATCGGTAACTTAAGCTGGTGTGTGCAAGTCAGGTGCGTTTTCAATTAAAAGACCGTAGACGGAATTAGTCCCGATGGACTAAAGGAATCCGTTGCTCGTGGGTAAAGAGTACACCCTCTGCAGATATAATATCTATTCGAATAGCCGTGTCCATGGTTAAGGACTACAGTCTGGGTCGGGTCAAGTGTCGGTCTTAGTGTCGGTCTTCGGAGGAGAAACTACTAAACCAGAACATGGATCATGACCTATGACTTATGACGAGTGTGATTATTATTGTTATGGACTAACACTTTATATTATTGGATTTATTGAGTATCCCTGGGAAGGTTCTACTTCCTGGATATTCACTGTGATTATTTTTCTTATAATCCCTTTATGTGGTGTCGCTCAGACGCTCGACTGTGGCATGCTAGTTATTTACTTTATAAGCCCTTTATGTGGTGTCGCTCAGACGCCCGACTATGGCATGCTTGTTATTTACTTTATAAGCCCTTTATGTGGTGTCGCACAGACGACCGACTATGGCATGCTTGTTATTTACTTTATAAGCCCTTTATGTGGTGTCGCACAGACGCCCGACTGTGGCATGCTTGTCGTTTATTTACCTTATAAGCCGTTTATGTGGTGTCACTTAGACGCCCGACTGAGGCATGCTTCATATCATGATCCTTTCGAGGCGTCACTTCAGACACCCGATCGGTGCATGTTATTTCTACTCCATTATTGCATATTCATGTTGCATATAATTAACCTCTTGCATGCATCATGGATTTTATTTTATGACTGACATTATGATCATAGGATAATTCAGAGCATGATTATTGTTTGTTATATTATACCCGTGTTCATAATGTTTGCGAGTACATTCAAAGTACTCACTGGCTTGTCCCTGGCTATTTTCTTGGCCAGATTTCTTGCATGGAGAGGAGTGTTGCGATGATAGCCCCGGAAACTAAGCAACGGTGATAGCAGACTTGGGAAGATAGGAGTTAACCTGGTCAGCTGTTCCTGTTGGGAAGTGGAGTCCCATAGAGACTGATGACCCACAAACTGCTTTCGCCATCAACCACTAGAAACCACTTGTTGTACTCATAGGCAAGAATGGTCTTGTACTACATATTTTATATTTTGCTTGGAATTTCTGTATCAAGTTCGTGCCTCATCAGCTAATAGTAATCCTGGGGCTAGTGAGCACAAGGGCCATTTTCTGGAAATTAATATCCCGAAAAACCAGTCCTAACAAACTTGGTATCAGAGCCAGGCTGACCATTGGCTAATCCTATCTTAGCCAGGTCAATAAACCTAGGTTAACCAACTGTCAGGACCCCGACTCAATGCCACATCGATCTGGCATGTAACACCTCATATCACTTTGCGGCCTCACGCATGGTATTCCCACAGGTGTCGCCTTAACTTTGCCCGGGACCGTTTGCGCCTTTTGGCACACGTATATGATAGTGTCGCTAGCATCCATATGGTAAGGAGCCCGGGCTGACATGGCTAGTCATAAACCCAAAGTGGCACAGACTTACAGGGACAGGCATCCATGACCCAGCATCGAACGTGTCGGTCATCAGCAAGTGAATCCGGGCTGTAGCACTGGGCTAGCAGGACTCCGGTAAACTGGGCTGCAGCGGGCTAACATGACTCCGGTATTCATTGCGTGACATTTCCCCGAAGGGACATACACAGGAACGAATAAGGACACATGCCGGCCAGCCTAAGTGTTCCGGAGCAGTAGCAAGCTACCATGGCTCAGTGGAAGCACTAGGAGACATTTCCCGGTAAGAGAGGCTACTAAGGATAAACAACTAGATAGTCAGATCCCACACATAACAAGCATTTCAATCATACACACAATATGCTTGATATGTGCAAATACAACAAGGCATCACAACATGACTCTACAACACAAGTACTTTATTTAAAGGCTCAGAGAGCCATACATAGCATACACACAAGTACGGGTCACACGACCCACATTCAAGTCATACAAGCATACAAGCCAACAACGGAAGTAACTTGTCTGAGTACAGACAACTAGTAAAATAAAAGAGGCTTGGGTAAGCCTAGCTATACTACATGGTCCTTCACAAGCTCAGGGTCACCACCTGGGCCTCAGTCTACTCATCGATGTCAACGTCTACGAAGAACCCGTCAGAAGGGGTTGTAGCATCTTCTGTAAAATGTAAATTAAAGCAACATGAGTACAAAGGTACTTAGCAAGACTTACACAGATCCTACATACATGCACATTATCAAGAAGGGTTGGTGGGGTTATTGCAGCAAGCCAGCTTTGACTCTTGGCTAAGCTATCCTACGAGACTCCAACTTGAAATGGTTTTGCACACACGAGTCCACTACTCACCACTTTAATACACTACCGAGGATCCACCTCCGTCTTCCCACGGAAGAGCCATCCTCGGCACTCATGCTTATCTTGAGGCTTTTAGTAGTTTCCATTTACTTGTCTATGAACTGTATAGGCAACCAAGTAGTCCTTTACCGCGGACGCAGCTATTTGAATAGATGATGTTAACCCTGCAGGGGTGTACTTCTTCATACATGTTTCCACCACTTAGCGTCTACACACGACATGTGCTCGGCAGACTTCAAGCGAAAGCCGACGTGGGTGTAGACCACGACCTACCTAAACAACTAAGTCTCTAGTCCAGGTTTATCGCCTATTCAGGTTCCATCCGCAGGGAGTCCGGCCGAGGTTTCCACATACGGCCCCGAACGATGTGTACAGGGTTTCAAGACAGCTAACGGGTGCCCGGTGTACCCGGCAACATACCTACCGCATCACAGCCCACCCCGTGGGTCAGCGCTGCCCACGGCCTCCAGTAAGCTACAAACACTAGAAACTACTTGCAACTCCTGAACAGAGGACTAGGGTGGATAAGAAGTCCAGCGGGGTCATATTTCAGGGCCCAATGCATGGTAGTAGCTGAATCTTAAATCACACATACAGATCTCAATGCTTAAGGACGGCTTCAATGAAACAACCCACCATGTACTCCTACATTGCCTCTCATCGATACCTTTACCAAATCGCATTCAACACATTACTCTCATACCCACATGATCATTTCACTCTAGCCCATCACCCAGATGAACCAGACCTGACACGACTCTAAGCACAGCAGACATAGCAAGGTAGGAACAACACATACATATGGCTCAATCAACTCCTACACATGCTAGTAGGTTTCATCTAGTTACTGTGGCAATGACAGGTCATGCAGAGGAAATGGGTTCAACTACCGCAGCACACAGCAGTTTGAATCGCGTTGTCTTAATGCAGTAAAAGAGAGCAGAAGCGAGAACATGGGATTGTATCGATATGATCAAATGGTTGGTTGCTTGCCTGATGGGTCGGTGCACTGGTATTGTTCTTTGTTGGGGTAATCACGGTACTCCTCACGGGCAGGACCTGCTGCAGAGAGCACCGATACACAATCATCACCAAACAATATGCAACAATATGATGCATGCATGAGACATGGCAAAATGAGTGTATTGGGCTAATGCAACTAAGACCAGATGGGTTTGAACTATTTTGAACCAAAGATTCAAGTTTCAAACTCATAAGTGGCCCTTTTAAGTGCTTTATCTTGTTCTATACTAAACAGCAGGTTAACTTGTTTAAACATGCATGAAACCAGTATAGATGGATAGATTGGATTTTTATGATCATTTTTCATATATAACACTTTGCATTTGGAGCTACAGATTAATTTCTATGATTTTTTGAAGTTTGTGGTAATTTCTGGAATTTCCTGTGTAATAATAATTCCAGTAAATAACTTACTGCGTCAGCATTACGTCAGGATGACGTCAATGGTCAATGGAGCTGGTCCAGGTCAAACTGACCAGTGGGTCCCGCATGTCAGTAGTTATTTAAACTAACTAAATTTAGTTAAACTAATCTGGGTTAATTAGCAGAGGGGGCCCCACTTGTCATAGACTCAGGGGAGTCAACCTGATGAGGACATCAATACCATTGTTACACCCATAGCCCCTACTGCTACATATATGGGACCAATTACTAGAGCTCGCGCACGCCAATTAAATTATCAGGTACTTTCGTTTCTTGGTAATGATTCTAATGTTCATGAGAATATGATGCTGCCTAAATTGGACACATTTGTTTTGCTTACAAATGAAGGGCCTAGCTTGGAGAAGGATGAACATTGGAGCAAGAACAAGCATGGAGATGATGCCATGCGCAAGGGGAACAAGAACGGAGTTACAAGTGATGATTTCAGGACTTTGAAGCCACCATAATGGGTGCATGAAGCCATGGACGAAATATACAAGATGCCACTTCATAAATTTCGTCCCGAGGCTATTATAGGTGCTGCGTCACCTTTTTATTGGGCCAGGCCCATGTAATTTCAAAATACATAAGTATAGGCTATTTTTAGAGTCTGTATGTGTGGGGAAACAAGAGATAGGGTTGATTTCGGACCCCTCCACCAAGGGCCACGAAATTCCCCCTCTCTTCCTCCATATATATAGCCCTTAGGGCACCGTTTAGACTTTGGGTTTTGTTTAGATTAAAAGTTCGCCATAGCTGCAACTTCGCGTACTTCGTTTGTGTTCAACGACCAGACAAAGGCGTCATAGAACCCCACCTTGATCAATAAAGCTTTCATCTTATATTCGCAATATCCAGATTGCAATCTTAGTTTCTTGCTTGTTCTTCGTTTGCTTGCAGGAAATAGACCCTCGTGGTCAGGTTGATCGTGCTCCGGCGTGGTCAATAACCTCTCGGAGTTGGTTTAGCGATTGCTAAGGCGCGACGTCCTCGCACGTTCGTAGTCGGATCGTCAAAGTCGACTTCCACCAAAGCTATATCCATCATCTCATCGAAAGACGGGACACCTTTGCCTCTATCAAGTGGTATCAGAGCCAGGTTGCTCGGTGAGATTTTATAGTTTTTCGTAGTTTAGATCGAGTCTGTTCTTCATACCTATAGTCCACGAAAAAGCCAAAAAAAATTAGGGTTAGTTCATCCCATCCGAACCAATCTGAGCCTTGCATAATCTTTTCTGTATTTGCTTTGTTGAATTTGCGGTTGCATCGTCGTGTCCAGTTGCTGGTCTTAGCGTCTAGTCTTTTAGAGTTTCGAGTTCTGTTCATAGGTTGTCACGTCGCCGCTGCCATATATCACCACCGCATCATCATCGTCGCTGTTGCCATATACCACCACCACATATTCACCGTCAATCCGAATCCATATACGCCACCACATATCCGCCGCCATCACGCCAATCCGAGTTCACCTGCAACATATATCCGCCACCTGTCCGTGTTCCACCAGATTCATCTTCGCCACCAGTCCGAGTTCCACCAGATTCATCTCCGCCACCAGTCCTAGTCCGAGTCCAGTAATTGTTGCATTGTCCTCATCACAACCTGGACCCACCCTGGTCAAAGTCAAGGGTCAAACACGCCGGTGTTTAGCCGCCGGCGAGGCCAGACGTGGCGGAGTGAGTTCATTAGTGCGTTCCGGTGACCAGAGGAGTGGCGGAGGGCGTCTACGCGTAGTTGGGAGCAAGCCGCAGCTCTTGGTGGTGGCGGTTGAGCTTGGGGTGGCCGGAAATGTCGCCGGCGGCGACCTTGGCGGTCGCCGGAGTCGGGTGAAGACGAACCTGAGGCTACAGAACACGGCGAGGCTCGTGGTGAGGTGCGTTGGGCTCTTGGGGATGCAATGAGTGTGTTGGACACGGTGGTGTGGCCGGTGGTTGGCCGGAGACACATCGGCGACAAGCTCGGCGGCGGCACGTGCGGTGAAGCTTCGTGTGCTCGCTGTGGTGCACGAGAGCGAGAAAGGAAAGGGGGAAAAGGTAGCTGGGCTCACGGCGGTCTCGAGGAAGCAGACGACACGGTCAGGGACGAGCTGGTGCGGCGGCGATGGCGAAAGGGATCTCCGGCGATGAAGGGGTCGGACGAGGTCGGTGCAGTGGCCTCGAGGCAAGCGAGTGCTCGGGGCTCGGCTAGCTCGAAGGAGAGGAGGGCGGCGGAGCTCCTGGACACGGTGGCGCGGCGCAGGGACGACGGAGAGCGCGAGCTTCACGGCGGTGCGGGCGAGGCACCGTCGGCCATGGAACGGGAGAGTGAGGGAGAGAGGCAGGGGGCGAATGGGTGTGTCCACGGGGCTCGGGGTGCGACATGGAGGTCATCCAGACCAGCAGGGCGGCGAGGGGAGGAAGCAGGGCGGCGAGCAGCTGCGTGGCGCGCGCTGGAGTGGCCGTCGAGCACCTGCCTGCCTGCCTGGCCAAGCCAAGCAGCTCGCTGGAACGGTTGCTGGGCTGGGCCGGCTAGGTGGGCTGGCAGGTTAGTTCCCTCTCTCTCTTTTTTATTTATGTTTTCTATTACTTCTGTAACTTTGTGGACTTTCTAAAAATACCTAAGCAACTCCAAAAATCCCCAAACTGCTCATGCCCACTGTTTAGAATATAAACAACGTGGAACATTTTAGTTTAGGATTATTTGGACACTTAAAATATTTTATAGATTTTA
Organism: Triticum dicoccoides; assembly: GCF_002162155.2. NCBI lineage: Eukaryota > Viridiplantae > Streptophyta > Magnoliopsida > Poales > Poaceae > Triticum > Triticum dicoccoides. Next base: position 92,593,982 of record NC_041383.1, read on the forward strand.
AATGTCCAAATCCAAATACTTGTGATTTAATTCAAAGACCTTAGGATGACCTAGAAAATTTTGCACCACTTTTGGCAGAGGTTCTAAGCCAAGACAAAAATGATGGACATTTTAGAAGAGCATTTCAGGTTCATTGAAAATATTTTTAGTAAACCCTAGTTGGGTTCAGAGGGGGCTAGGGGTTCTGTCATCCCCATTTCAAGTTTCTGTTAAAAGGAATAGAGATGATGCAACAGTCTAACGCATGAACTAGCTAGGGTGTGACAACTCACCCCCACTCAAAAGAATCTCGTCCCGAGATTTAGGTTCCTCCGGGAAGAAGGCGGGATACTCATGTCGAAGACGATCCTCCCTTTCCCAAGTTGCTTCTTTCTCAGAATGGTGCGACCATTGAACCTTGAGAAAGTTGATATTATGACGTCGAGTGGTACGCTCGGCTTGATCGAGGATACGAACGAGGTACTCTCTATATGTGAGATTATCTTTAAGATCAAGCGTTTCGTGGTCCACTCCACGGATAGGATCCGAGAAGCAACGCCTGAGTTGAGAAACGTGGAAGACATCATGGACTCTGGAGAGATGCGGAGGTAGTTCCAATTGGTAGGCAACTTCTCCTTGTTTAGTGAGAATGCGAAAGGGTCCAATGTAGCGAGGAGCCAATTTGCCTTTGATAACGAAACGATGGGTTCCCTTCAGAGGAGTAACCCGAAGGTAAGCCTTCTCGTCAACCTCAAAAGTCATAGCCTTATGTTTTCGGTCATATTGACTCTTTTGACGAGATTGGGCTGTTTTCAACTTTTCATGAACGATGCGAACTTGCTCTTCTGCTTCCTGGATGATATCCGGGCCAAAGAATTGTGTCTCCCCGGTTTCTGACCAGTTAAGAGGCGTTCGACACCTTCGTCCATAGAGAACTTCAAAAGGGGCTTTACCCAGGCTAGATTGATAGCTGTTGTTATAAGAAAATTCGGCAAATGGAAGGCATTTCTCCCAACCCATTCCGAATGAGATAACAGAAGCTCGAAGCATGTCTTCTAGAATCTGGTTGACGTGTTCTACTTGACCACTTGATTGAGGGTGAAAAGCAGTGCTAAAGGAAAGGCGGGTTCCCATAGCATTTTGGAAACTTTCCCAAAATCGAGAGGTGAAGAGACTTCCTCGATCCGAGTTAATTTCTAGTGGGACACCATGAAGGGACACTATTCGGGAGATGTACAAGTCTGCTAACTGACTAGCGGTTAAACTCTCACGAACAGGCAAGAAATGGGCCACTTTAGAAAGACGATCGATAACGACGAAGATAGCATTATTCCCTCTCTTGGTCCTGGGAAAACCGGTGATGAAGTCCATACCAATTTTGTCCCATTTCCATTCAGTAATAGCTAAGGCTTGAAGGGTGCCAGCAGGCCGTTGATGCTCTGCTTTTACACGACGACAGACGTCGCAATTAGCAACAAACTGAGCAATGTCTCTCTTCATCCTAGTCCACCAGAACCTCTGGCGTAGGTCCTGATACATCTTAGTGCTACCGGGATGAATAGTGAGAGGAGATTCATGAGCTTCCTTAAGGATCAACTGCCATAAATATTGGTTCTTGAAAACCACTAGACGGTTCTCAAAGTACACGACACCATGATCATTTGTAGAGAAACATTTAGCATCTCCGCTAGCAATGTTCTCCTTTATCCGAGATATTCCTTTATCTCGTTTTTGGGCAGCGATGATTTGATCCGTAAGAGTAGGTTTCGCCACCAAGGTGGAAAGGAATCCTTGAGGAACAATGTGAAGGTTAAGTTTCCGAAATTCCTCATGGAGAAGTGGTTGACTTTGTTGCAACATCAGATTGTTGCAATAAGATTTACGACTTAGTGCATCATCCATGACATTGGCTTTTCCTGGGGTGTAAGTTATCCCTAAGTCGAAATCTGTGATCAACTCGACCCAATGTCTTTGCCTGAGATTCAAATCCGGTTGGGTGAATATGTACTTCAGACTTTCGTGATCGGTGAAGATTTCGCAACGATTACCGAGGAGGTAATGTCGCCAGGTTTTGAGTGCATGGACTATAGCTGCAAGCTCTAGATCATGAGTATGGTAGTTTTCCTCATGTGGGTGCAATTGCCGTGAAGCATAAGCAATTACGTGTCGATCTTGCATGAGAATGCAACCTAGTCCTTGTCGCGAGGCGTCGGAATAGATAACAAAGTCCTTGGAGAAGTCTGGTGGTACCAGTACGGGAGCAGAAGTCAGGCGTCTTTTCAGTTCCTGAAAGCTGTGCTCACATTGTGGAGTCCACTCGAACTTTTTATATTTCTTCAGGAGTTCAGTTAGAGGTTTAGCAACTTTGGAGAAATTCTCGACAAAGCGACGACAATAGCTTGCTAAGCCAAGGAAACTCCAAACTTGCTTAACCGATTCAGGTGGAGTCCAATTAAGGACGGCTTGAACTCGCTCGGGATTGACAGCAATACCTTTACCAGAAATTACATGTCCTAGATAGGTCACTTCTGGCAACCAAAATTCGCATTTAGAGAACTTGGCATAAAGGCAATGCTCTCGAAGTTTCATCAACACTAGTCTTAGATGCTCGGCATGTTCTTCCTCGTTCTTTGAGTAGATGAGTATATCATCGAGGTAAAGCATGACGAATTTATCCAAATACTCCATGAAGATTGAGTTCATTAACCGAGAGAAAGTGGCTGGAGCGTTGGTTAAACCGAAGGACATGACGGTGTACTCGTATTGGCCATAACAAGTAACAAAGGCCGTTTTAGGAATGTCCCCATTCCTGATTTTGATTTGACGGTAGCCTAACCTCAAATCCATCTTGGAAAATACCGAGGATCCAGCGAGCTGATCATATAGGTCGTTGATCCTGGGGAGCGGATACTTGTTCTTAATTGTGACCAAGTTAACGGGTCGATAATTTACAACCATCCGGTCTGTACCATCCTTCTTCTTGACGAAGAGGACGGGGCAAGCCCATGGAGATGAACTAGGTCGGAGAAACCCTTTTTCAAGGACTCATCGAGTTGTTTCTTAAGTTCGGCTAGTTCTAGTGGTGCCATCTTATAGGGCCTTCTAGAAATTGGGACAGTTCCTGGAATGAGATCTATCATGAACTCGACATCTCTGTCAGGTGGGACACCTGGAAATTCTTCTGGAAAGACATCCGGGAAGTCACGAACTACCGGAACGTCTTCGAGGTCTAGTAAAGGACTAGCATTAAGGGAATATAGCTGCCGCTTGGCTACTCGGGTCAAGACATTGACTATCTTTCCCGAAGGGTGCGTAAGTTGGACAGTCCTAGAGAAGCAATCAATCTTGGCGTGATGGGCTGACATCCAGTCCATACCCAAGATGATATTAATATCCGAAGATTTAAGAGCTATCAATGATGCAAGAAAAACAAGTCTGTCGACTTGAATTTCATTCCCATGGCTTACTCTAGAGGTTTGCCATCTAGAACCAGGAGTAGAAATTTCCATGGTGGAAGGCATGTCACAGAATGCGGTGTTGTGTAAGCGAGCATAGTTTTCGGATATGAATGAATGAGATGCTCCAGTATCAAAAAGAACAGATGCCGGGTGGCAGTTAATAAGGAGCGTACCGAGAACGATGTTGGGATCCTCCTGAGCCTCTTCCGCAGAGACACAATTCACATGGCCACGTGCATTGGTGGCCGGCTTGGCATAGAACACTTTCCCTGTCGGCTTGCCACGACCAACAGCTTTTCCAGACTGGTTGGGGTTGGTCTGGGGACACTCAACAATATCATATCAAGGTTATGGGTCAAACTTAACAACATAACAGGGTAGTAGAACTGAACTTGGCTTGTAATCATCAAACCTATAAGGTACTACTGATTAGTAACACGTGACCTGATAGCGAGAAGAGATCCTAATCCTTAACCCCCCGTGGAAGAATGAACTGACTCAGATCAGAATGCCATGAGGTAAAGGAGTAAAAAGAGCCTTATGTACCATCCCACAATCAATTCCCCTACATATAACTAAAGAATTTCTAGACTCAACATCGACCAGTTTGTCTTGGAGAACCTACAGGCAGTCCGGCTATAATGCCAACACTGTCAGGACCCCGACTCAATGCCACATCGATCTGGCATGTAACACCTCATATCAGTTTGCGGCCTCACGCCCGCTATTCCCACGGGTGTCGTCTTACCTTTGCCCGGGACCATTTGCGCCTTTTGGCACATGTATATGATAGTGTCGCTAGCATCCATATGGTAAGGAGCCCGGGCTGACATGGCTAGTTGTAAACTCAAAGTGGCACAGACTTACAGGGACAGGCATCCATGACCCAGCATCAAACGTGTCGGTCATCAGCAAGTGAATCCGGGCTGTAGCATTGCGCTAGCAGGACTCCGGTAAACCGGGCTGCAGCGGGCTAACAGGACTCCGGTATTCATTGCGTGACATTTCCCCGAAGGGACAAACACAGGAACGAAGAAGGACATATGCCGGCCAGCCTAAGTGTTCCGGAGCAGTAGCAAGCTGCCATGGCTCAGTGGAAGCACTAGGAGACATTTCCCGATAAGAGAGGCTACTAAGGATAAACAACTAGATAGTCAGATCCCACACATACCAAGCATTCCAATCATACACACAATATGCTCGATATGTGCAAATACAACAAGGCATCACAACATGACTCTACAACACAAGTACTTTATTTAAAGGCTCAGAGAGCCATACATAGCATACACACAAGTACGGGTCACACGACCTACATTCAAGTCATACAAGCATACAAGCCAACATCGGAAGTAACTTGTCTGAGTACAAACAACTAGTAAAATAAAAGAGGCTTGGGTAAGCCTAGCTATACTATATGGTCCTTCACAAGCTCAGGGTTACCACCTGGGCCTCAGTCTACTCATCGATGTCAACGTCTACGAAGAACCCGTCAGAAGGGGTTGTAGCATCTTCTGTAAAATGTAAATTAAAGCAACATGAGTACAAAGGTACTCAGCAAGTCTTACATCAGATCCTACATACATGCACATTATCAAGAAGGGTTGGTAGGGTTATTGCAGCAAGCCAGCTTTGACTCTTGGCTAAGCTATCCTACGAGACTCCAACTTGAAATGGTTTTGCGCACACGAGTCCACTACTCACCACTTCAATACACTACCGAGGATCCACCTCCGTCTTCCCACGGAAGAGCCATCCTCGGCACTCACGCTTATCTTGAGGCTTTTAGTAGTTTCCATTTACTTGTCTATGAACTGTATAGGCAACCAAGTAGTCCTTTACCGCGGACGCGGCTATTCGAATAGATGATGTTAACCCTGTAGGGGTGTACTTCTTCATACATGTTTCCACCACTTAGCGTCTACACACGACATGTGGTCGGCAGACTTCAAGCGAAAGCCGACATGGGAGTAGACCACGACCTACCTAAACACCTAAGTCTCTAGTCCAGGTTTATCGCCTATTCAGGTTCCATCCGCAGGGAGTCCGGCCGAGGTTTCCACATACGGCCCCGAACGATGTGTACAGGGTTCCGAGACACCTAACGGGTGCCCCGTGTACCCGGCCACGTACCTACCGCATCACAGCCCACCCCGCAGGTCAGCGCTGCCCACGGCCTCTAGTAAGCTACAAACACCAGAAACTACTTGCAACTCCTGGACAGAGGACTAGGGTGGATAAGAAGTCGAGCGGGGTCATATTTGAGGGCCCAATGCATGGTAGTAGCTGAATCTTAAATCACACATACAGATCTTAGTGCTTAAGGATGGCTTCAATGAAACAACCCACCATGTACTCCTACATGGCCTCTCATCGATACCTTTACCAAATCGCATTCAACACATTACTCTCATACCCACATGATCATTTCACTCTAGCCCATCACCCAGATGAACCAGACCTAACACGACTCTAAGCACAGCGGGCATATCAAGGTAGGAACAACACATACATATGGCTCAATCAACTCCTACACATGCTAGTGGGTTTCATCTAGTTACTGTGGCAATGACAGGTCATGCAGAGGAAATGGGTTCAACTACCGCAGCACACAGCAGTTTGAATCGCGTTGTCTTGATGCAGTAAAAGAGAGCAGAAGCGAGAATAGGGGATTGTATCGATATGATCAAATGGTTGGTTGCTTGCCTGATGGGTCGGTGCACTGGTATTGTTCTTTGTTGGGGTAATCACGGTACTCCTCGGGGGCAGGACCTGCCGCAGAGAGCACCGATACACAATCATCACCAAACAATATGCAACAATATGATGCATGCATGAGACATGGCAAAATGAGTGTATTGGGCTAATGCAACTAAGACCAGATGGGTTTGAACTATTTTGAACCAAAGATTCAAGTTTCAAACTCATAAGTGGCCCTTTTAAGTGCTTTATCTTGTTCTATACTAAACAGCAGGTTAACTTGTTTAAACATGCATGAAACCAGTGCAGATGGATAGATTGGATTTTTCTGATCATTTTTCATATATAACACTTTGCATTTGGAGCTACAGATTAATTTCTATGATTTTTTGAAGTTTGTGGTAATTTCTGGAATTTCCTGTGTAATAATAATTCCAGTAAATAACTTACTGCGTCAGCATTACATCAGGATGACGTCAGTGGTCAACGGAGCTGGTCCAGGTCAAACTGACTAGTGGGTCCCGCATGTCAGTAGTTATTTAAACTAACTAAATTTAGTTAAACTAATCTGGGTTAATTAGCAGAGGGGGCACCACTTGTCATAGACTCAGGGGAGTCAACCTGGACCCACCCTGGTCAATGTCAAGGGTCAAACACGCCGGCGTTTAGCCGCCAGCGAGGCCAGACGCGGCGGAGTGAGTGCATTAATGCGTTCCGGTGACCAGAGGAGCGGTGGAGGGCGTCTACGCGTAGCTGGAAGCAAGCCGCAGCTCTTGGTGGTGGCGGTTGAGCTCGGGGTGGCTGGAAACGTCACCGGCGACGACCTTGGCGGTCGCCGGAGTCGTGTGAAGACAAACCCGAGGCTACAGAACAAGGCGAGGCTCGTGGTGAGGTGCGTTGGGCTCCTGGGGATGCAGTGAGTGTGTTCGACACGGTGGTGTGGCCGGTGGTTGGCCGGAGATACGTCGGCGACGAGCTCGGCGGCGGCGTGTGCGCTCAAGCTTCGTGTGCTCGCTGTGGTGCACGAGAGCGAGAAAGGAAAGGGGGAAAAGGTAGTTGGGCTCACGACGGTCTCGAGGAAGCAGACGGCGCGGTCGGGGACGAGCTGGTGCGGCGGCGACGGCGAAAGGGATCTCCGGCGATGACGGGGTCAGACGAGGTCGGTGCAGTGGCCTCAAGGCAAGCGAGCGCTCGGGGCTCGGCTAGCTCAAAGGAGAGGAGGGCGGCGGAGCTCCTGGACACGGTGGCGCGGTGCAGGGATGACAGAGAGCGCGAGCTTCACAGTGGTGCGGGCGCAGCAGCGTCCCCCATGGAACGGGAGAGCGAGGGAGAGAGGTAGGGGCGAATGGGTGTGTCCACGGGGTTCGGGGTGCGACGTGTAGGTCGTCCAGGCCAGCAGGGTGGCGAGGGGAGGAAGCAGGGCGGCGACCAGCTGCGTGGCGCGCGCTGGAGTCGCCGTCGAGCACCTGCCTGCCTGCCTGGCCAAGCCAAGCAGCTCACTGGAGCGGTTGCTGGGCTGGGCCGGCTAGGTGGGCTGGCAGGTTAGTTCCCTCTCTCTCTCTTTTTATTTATGTTTTCTATTACTTCTATAACTTTGTGGACTTTCTAGAAATACCTAAGCAACTTCAAAAATCCCCAAACTGCTCATGCCCACAGTTTAGAATATAAACAACATGGAACATTTTAGTTTAGGATTATTTGGACACTTAAAATATTTTATAGATTTTAAATGTCCAAATTCAAATACTTATGATTTAATTCAAAGACCTTAGGATGACCTAGAAAATTGTGCACCACTTTTGGCAGAGGTTCTGAGCCAAGACAAAAATGATGGACATTTTAGAAGGGCATTTCAGGTTCATTGAAAATATTTTTAGTAAACCCTAGTTGGGTTCAGAGGGGGCTGGAGGTTCTGTCATCCCCATTTCAAGTTTCTGTTAAAAGGAATAGACATGATGCAACACTCTAATGCATGAACTAGCTAGGGTGTGACACCAACCCACCAGACCATAACCTAACCCCAGCCAAGCTTCTCGCGTAAGATAGCCACACAGTGACCCCGACACCTTTGGCAGTCGGTGCCCAACCTATCAGCCTAGCCTGTCAATCACGCGCCAGTGACCGACCCCTAAATTGTCCCATTCGCAAGCGTGCGAAGGAAGACTCCGCCCCCTTTTTCTATAAAAAGGGCATGCTAACACAGCACAGCACAGACTCTTTCCCCAGATCTAGCTAGAATGCCTGGCCCCATCGTACACAATGAGACCACAGCAAACAACCTTGGAGGTTTTGTGACCGTGCTCACGAACCTCACCCGCCGTGCCTTTGCGTTAGAAGAACCCCCAGAATATGTTGTGTACCAAGGGCCCATGGGTGGTGAAAGCCGTCAATTCTGGGCCACCGTGCACATCTATGGTAGGGGTCTATCTCCAGAATGCCCCTACCGGTTCACCGGAAGGACAACTTCCTTTGAGCCACAAGCCATTCAACTAGCTGCTCGAGAGGCTGTAGTTCAACTCCGGCACTTGTCGCCCTGAGTTAACTGCCGCTCGTTCTACTACTACCCCAGCCGTGACGGGTATGGTAGGCCACCCCAGGTTGCCAACAGAGACCATGAGACGGATCCTGCATTGTTGCATCTTGTGCGCTATGTAAGTGCACTAGAGGATCTATTCGATCAAATCACTCTTGATCTGATCGCAGCTTGTGGAGAACTGATCCGCCGAGCCCCGGGAAGAGGAGGAGATGAGCCCAACACCGACAACCCAGTCATGCTGTTCGGACAACCAATCGAGTCCTTGAGGTCAACCCCAGTCATCGACCAAAATACCTTGATGACCCCAAAAGTGCTTCGTCGCCTTTTGGGAACATGCTCCAACGGGATTGTGGCCAACAATCCCCGAGATGGTTATCATCGCTACTCCGACTCTACAGTTCCTCAACCCTCTCCAGCTAATCCTGACGGTGAGAACCATGGGGAAACCTTGACGTCCGCAAGACATGCCCGCTTAGATATTAACGAGGTAGACTAGAGTCGCTCGAGCAGTACCGAGTCTTAGTATGTCCACGCCCTGTAATTGTGTTATATTGTATCGCCAAAATTAAATGCTGTTTGCTTGTGCGCCCCTGTTTTTAATAATAGCCATGCATGAGTATGTTGATGTGCGATTGCATTTTTAACCCGGGCGTAGCTGCCAACCCGATGACTTAAAATGTGTGTTATAAGTAAACCTCTTAGTTTCAGCTAACAAGAAGGATGTTTTCTAAACAACCCTTAACAAATCTCGAGGACGAGATTTTTCTTAAGGGGGGTAGTGTTGTGACACCCCAAAATTTTAGCCTTGTTTTATTAATTAAATTTTTTCCAGGAAACTTAAACTTTTATTGTCTGGATTTCCTTTTGATTTCAGAACCATTCTTTTCTTTATTATTATGGAGTTTTTACCCCAAGTGAAAACTTTTCAGTCATTATTGGACTTATTTCCCCTCTTAAGGAAAACAATTCTTTTATCAGTGGTGTTCATACAATTATTTTTTTCCTGAGCTTTATGTCTCAAAAATGGTTTTCAAGGTTTTAGGGTTCCATTTGCACTGCAACCCTTTGATAAATTTATTTAAAAATACCACCAAAATTTGGAGATGTCATGTAATGTTTTTAAATCACTGTTATGCATAAATATATTTCATTCATTGGATATTTTGGGTTCTACACCAAGTTTCCAAATTTGGTCCAGTGGGCAATTTTGCACTACAACCTATTTAAATGTTTCTTTAAAACTTCTACCAAAATTATGGGATGTTAATAGGAGTATATTATTCAAATTTTTGCAAAAACCCAGTGACGTCCTTTGAAAAATTGAGTGTATCAACCTCTTTTTCATTCTGGTCCAGCTTGGTGATTTGTACAGCAACCATATTTTAACATGCCATTTTTGCTGTGATTCTTTTACATACTTATAGCCCAGTTTACCAAACCCTTAAGTCCAGGAGATTGGACCCATTGGGAGATTTTTGATCCATGAAATGATGCCCTTAACTTTCTATCTAGAATTGGTTTTCTTAAAATCTTACACTAACAAGTCTCTTCTTTTGACAAACTAACTTCACCACCCTCTCATGCATCCAAAGAGACACTAGCCTGGAAAATTTGGCCAATCCAAGAAATGCCTTAGTGCCCTTGGCATTTTGTCAAACACCTTATGGTCATGATCAATTTTGACATGAATTTTAGTTTGCAATATGAACTTGATCCACTGACCCAGCAACCTTGTCCACTAAGCTCCTAGCTACTCCTAACCTAGGTCTGCTAATTGCCAGCCTCACCCAAGCTCTGTGGCATGCGCTGGCATTTCGCCGAACACCTGGTGGGCGTGCTCTGGGCACGCCTAGAGCGCGCGTTATTCTCGTGCAGCCCCCGAGCCGCCGCGCCCCTGGCCTATTCCCCGAGCTTATCTAAACCCTCTGTCGCTCGCAGTGTAGGACCAAGCCTCGACCCGTACCTCCTCACGAACACCACAGCCCCTCGCCATGTCTCCAGCAAGCCAGAAGCTAGCCACCACTGCCGCCCGACAGCCTCTGCACTGGTCAGCGCCGCCCGAGCCACTCCTGCTCGCCAGCTCGCCCCTGGAGCAGTGCCCGCTCGTTCGCTAGCTCCTGCCGCCATCCCCAGCCCCGACACGGTGCCCTGCAAGCTACAGAATGGCGATAGCCGACATCCTTATCCACCGCCGCGGAACCGACCTCATCGCGCTATAAAAGGAGGCCCCCGAGCTCATCCGAGCACTCACGCGACCTCAGGCCACCCCCATGGCACCCCAACAGTAAGCAATCGTCGGGGGGAAGCCGTCTTCCCCGACCCCGGCCGGTTCGGCCGCCGCCATGTCCCAGTCCATTTCGTCGCGAGCAGAGCCCCTCTAGTGTAACCAGTGCTACCAACCTTCTCCCCTCACCCTTGCGGATCCGCCTAACACCTCAAACGCGATTGAAAGCCACCGTAGTTCAAACCCCCAAAACTCCCGAAGCCACCGGCCGCCGCGAAGCTTGCCGCCGGCGACTCCCTCCGTCCCCGCCGGCAAGTCGACCACCGGAAGGATCACCCTGATCTTGCGGATCTATCCCTGTCCTTCGATCCCCGTGGGGAGCCGCCGTTCGACGGCGGCGGTCGCCGGAGCCCTGCCCCGCTCGGACAGAGGAGGAAGAGGAGCGCGTGCGACTGGTCAAACCTGACCAGTGGGCCCAAGGGACCCACTATCAGTGACTAGCGCCGGTCCATGCAGGCCTAAGTGTTATAGTATTTCCAGAGTACGTCTTCGACATGTATCGTTTTCTTTTCTTTTTCTGTTTTATTTAAAAACCAGAGATTTGACTAAACTTTGACTGGCTATATCTTTTTAAATAAAACTCCGAATGAGTTAATTCTTTTTCCTACCTCCCTAAAATTTAATCTAGTTTATTTTAAGATTTATTTGAAAAAAAATCCAGACAACTTTTATGTACAGTTTTTAAAGTATGTGTTATTTGAATTTTTTTGAAAATAGGAAATGGAGGGGAGTTATAAGTTTCAAAAGTTTTGGAGAGCACCTCACCCCTCCACAACTTGAAGGCAAGCATTCTAGACCCTGGCATAATTTTTGTGTGTGTTATCTGACACGGTTAAAATACCACCCCGACATGGAGAAACCGTTATTTTATGTGATGATATGCTCAAACTCATGAGTGCATGTTAATGATCTCATGCTATTGGAGTTTGATATGTTTGGGATGGTAGTCACCATCATCTGCCTTTCATGCATACCGGAAGGATCCGGGAAAGCCTCTGCCTTGGGTAGGCGTGAGCTTGTCTCCGGTCTCCGTCGGGACGGTTACGTCCGGTATAGCATGGTAAGGTGTAATGAGTGGTGATTCTGTTGGTTGAAATATTTTTGTTATGCATATCATGCAGGGAATTTTTAAACCTCCTGAGTCGACCGTATATTGAGAGTCTTGTTCCAGTAACCCCCATACTTGTTTCGCACTGCCACTGGTCCCTGCCGTAGGTAGGGTACTGTTCAGTAAGTTGTCAACCCCTTTCTTGGCACACACCATACAGAGAGGCCACGGTGGAAGATACCGGCTGCAACCGGTAGGCAGGCCACCTGATCCGGGGGCATGGGTGTTTCTGGTTGGGACCGACAGGGGGGCACCCCTTAGAGCGTGCGTCATAAATTTGATCCCATGCTACGCGAGGTTGTAGCCTCCCCACTTAGAGTTTTACTTGACAGGTGTCGTGGGTGATTCCAGACACCGGTAAGTTAAGCTGGTGTGTGCAAGTCAGGTGCATTTTCAATTAAAAGACCGTAGACGGAATTAGTCCCGATGGACTAAAGGAATCCGTTGCTCGTGGGTAAAGAGTACACCCTCTGCAGAGATAATATCTATTCGAATAGCCGTGTCCATGGTTAAGGACTACAGTCTGGGTCGGGTCAAGTGTCGGTCTTAGTGTCGGTCTTCGGAGGAGAAACTACTAAACCAGAACATGGATCATGACCTGTGACTTATGATGATTGTGATTATTATTGTTATGGACTAACACTTTATATTATTGGATTTATTGAGTATTCCTGGGAAGGTTCTACTTCCTGGATATTCACTGTGATTATTTTGCTTATAAGCCCTTTATGTTGTGTCGCTCAGACGCCCGACTGTGGCATGCATGTTATTTACTTTATAAGCCCTTTATGTGGTGTCGCTCAGTCGCCCGACTGTGGAATGCTTGTTATTTACTTTATAAGCCCTTTTTGTGTTGTCGCACAGACGCCTGACTGTGGCATGCTTGTTATTTACTTTATAAGCCCTTTATGTGGTGTCGCACAGACGCCCGACTATGGCATGCTTGTCGTTTATTTACCTTATAAGCCATTTGTGTGGTGTCACTTAGACGCCCGACTGAGGCATGCTTCATATCATGATACTTTCGAGGCGTCACTTTAGACACCCGATCGGTGCATGTTATTTGTACTCCATTATTGCATATTCATGTTGCATATAAATAACCTGCTTGCATGCATCATGGATTTTATTTTATGACTGACATTATGATCATAGGATAATTCAGAGCATGATTATCGTTATTTATATTATACCCGTGTTCATAATGTTTGCGAGTACATTCAAAGTACTCACTGGCTTGTCCCTGGCTATTGTCTTGGCCAGATTTCTTGCATGGAGAGGAGCGTTGTGATGACAGCCCTGGAAACTAAGCAACGGAGATAGGAGCCTCGCGAAGATAGGAGTTAACCTGGTCAGCTATTCCTGTTGGGAAATGTAGTCCCATAGACACTGGTGACCCACAAACCGCTTCCGCCATCAACCACTAGAAACCACTTGTTGTACTCAGGCCAGAATGGTCTTGTAATACACATTTTATATTTTGCTTGGAATTTCTGTATCAAGTTGGTGCCTCATCAGCTAACAGTAATCCTGGGGCTGGTGAGCACAAGGGCCATTTTCTGGAAATTAATATCCCGAAAAACCGGTCCTGACACCCTAGTGACAAGCATTAAGCATAACAAAGTCATAGCAACATCAATCTCAGAACATAGTGGATACTAGGAATCAAATCCTAACAAAACTAACTCGATTACATGATAGATCTCATCCAACCCATCACCGTCCAGCAAGCCTACGATGGAATTACTCATGCACGGCGGTGAGCCTCATGAAATTGGTGATGGAGGATGGTAGATGATGATGATGGTGACAGATTCCCCTCTCCTGAGCCCCGAACGGAATCCAGATCAGCCCTCCCGAGAGACTTTAGGTCTTGGCGGTGGCTCCGTATCATAAAATGCGATGAATCCTTCTCTTTGATTTTTTTCTCCCCGAACACGAATATATGGAGTTGGAGTTGAGGTCGGTGGAGCACCAGGGGGCCCACGAGGCAGGGGGCACTCCCCCACCCTCGTGAATAGGGTGTGGCCCCCCGGTCTTGATTCTTTCGCCAGTATTTTTCATATTTTCCAAAAATAAGTTCTGTGGAGTTTGAGGTCATTCCGAGAACTTTTGTTTCTGCACATAAATAACACCATGGCAATTCTGCTGAAAACAATGTCACTGCGGGTTAGTTCCATTCAAATCATGCAAGTTAGAGTCCAAAACAAGGGCAAAAGTGTTTGGAAAAGTAGATACGACCGAGACATATCACGTTACTCCGTTCTTATGAACTTAATACTCTAGATGCATGCTAGATAGTAGTCGATGTGTGGAGTAATACTAGTAGATGCAGGCAGGAGTCGGTCTACTTGACACGAATGTGATGCCTATGTTCATGATCATTGCCTTAGATGTCATCATAATTATGCGCTTTTCTTTCAATTGCTCGACAGTAATTTGTTCACCCACTGTAATACATGCTATCTCGAGAGAAGCGACTAGTGAAACCTATGACCCTCGGGTCTCTTTTCCATTATATTGCATCTTTCCATATTGTCGAATCTCGTTTACTATTTTGCAATCTTTACTTTCCAATCTATACACCAAAAATACCAAAAGTATTTACTTTATTATCTCTATCAGATCTCACTTTTGCGATTGACCATGAAGGGATTGACAACCCCTTTATCATGTTGGTTGCATGTTGTTGATTGTTTGTGCAGGTATTCGGTGACTTGTGCATTGTCTCCTACTAGATTGATACCTTGATTCTCAAACCTGAGGGAAATACTTATGCTACTTTGCTGCATCACCCTTTCCTCTTCAAGGGAAAACCTATGCAAGCTCAAGAGGTAGCAACACCTCCCGGTGATGACTGTAGTTTGAGGAGTTCATGTGTTCACTAAGTGCTAATGCTTTGGTCCGGTACTCTATTAAAAGGAGGCCTTAATATCCCTTAGTTTCCAATAGGAACCCGCTGCCACGGGAGGGTAGGACAAAAGATGTCATGCAAGTTCTTTTACATAAGCACGTATGACTATATTCGAAATACATGCCTACATTATATTGATGAATTGGAGCTAGTTCTGTGTCACCCTATGTTATAACTATTGCATGATGAATGCCATCCGACATAATTATCCATCACTGATCCATTGCCTACGAGCTCGTTTCATATTGATCTTTGCTAAGTTACTTTTCCGCTGGGACTGTTACGATTACTACAAAACTGCTACTGTTACTTTTGCCACTGTTACTGTTACTTCCATACTACTTTGCTACTAAATACTTTGTTGTAGATGTTAAGTATTTCAGGTCTGGTTGAATTGACAACTCAGCTGCTAATACTTGAGAATATTCTTTGGCTCCCCTTGTGTCGAATCAATAAATTTGGGTTGAATACTCTACCCTAGAAAACTGTTGCGATCCCCTATACTTGTGGGCTATCAGGAATATCCCAACAGTGTGTGTAGAATTCCATTTTGGGGTTTGTTGGACGAAGCACCAAGATCTGAGTATGAGTTATTTTTAACTAGCCTTTGCTACGGTCAGAATAGAGGAGTGACGCAAGGTAGACAAAAAAGTATTCATTTTCCATCAATTCAATACTTTACACTATTTAATGGAAAATGCATCATAGGCAAACAAGACTATAGTACACTTTGTGCTCCTAACTTGAGCCTCATGCACACTTCCCTCACCGGTGTTAAATGTTATAACCTTGGAGCAATTGTTGCACGTAGATTGCAGCACAACGCTGGTAGTGGATATTTTATGGTGGGATTTATGCTTCACGATTAGCAGAGGAGTTTGGTGTATCAATTTGGCCTAATGATCCCATCCTTCCCACTCAGTACTTAGACTTTGAGGCCTCAAGTGCCATAAGTTTCTTAAGGGTGAAATCAGTGATTATACTTATAACCTGTTGTTCAATAAAAATTTCGTTGTGGACATCTTTTTGCATGCACCTTCTCTCTTTGATTATCATAGCAAGGGAATATATTATGTTCTTGAGAGCGAGGCCCGCGCACACAATGCAGAGGTTGTGTCTGCTCGGCAGGCTGAGGAGGCTGCACCAAGAGCCTCCGTGAGCTATCACTTCGATTATTACGCATGCTATAGACGGTGGTTACCAAGCTAGGCCAAAAGCCTAAGCTTGGGGGAGTACGTAGTTCCACTGACATTATATTCATGTTCACACATCTCATTCCAGTTGTCGGTGTTCACACTTGTTCATTGTATTATCCATGCTTGATTTATTTTCTCGCTTTATTCTTGTCTGCTTGAAAAAACTTTGAGCTTTAAAAAAATGTTGTTTGCTTCTTTTCGGTTTTTCTTTCTAGTGTATTAGTTGTAGTATTTAAAAGAAAACCCAAAAAGATTTCTTGGTTCTTCTTTTGCTTGTTGGGAGCTCTCCCGTGTAAATAGTTTTTCTTGTTATTGTCTTCTCTTTAATTTGCTTCATTCAAGAAAAACTAAAAACTCCAAAAATATTTCAGTGTGTTTCTCTGAAATTCTTTTCCTTTTATTGAGTCATACCAAGGAGAAGACCACAATGAAAATGTTGAGTGGCTCTCATATGCAATATTGTTGACCTAACAAAGAGCTAAAATTGCCTTGTCTTCTCCTCTTGAATAAACTGTTTGTAGATTCCAGCTTAGTTCACAACACTCTTGCACTATTATTATTTTCATATCATTCGGTGTCGGTGTACTAAAGTTTGGGCCCTTTAGTACCCCATACTTGTGCACGGGCAGTTGCATCCATACCCGCAGCAAGGCCTGACGGGGGCAACTGGAAGCAAATACGAGACGACCAGAGAAGACCACAAGCTAGGCTCCCGACAAGATTATTTCAAGGGTGGTTTGTGAAGCGAAGCCCCCAGCAAGACCATCCCCTTGAGGTTGAGAGCTCTGACACCATCGACAATGTCAAGACGAAGATCCAGGGGCGTCTGCGTGGTGGCATGCAGATCTTTGTGAAGACCAAAAGGAAAAGTTCCTAGCAAGATTCTTGCCGGGAACGTTTGCGAGACCCCGGCATGATTCTTGCCGGGGATGTCTGTAAGGCCACGGCAAGACTCGATCCCAGAAAAGATCCCACCACCATGTCATCGCTCTAGCGCACCGACTAGCTTGCCAGCCTGGCCCCGCGAGCCTCATCATCCCAGATGCGTGTCCAGATGGGGTGAGACGGCGACAAACGGGACGGGCTCTGTTTCCGTCCCCAAGAAAGTTCGGGACACGTAAACACCACAATAAATGCGTTTGTCCTAAGACGTCAGGGATAAGTATGTGCACTGTAGCAACTTTACACCTTCTCTATGCATTGTATGCCACTTTGGTAGCCCCTTGGTATAAAAGGAGGCCCAAGGCGATACAGAGGGGGACTTTTGGACTTTCTGGCCCAGATTGCATGCAACCAGCTAGAGCTCAAGAACTCTCAATACACCAAAGCAGGACTAGTGTTTATGCTTCTCAGCGGCCCGAACCTGGGTAAAAATCCCTTGTGTTGATCATTGGATCCGCTCCTTGTGCAGACCTCTTTCCCTGCCGAAACGTAGAAGGGATCCACAGGATCCCATAGGTGTCGTTTCCCTGACATCTTTAGCGCGCCAGGTAGGGGAAAGAGGTTGGATGAACCTGAACTAGCCGTCAGCGCGTCAGTTTCTTCAACGTCTTCATCATCATGCTTCCCAAGAGGACGGGTATCACAGCGATTGGTTCGTTTGTGGTCGATCTGCCCGTGCCAACACGGACGGGCGACGAGATGGACACGGGTGGAGGAGGAGATTGAGATCATGAGCTTCCATGATGTTTTGGCGAATGGAGCCAGGCGAACGGTATCGTCCGCTGCTGCGACAATGGCCCGTGCACCGCTGGATATAAGGATGGAGTTGTGCTGCCTACGGGCGGCGCAGCGACCTCCAAGGGTGGAAAGGCGACTTCCAAGACACCCCGCCCGATGCATGCGCCACGGTGTTCCTAGGTCGTGCGCGATGAGCAGCGCCGCGACTTTGGTGACCCAAAGCGTCCCCATGGAACGAGCCCTCAGCATCATTCCCGAGATGCGCGGGGCCAACATGCACGCCTGAAACGGCGCCCGGCGGCTGGGCCGTGAAGGAGCTCCTTCTAACACAGTAGGGTCAGAGCACCTCACGTTCTTCATGCCTGTCACTGCCGCCTACACCAGAAGAAGCATTGGCGCGACCGTAGCTGCTCCTGGATTTCCCTCCCGCTTCGAAGAAGCTCGAAGAATGGAGAGCTGCTATTCAGAGCCTCATCGGTTTTGCCAATGGAGATGGGCAGCAGCAGGCGGGGCCTTCACGACGGCGGTCCACCATGCCGGCACGTGCTGATGGCGGAAGGATCGAAGGTGGTGTGACCACGGTGCACTCTCCTCCACCACGACAATAGTGGTTGCCAGTTCGGCGGGTCGATGCCTGCGATGACGGATCCATGGCATCGTTCGATCCACGAACTCACTGCGATCAACGTCAAGTTCTTCGGGAACGAGTCAAAGAAAATGCTGTAACCACCATCGAGCGGCGGCAGGAATTGCGCCATCCATCTGAAAGGCGCGCAGGGCCCACTATAGACAAGCCTGCGCTGGGGGATTCTGGTGACTTGCCTTACAAAGTGGGTTGTCCAGCTTTTACTCGTGAGTTGCGATGAATCCAGTGTCGCACTTCCGGCATGTTCAAACCAGAGGTCCCGGAGAAATACGACAGCAAGACTCACCCGTCAGAGTTCTTGACCATCTACACCATTGTAGTGCAGGCTGTCGGGGCTCAAGATGACAAGGTGCTCGCCAACTACTTCCAGTTGGTACTCAAGCCCAACGCTGGGTCGTGGTTGATGCACCTGCCAGAAGAATCCATCTCTTCTTGGTTGGATCTATGTCACGAGTTTGTTGGCGCCTTTACTGGAGGCCAAGCACCTGGCCAGGCAAGTGATTTGCATCCCATCCCCCAGAAAGAGGGTGAAACCTTGTGCAAGTATATACAGAGATTCAACCGTGTACACTACAACATCCCAGATGTTCATCCTGCCGCTGTTATCAGCGCGTTTCATCGGAATTTGTGTAATCACAAGATGCGTGAAGACCTGGCGATGAACAAGGTTAGGGATGTCACCGAGCTTTATGTTTTAGCCGACAGGTGTGCTCGAGCTGAAGAAGGGAGGAAGTACCCTGGCGAAGATGCCAGTGCGGGAACTGACTCCAGAGGCGAAGACGCCGCTGCCCCGGCAAAGAAGGGCGGACGGCGTAACAGGAAGTGCAAGGGCAAAACCGTGCTTGCCGTCGAGGAATCCGACAACCCCGACACTGCCAAGAAGGCCAAGGTTGACGACTACGGCAAGGAGGTTGCCAGGTGCGCTGCCTGCCAGGCCTTTGTGGTTACTGACAAGCCGGAGGGCTCCGACAAGTAGTACTACAAGATCTATCGCACTAAGGGCCATGACTTCCAGAACTATTGATACGTCTGCAACGTATCTATAATTTATGAAGCATTCATGCTATTTTATTATCTGTTTTGAATGATCACGGGCTTTATTTTACACTTTTATATTACTTTTGGGACTAACCTATTAACTGGAGGCCCAGCCCATATTGCCGTTTTATTGCCTGTTTCAGTATTTCGAAGAAAAGGAATATCAAACGGAGTCCAAATGGAATGAAACCTTCGGCAGTGTGATTTTTTAGAATAATATGATCCTAGAGACTTGGAGTTCACGTCAGCAGATCCTCGAGGCCTCCACGAGATAGGAGTTTGCGCCCCCTGTCTCGTGGGCCCCTCGAGCACCTCCCGACCGAGTACTTTCGCCTATATAAGCCTACGTACCCTAAAACCATCGAAGATCTAGATAGATCGGGAGTTCCGCCGCCGCAAGCCTCTATAGCCACCAAAAACCTCTCGGGAGCCCGTTCAGGCACCCTTCCAGAGGGGGAATCCATCAGCGGTGGCCATCTTCATCATCACGGCACTCTCCATGACGAGGAGGGAGTAGTTCACCCTCGGGACTGAGGGTATGTACCAGTAGCTATGTGTTTGATCTCTCTCTCTCTCTCGTGTTGTCTCTATGGCACGATCTTGATGGATCACGAGCTTTGTTATTATAGTTGGATCTTATGATGTTTCTCCCCCTCTACTCTCTTGTGATGAATTGAGTTTCCCTCTTGAAGTTATCTTATTGGATTGAGTCTTTATTTGAGAACACTTGATGTATGTCTTGCCGTGTTTATTTGTGGTGATAATGGGATATCACGTGACACTTGATGTATGTTTCGGTGACCAACTTGCGGGTTCAGCCCATGAACCTATGCATAGGGGTTGGCACACGTTTTCTTGACTCTCCGGTAGAAACTTTGGGGCACTCTTTGAAGTACTTTGTGTTGGTTGGATGAATCTGAGATTGTGTGATGCATATCGTATAATCATGCCCACGGATACTTGAGGTGACAATGGAGTATCTAGGTGACATTAGGGTTTTGGTTGATTTGTGTCTTAAGGTGTTATTCTAGTACGAACTCTTGAATAGATTGATCTGAAAGAATAACTTTGAGGTGGTTTTGTACCCTACCATAATCTCTACGTTTGTTCTCCGCTATTAGTGGCTTTGGAGTGACTCTTTGTTGCATGTTGAGGGATTGTTATATGATCTATCTATGTTATTATTGTTGAGAGAACTTGCACTAGTGAAAGTATGAACCCTATGCCTTGTTTTTTAGCATTGGAATACCGTTTATGCTCACTTTTATCATTAGTTACCTTGCTGTTTTTATTATTTCAGATTACAAAAACCTTTATCTACCATCCATATTGCACTTGTATCAACATCTCTTCGCCGAACTAGTGCACCTATACAATCTACCATTGTATTGGGTGTGTTGGGGACACAAGAGACTCTGTTATTTGCTTGCAGGGTTGTTTGAGAGAGACCATCTTCATCCTACACCTCCCACGGATTGATAAACCTTAGGTCATCCACTTGAGGGAAATTTGCTACTGTCCTACAAACCCGTGCACTTGTAGGACCAACAGCGTCTACAAGAAGAAGGTTGTGTAGTAGACATCAAGCTCTTTTCTGGCGCCGTTGCCGGGGAGGCTAGGTAAGCGGCACTCACACCCCGTCAACTAAGCTCTTTTCTGGCGCCGTTGCCGGGGAGGTGAGTGCTTGAAGGTATATCTTTAGATCTTGTAAACTAATCTTTTTGTTTCTTGTTTTATCACTAGTTTACTTTATAAAAGAAACCTACAAAAAAATGGAGTTGAGTTTGTCTCATACGCTTCATCTGTTTAATATCTTTCGTGAGTATGATGAAAAGGAAAATTGTGCTCAAGTGCTAGAAGAATAAATCTATAGAATGTTTGATACTAAATCTTTGTGTGATGAGAATGATTGCAATGTTGTTAGTATGAATTCCTTGAATATCCATGATGCTAATGATATGCAAAGCCACAAGCTTGGGGAAGCTATGTTTGATGAATATGATATATTTTATCCCCCAAGCTTTGATGAGAAAATTTATTTTGATGATAGCATGCCTCCTATTTATGATGATTATATTGATGAAAGTGGGTTTGGAAGAGTGTCAACTTTAGGAAGTAGTGATCCCACTATTTTGGAGAATGTTGAATCTTATTGTGATGAATATGAAAGTGGATTTGGAAGAGTGTCAACTTTATTTAGTGATGATTCCACTATTTCGGAAGAGGTTCCAGTTGATTATGAGAACAAAGTTACTATCTATGATGATTATTGTGATGACTTGTATGCTATTAAGAATAATGATAACCATGGAACTTGTCATCATGATTTTAGTTTTCAATTGGATTATGCGTCACATGATAATTATTCTGTTGAGTTTGCTCCCACTATTATTCATGAGAAGAATTTTGCTTATGTGGAGAGTAGTAAATTTTCTATGCTTGTAGATCATGAAAAGAATGCTTTAGGTGCTGGTTATATTGTTGAATTCATTCATGATGCTACTAAAAACTATTATGAGGAAGGAACATATGCTTGTAGGAATTGCAATAATATCAAGTTTCCTCTCTATGTGTTGAAATTCTTGAAGCTATGCTTGTGTTACCTTCCTATGCTCGTTGATTATTGTTCCCATAAGTTGTTTGCTCACAAAATCCCTATGCATAGGAAGTGGATTAGACTTAAATGTGCTAGTCATATGCTTCATGATGCTCCCGTTATGTTTCAATTCTTATCTTTTATGTGAGCATCATTGTCATCATCATGCCTAGCTAGAAAGGCATTAAAGAAAAGCGCTTGTTGGGAGACAACCCAATATTTATCCTTACTGTTTTTGTGTGTCTACATGATTATTCTACTGTATTAATCATGTTTTATAGCTTTTGTTTCAATAAAGTGACAAGTAAGACCTTTAGGATAGCTTACGGTGATAGTTGTGTTGATCCTGCTGAAAATCAGAAACTTTTGCACCCAGTAATTTAGTTTTTCTGATTCACAGAAACGTGATTCTGATCTCATTATTTTTGATCTGGATTGGTACACAAATTTCTTAGGTCTTCCTAATTTGGTAGGATTTTTGGAGTTCCAGAAGTATACGTTTGATACAGATTTCTACAGACTGTTCTGTTTTTGACAGATTCTGATTTCTATGTGTTGTTTGCTTATTTTGATGAATCTATGAGTAGTATCGGAGGGTATGAACCATAGATAAGTTGGAATACAGTATATATTACACCCATATGAATTTATAATGAGTTCATTTCAGTATGTGAGTGGTGGTTTTATTTTCTTATACTAACGGAGCTTACGAGTTTTCTGTTGAGTTTTGTGTTGTGGAGTTTTCAAGTTTTGGGTAAGGATTCGATGGACTAGGGAATAAGGAGTGGCAAGAGCCTAAGCTTGGGGATGCCCAAGGCACCCCAAGGTAATATTCAAGGACAACCAAGAGCCTAAGCTTGGGGATGCCCCGGAAGGCATCCCCTCTTTCGTCCTCGTTCATCGGTAACTTTACTTGGAGCTATATTTTTATTCACCACATGATATGTGTTTTGCTTGGAGCGTCATTTTCTTTTGTTAGTATTTTCTTGATGTTATTTAGATAATGTTTTGCATCTTTAGTTTCAATAAAAATGTCAAGGATAGCCTTTACCATGCTTATTTTGCTAGTATACATGTTGCTATTTGAAAACAGAAAGCTTACCGCTGTTGCAAAAATTCCCTAGAAAAGTCAGAGCATGTTATAATGTTGAAACTTTTTGCATAATGATATATGATAAATTTAATAAAGTGGGAATTTTATTTCATATTTTTTGGAGTTAGGTATGTTTGATGAATCTTGCACTCTTTACAGACTGTACTGTTTTGACAGATTGCTGTTATGTTTACATTGTTTGCGTATGTTTGCTAGTTTAATGATTCTATTTGAGGATAGGAGTATTAAATATGCAGAGGAATTTAGTATTCAATGTTGAATAATAATTTTAGTGATTTGTTACAGTAGAAAATGATAAGGTTTTGCATTGGTTTATACTAACCTATCTCACGAGTTCTTGTTGAGTTTGGTGTGGATGAAGCTTTTGATAAAAAGAGAAACCATGATATAAGAGAAATTTAGGAGATACAAAAGTTCAAGCTTGGGGATACCCAAGGCACCCCAAGATAATATTTCAAGAAGTCTCAAGCATCTAAGCTTGGGGATGCCCCGGTAGGCATCCCACCTTTCTTCTTCAACAACTATCGGTTAGTATTGGTTGAGCCTAAGTTTTTGCTTCTTCACATGAGTTGTGCTACCCTTGCAATGTCATTTTATTTTGTTTTGCTTGCTGTTTGAATACAATACCAAGATCTGAAATTCTTAAATAAGAGAGGGTCTTCACATAGTTGCATAATTATTTAGTTACTCATTGTTCTTCACTTATATCTTTTTGGAGTAGTTTTTTATTTACTCGTGTGCTTCACTTATATCCGATGAGTAAATTGTTGAATGAGTTGATTGTCATAAATCTGAAATTGTATATGCCTCATTTGCTTATCCCATGGGGAGTAATGACTTCACATATAAGAAGTAGAGGTTGTAAATTTATTGAAGGTTAGCAAGCATTGTATTGGTCATTTGAACAATTCATGAAAGAATATTGAAGGAAGAGATATTTCATATATAATATACTATCGTAGACATCTTTTATAATTGGGAGCACTCATTAAGTATGACATGCTAAAGAGTTGATGTTGGACAAGGAAGACAACGTAATGGTCTATGTTTTCTGACATCTCAGTTAAAGTATATTGTCATGGATCATTCAAACATGTTGAGCTTGCCTTTCCCCCTCATGCTAGCCAAAATTCCTTGCAGCAAGTAGAGATACTACTTGTGCTTCCAAATATCCTTAAACCCAGTTTTGCCATGAGAGTCCACCATACCTACCTATGGATTGAGTAAGATCCTTCAAGTAAGTTGTCATCGGTGCAAGCAATAAAAATTGCTCTATAAATATGTATGATCTTTTGGTGTGAAGAAAATAGCTTTATACGATCTCTTGTTATGGAAGCAATAAAAGCGACGGACTGCATATTAAAGGTCCATATACAAGTGGAAATATAAAGTAATGTTCATTCACATTAATATTTTGTGCATCCAACCCTAAAAGCACATGACAACCTCTACTTCCCTCTGCGAAGGGCCTATCTTTTACTTTATGTCTTTTACTTTATGCAAGAGTCAAGGTGATCTCCACCTTTCCCTTTTTCATTTTATCCTTTGGCAAGCACCTCGTGTTGGGAAGATCCTAATATATATATCCAATTGGATGTAAGTTAGCGTGAACTATTATTGTTTACATCACCCAAAGGTGAATACATTGGGAGGCAACACTATAAGCCCCTATATTTCTTAGTGTTCGATTGAAACTCCATAACCATTAGTATTGCGTGAGTGTTAGCAATTGTAGAAGACTATATGATAGTTGAATATGTGGAGTTTGCTATTCCTAAAAATAAGATTAGTTGTAATTGTTTGATGACTGAGAATGAAGTTTGCTAGTTTTCAAGAAAGTTTATGGTCTATGCTTTGACACGTGAATTGCTTGTTACTTTATCGTGAGAAGTTTTATGAGATGAACTACTATTATGACATATTATCATGCCAGAAAAGGTGATTGAAATAATCATTGATCAAACATGTGCACCTCTAGCATTCACACTTCATAAATTCTTTCTTTATCATTTACCTACTCGAGGACGAGTAGGAATTAAGCTTGGGGATGCTGATACGTCTCCAATGTATCTATAATTTATGAAGCATTCATGCTATTTTACTATCTGTTTTGAATGATTATGGGCTTTATTAATGATTATGGGCTTTATTATACACTTTTATATTACTTTTGGGACTAACCTATTAACTGGAGGCCCAGCCTATGTTCCTGTTTTATTGCCTGTTTTAGTATTTCGAAGAAAAGGAATATTAAACGGAGTCCAAACGGAACGAAACCTTTGGAAGCATGATTTTTTGGAAGAATATGATCCTAGAGACTTGGAGTTCACGTCAGAAGATCCTCGAGGCCTCCACGAGATAGGAGGGCGCCCCCCCTACTGGGCGCACCCCCCTGTCTCGTGGGCCCCTCGAGTACCTCCCGACCGACTACTTTCGCCTATACAAGCCTAGGTACCCTAAAACCATCGAAGATCAAGATAGATCAGGAGTTCCACAGCCGCAAGCCTCTGTAGCCACCAAAAACCTCTCGGGAGCCTGTTTCGGCACCCTGCCGGAGGGGCAATCCATCACCGGTGGCCATCTTCATCATCCCGGCGCTCTCCATGACGAGGAGGGAGTAGTTCACCCTCGGGGCTGAGGGTATGTACCAGTAGCTATGTGTTTGATCTCCCTCTATCGTGTTCTCTCTATGGCACGATCTTGATGTATCGCGAGCTTTGTTATTATAGTTGGATCTTATGATGTTTCTCCCCCTCTATTCTCTTGTGATAATTGAGTTTCCCTCTTGAAGTTATCTTATCGGATTGAGTCTTTATTTGAGAACACTTGATGTATGTCTTGCCGTGTTTATCTATGGTGACAATGGGATATCATGTGCCACTTGATGTATGTTTTGGTGACCAACTTGCGGGTTCCGCCCATGAACCTATGCATAGGGGTAGGCACACGTTTTCTTGACTCTCCGGTAGAAACTTTGGGGCACTCTTTGAAGTACTTTGTGTAGGTTGGATGAATCTGAGATTGTGTGATGCATATCGTATAATCATGCCCACAGATACTTGAGGTGACAATGGAGTATCTAGGTGACATTATGGTTTTGGTTGATTTGTGTCTTAAAGTGTTATTCTAGTACGAACTCTTGAATAGATTGATCCGAAAGAATAACTTTGAGGTGGTATCGTACCCTACCATAATCTCTACATTTGTTCTCCGCTATTAGTGGCTTTGGAGTGACTCTTTGTTGCATGTTGAGGGATTGTTATATGATCTATCTATGTTATTGTTGTTGAGAGAACTTGCACTAGTGAAAGTATGAACCCTATGCCTTGTTTTCTAGCATTGCAATACCGTTTACGCTCACTTTTATCATTAGTTACCTCACTGTTTTTATTATTTCAGATTACAATAACCTTTATCTACCATCCATATTGCACTTGTATCACCATCTCTTCGCTGAACTAGTGCACCTATACAATCTACCATTGTATTGGGTGTGTTGGGGACACAAGAGGCTCTTTGTTATTTGGTTGCAGGGTTGTTTGAGAGAGACCATGTTCATCCTACGCCTCCCACGGATTGATAAACCTTAGGTCATCCACTTGAGGGAAATTTGCTGCTGTCCTACAAACCTGTGCACTTGCAGGACCAACAACGTCTACAAGAAGAAGGTTGTGTAGTAGACATCAACTATCGGCAAGTTGAGCAGCTTGTCGAGAGGCAGAAAGCTGAGTATGAAAGGGGAGATAAGGAGAAGGGCCAGGATGGTGCTGAGGGGCCCGACAAGAAGCACGGTGGCCAAGGCGGTCACCACAGCAAGGGCAAACAACAGAAGAGGCCTGCTCGAGGCTGCGACAAGAAAGAGGGAGATGATGACCACGAAGAGGATGACGAGTCCAGCAACCATGAGTTGAAAAGAGCTACTGAAGCCATGTGCATTGATGGTGCTGCCTCATTGCATTCTTCTCACTGCCAACTTAAAGAGTGGGCACATGATATTAATGCGACAGAGCCATCAGTCGATGCCCGGAAGCCGTTGAGATGATCCAACACGCCTATCATTTTTCACGCTGAGGATCACCCTGATTGCACGACATCGGTTGGATGTTTCCATTGTTGGTTTAGCCAATGATTCGCAACCTCAAGGTGACAAAATTTTTACTTGATAGTGGGTCCGGTTTGAACTTGAGCTCGCCCAATGTGATCACGATGTTACAAATTCCTGATGGAGACCTCAAAGAGACAGGCACGTTTCAAGGGATCAATCCGGGAAAAAGCCAG
The DNA here is from genome assembly GCF_002162155.2 of Triticum dicoccoides. NCBI lineage: Eukaryota > Viridiplantae > Streptophyta > Magnoliopsida > Poales > Poaceae > Triticum > Triticum dicoccoides. The sequence goes on from NC_041383.1 coordinate 92,621,509, forward strand.
CCGAAGGGTAAGATCATGCTACCAGTTACTTTGGTGGAGAGCTGAACTACAGGACGAAGAAAATCATTTTTGATGTCGCCAAGATCCCATTGCCGTATAACGGGATCCTCGACCGTCCAGCGCTAGCCAAGTTTATGGCGGCATCACATTACGCTTACAATATGTTGAAGATGCCCGGGCAGATGAGCATCATCACTGTTAACTCTGAAAAGAGGGATGCGCTTATCTGCGCCAACCAACTTTACTGGGGGGCAGTTATAGTACCTGCCTCTAAGGAGCTTGCTCCTGCCACTGGAGCTCCCGGGGGGGAAGAAGACCGGCAAGGCCTCTTGCGCCCACTCCGGCAAGCGCGCCTCCTCGGAGGGTTGCGTTCCTGTCGAGGAAGTTCCAGAGAGCTCCACTAGCAAGAGCAAGAAATCTAAGGCAGCCCCACCGGAAACTAAGAAGGTGCCCGTCAAGGAGGATGGTATGGGCGGAACTATCACTATAAGTTTCACCCTCGACAGCAAATAGGAAAGCGCGCTCATTGCCTTCCTGCGGGTGAATATCGATGTGTTTGCATGGCAAGCATCTGACATCCCGTTCCCGAGGAGGTGATTGAGCACCATCTTGCTGTCTGTCCTCATGCACGGCCTGTCAAGCAGAAGGACAGGGAGCAAGCTTTAGAGCGGCAAGAGTTTATCACTGAAGAGATCAGGAAGTTGGAAGCGGCAAGGTTGGTCAGAGGAGTGCTCCATCCAACATGGTTGGCCAATCCGGTTGTAGTGCGCAAGGCAAATGGAAAATGGAGGTTGTGTATTGATTATACAGATATCAATAAAGCCTGCCCAAAGGATCCTTTCCCCTTGCCGCGCATCAACCAGATTGTGGACTCCATTGCCGGATGCACTTGATGTCATTCCTTGACGCTTATTCAGGGTACCATCAAATCTTCATGATGAAGGAAGATGAAGAGAAGACCGTGTTTATCACCCCATGTGGTACATATTGTTTTATACGAATGCCTTTCGGATTGAAAAGCATTGGTTGAACATTAGCAAGAGCGGTCCAGATCGGTTTTGAGCCCCAGCTACATACAAGTATGGAAGCTTATATGGATGTCATAGTGGTGAAAACCACAGACAAAACAACGCTCATACAAGATTTAGAAGAAAAATTTGCAAATCTGTGCAAGATCAATCTCAAGCTCAATCCTGAGAAGTGTGTGTTTGGCATCCCATCTGGCAAGCTTCTAGGATTCTTTGTGTCTCAGCGTGGGATCGAGGCCAACCCCGACAAGATCAAGGCGGTTGAGCAGATTGAAGCGCCAAGACAAGTCAAAGATGTACGTCGACCTGCTGGCTGCATTGCTCATTACTAGGAAAAGGGCTATAGATGAAATGGACACTAATGGTGCACCTGTCATGTGGTGTGCCACTACTATATAGCAGTGGCGCACCATGTGCAGGTGCGCCATTAGTGTGGAAGACACTAATGGCGCACCAGGCACATGGTGCGCCACTAGCAAGAATTTTTTTTATTTTTCCAAACATACTAATGGCGCATCATGGCACGGTGCGCCATTACCAGTGCTAACTAGTAATGGTGCACCGGCCACACAGTGCGCCACTACTGTTGTTTTTTATATATTATTTTTTTTGCAAAACTACTAATGGCGCACCGTAGCATAGTGCACCATTACTAGTTTAAACTAGTAATGGCGCACTATGCCACGGTGCGCCATTAGAATATATACTTTTTTTTATTTTTTTGCAAAACTTCTAATGGCGCCATTAGTTACCAGGGTTACTAATGGCGCATTTGCATGTGGTGCGCCATTAGTAACCAGGGACCAACAAGATATTTTGGACATCCCACCTACCCACTCACTTTTCCCACTTCATTCTCTCCACCTCCTCCTCCAAGCTTGTCTCGGCTGCCTCCTCCTCCTCACGTCATTTGCACCATAGATTCATCCAAATTAAGTGGTTAAATTACCTTTTTTGATAGGTATGTAAGGGGGGAAGCTATCTTTATGTTGTTCTCCCTCTCCAACAATGTGCACATGCACTTTTTGTGGCCTAGCTAGATCTATGTATGTTCGTGGTGTTGCATATGTTTGTGGTGTTGCATATATGTTTGTGTTTGCAGGTACCAGTATTTGAAATGCGATAGTTGCCAATATTTTGCCGGAATGTTGATTCATTTCCGTCTCGGCGAGAATTTTGGCACTATGCATTCTTTTTGGTCCTATTTTTAGGGAAAGTCATGCCAAATTTTTTCTTGGTTCTAAAATATCGTTTTCCTCTACCCCGCAGGCGACCATGGTCCGCACGATGACCGAAGGCATCGTGAATAGGTTTTTGAGCTCCGCGAAGGCCGAGATGCTTCAAAAGAACAAGACGGAGATAAGATGTCTGTGTCGAAGATGCAAGCTGAAGAGCCTTATTGCGGACCTGGATTCCGGGCAGGTGCGGGACCACCTACTCTTGCGTGGTTTCATGGATGGCTATCGGTGGCAAGGTGATGAAGATGACTATGAAGTCGTCCATGGGGGCCGGGCAAGAAATGAGGAAGGGCAGCAAGACAACCACCGCGGCTCGGGCGGGCGAGAAGATGAAGAATCTCCAGGACATGATCACGACGGTGATGCTGTACACAATCATCATGTAGAAGATGCCGGACATGATGATGAGGAACATGCCGGAGCAGACGAAGGCATGATCATGAAGATGAAGATGCCGGCGGAGCAGACGACGATGGACCATCGATGGGCTGGGTGCAGGATCCTCATATTCAAGAGTTGCTTCTCAAGCAGACGGATAACGCAAGAGCTGCCGCCCGAGAGAAAGCCAAGCTGGATCAACTGGAGATAGACGCAGTTACTCCATTGTATGAAGGATGCAGGCCCGAGGATACCCGCCTGAAAGTAACGCTCATGGATCTGGAGATGAAGGTAAAACACAAAATGACCGACACATGCTTCGACGAGAACATGTCATTCTGGCACGAACGTCTTCCCAAGGGGAACAAGTGCCCGACCAGTTTCGAGGAGGCAAAGAAAATCGTGTGTCCTCTGGATTTACCGCACGTGAAATACCATGTGTGCATGAACAATTGCATCATTTATTGGGACGAGCACACGGAGTCTACCATATGTCCGGTGTGCAGCGTCACTCGATACAAGAAGAGGAAGAAAGCTCCTCGAAAAGTGGTGTGGTACTTTCCGATCACTCCTCGTCTGTAGCGGTATTTTGCGGACCCTAAGGTAGCAAAGCTCCTGCGTTGGCACGCGGATAGGGAGGAGAAGAAGCAAGAAGATGACGCAAATGATCCGGAGATAAATAAAAAAGACAAGATGCTGAGTCACCCAAAGGATGCGAGCCAGTGGCAAGAATTGAACTTCGAACACCCAAAATTTAGGAAGGATCCAAGGAACATCGTACTGGGAGCGAGCACGGATGGAGTCAATCCGTTTGGCAGCCAGAGAAGCACACATAGCACCTGGCCTGTGTTTGTGTGGATGTACAACCTTCCCCCCTGGTTGTGCATGAAGAGGAAGTACATTCACATGAGTATGCTAATTGAAGGGCCGAAACAACCAGGGAACGACATCAATCTGTATCTGGGGCTGCTGAAAGAGGAGCTAGACACGCTGTGGAAAACGCCAGCCAATACGTGGGACGCCGCAGAGAAAGAATATTTCCCTATGAGAGCCGCACTGCTCATGACGGTGCACGACTATCTCGGTTACGGATATCTCACGGGGCAGGTGGTCCACGGATTTTCTGGATGTGTCAGGTGCATGGATGACACAACATATCGCCAGCTAGATAGAGATCCCGGGTCTTCGAAAACCGTGTTCATGGGACATCGAAGGTGGCTTCGCGACGATGACCCATGGAGGAAATGCAAGGATCTGTTTGATGGTGAAACCGAACCCCGAAGACGCCCGCGTACGAGGAGCGGCTAGGAAATAGACCAGCTGTTGAAAAATTGGAAAGATTGCCCACTGCCGAGAAAGAAGCAAAAGGCGTCAGAGCCGGGAAAGAAGCGAAAGGCGCCAGAGCCGCTGCTGAAGGTATGGAAAACGAGGTTTGTTTTCTGGGACTTGCCGTACTGGATGATCCACCGTGTGCCTCACAGCCTTTATGTCATGCATATCACGAAGAACGTGTGCGAGAGTCTGCTTGGTACCCTTCTCGACATTCCAGAGAGGACCAAAGATGGGCCGAAAGCAAGGGCAGACTTGAAATCAATGGGCATCAGGGAGGAGCTTCACGCTAATGATGATGATGATGATGAGGCGAAACAGGACACGGAAAGTCGTCGCGAAGGCAAAAAGGCCAAGAAGACCGGAAATGACTACCCTCCCGTGTGCTTCACTCTAAGTCAGGAGGAGATCGAGCAGTTTTTCACCTGCCTCGTAGGAGTAAAACTTCCTTACAGTTACGCGGGGAAGATAAGCAGATACCTAGACCCAGCAAAGCAGAAGTTTAGCTTGATGAAGTCTCACGACTGTCACGTGCTGATGACACAGATACTTCCAGTTTCAATCCATGGGATCATGGACGCGCACGTCCGTGAAACGCTATTTGGCCTATGCAACTTTTTCGACGTCATCTCTCAGAAGTCAGTTGGCGTGAGGCAACTCAGAAGGCTACAAGAAGACATCGTGGTGATACTATGCGAGCTTGAGATGTACTTCCCGCCGCATTCTTCGACGTTATGGTGCATCTGGTGGTCCATATCATGGAGGATATCATCCAACTCGGGCCGACATTCCTGCACAGCATGATGCCGTTCGAAAGGAAGAATGGTGTCATCAAAGGATACGTTCGCAACATGTCACGTCCAGAGGGAAGCATAGCCAGGGGCTTTCTGACCGAAGAGTGCATCTCCTACTGCACGAATTATCTAGGCATCGAGGATGCCGTTGGTGTGCCCGTCAACAGGCACCTCGGCAGGCTCGCTGGATGGGGTCACCGTGAGGGTCGCCGCAAAATGCATGTCGACTTCGAGGGTCGACTTGCCGACTTTGAAAGAGCAAACCTAGTCGCGCTACAACACATAGACGTGGTTGATCCTTGGGTGGTAGAGCACAAAACCTTTATTGAGAAGACGTACAATGACCGAGGCCAATAGAGGACGAACGGAGATATAATCAACTCATGTTTCACGCGTTGGTTCAAGCAGAAGCTTCTATCGTACCCTTTACATGAGGATTCTTCCGCGGAAGAACAACTCATATTCGCCTTGTCATAGGGAGCCGAGCACAACCTGATGACCTATGAGGCGTACGATATCAATGGCTACACATTCTACACCGAGGACAAGGACATGAAGAGCGATGGTTATCAAAATTCCGGGGCAACAATGGAATCCTACACCGGTAACGTCAAGGACAGATACTACGGAAGGATCGGGGAGATCTGGGAGCTGAGCTATGCTGGAGAGAAGGTCCCGATGTTCCGTGTCAGATGGGCCAAGAGCGTCTTAAAATAAAACCGGTATTTCACCACCATGGTTATACCCGAAGCCAAATCCAAGACCGCAGGCTCAAACATCACCGCGAAAAATGAGCCATGGGTACTGGCTTCCCAAGTGGACCAATGCTTCTTCATTACCAACCTGTCAAATCCTAGCCGTGTTGTCGTGAGGAGAGGCAAAAGGAAGATCATCGGAATGGATGGAGTAGCCAATGAGCAAGACTTCGACAAGTACGGCGACCCGAAGATCGAGCATGACGACGACGATGAAGTAGCAGCATACACCACAAGAAGAAGCAGGACCACCCTACCTAAAGGACGTCCGTTCCACAGAAGAACTCCATTTGCGAAAAAGAAGGGCAAGAAGATTGTGAACAGATAACTAGCTAAGATCGATTGTATTTAAATTGTAGCCTTCATTTCTCGATTGTATTTCATGGGCACTTTAATTTTGAACTCATGAATATTTTTTAAATTTCATGGACACTCGATCTCGATCCCCCTCCATCTCGATCGCTATCCCACCTCGCCAGATCCGGTCCCCCTCGCCCCCGCTCCACCGCCGCCGAGCACCCCACCCGCACCCTCTCCCCCGCTCCACCGGCCGCCGCCGCCGATCGGCCCACCGCACACCCCTCCCCCGCTCCCCCGCCGCCGCCGACC
>NC_041383.1:92627911-92639149 GCF_002162155.2 Triticum dicoccoides
AAAAAAAACAAACAAATTTCATTATATTTTCAAATAACAAATTTGATGATATTTTCAAATAATAAATTTTTTGATATTTTTTCATATTCATAAATATTTTCAAATAACAAATTTGATGATATTTTTTAAAAAATTATTACTGTTTTTATAAAAAATTATTACTGTTTCATATTGATCATATTCATTTTCTTAAAAATTATTAGATGCAACAAAAAAATTACTTATGGCGCACCTATGGCTGGTGCGCGATTGCTATATATATAAAAAAACATTCTAATGGCGCACCTGCTGGGGGTGCGCCATTGCTATCTAAAAAAACATTCTAATGGCGCACCGCTGCGGGGTGCGCCATTAGAAAGCTTCCCCCACACTAAATCCCCAATCTCTCTAATCTCTCCCCTGCCTCATCATCTCACCCGTTGCCCCCCGTTCTCGCCGTCCCCCTCACCGTCCCCCTCGCCTCCCTCTCCGTCCACCGCCGCCCCGACCCCCGCCAGACTCCACCCCCGCCGCCCCCCGCGCCCCCCAAACGGGATCGGCCGAGCGCGCGCCCTAGGGTTCCTCACCCCGCCGCCCGCTCCTCTCCTCTCCTCCTCCCTCCAACGAGCGAGGGCCTCCTCCAGCCCCTGCAGTAGCCGGTGAGCGCGGCCCCGACGCGCCCACCCCGCCTGCCCCTGCTGTCCTCCGCCACCGGTCACCTCCATAGCAGCCGGCGAGCCAAGGACGGTGCCGTGACCCTCGCCGCCAACCCTGAGCTCCCCTGCTTCCTCTCTGCGCTGTCCAAGGTGAGCTCCCCTGCCCGTTCTCGCTCTCTCTCCGTCACCAAACTAGGGTTTTTTTCCTTGAGAATTCCAAGATAGGTTATTTAAGATGTCACCAAGTCATGATCCAGAGCCAAGTATAGATAATGTCGGTCGTGGAAATTGCAGTGAAGAAAGAAAAAAATGCAAGGGAAGTAATCTTAGAGTTACTGATGAGTTAGGCATGTCCATAGCAGAGAAAGCAAACATTCTGTGCCCACTCTGCTATTTAGAGATGCCAATACTTTATCTTAGAGTTACTGATAAGTTTATCTTTAACGTTAGTTCTAGCCATTTTATACAGCTTCCATATTATTTTCTTTGTTCAAGAGGTTGGCATGACCCAGTATTGTTCAAGCTGTTGCCAGTAAAATATGTCCACAAAGATCAAGTCACAATAGTAGATGTGGCTGCTCTTTGCTTGGCATAGAAGAGTTGCCAGGTTGACTCTGCTCATTGACTTGCGCGTGATACATGGACATAATTTTTCTTTGCTACACAAACAAAGAGGTTCATTGAGACGCCTTTTATTAGCTTTGCTACGTTTAGGAGGTTTGGCTTGAAGCTTTTGTTTATACAATGGTTCAGAGAATTTGGTTATGTTACATAATTATCTGAAATCTTGGATGATTCGGCAAACTATCCTTGCCTGGGTTCAAAAGTTGTAAGCTAACTTTAGTGTTAAACATACTTTGTCCTGAACATGATCAAACATTTCTACACATTTGGATGTTACCCTTCAGAAGTTATTCAGGCTAAAAGTTTGGCTGAGCCTCATCATTAAATGAGCCTCATCATTCATGAGACTCAAGTTTTGGAGTACTAACACTAACCTGCAAGTATTCATTTTACTGTTAGCGTTCCATGATTTTTAGTTAACAACAATCCATGATTTTTAGTTAAAGCAACCCATGATTTTTAGTTAACAGCAATCCATGATTTTTAGTTAACAACAATCCATGATTTTTTTCACAATGATTAGCAGCAGTTTTTGTATTAAAATGAATGTACTCCATGCATTTTACGTTGAGAACTGAATTTCCTCCTTTATTGGCATTGTCATGATTCAGTTAACACTAAATCAACTTCATTAATTTTCAGGTACAGTACTCTGACGGAGTACCTTCTTCAGAGTGCAGAGGAGCAAAATTGTTCTAATCAGCAGCAGCACAACATAGTCACTTGGATCAGCGGAAGAGGAGCATCAGCAGCAGAGGTAGAGGAGCAGCAACAGCTAGTTCTGCAGGTACAATGGAAAATAAGCAAGCTTATATTTAAAAAATGCGTTAGCTAGGCTCAGAATTTTGAGTTGGCCCCTTTACGTAAGTTTTAGATAAAGTTTCAAGGTTTCTTTAGAGTATTTATTTGTGTCATTTGGATGTACGGTTTGAGAGCGGCTATCAGTTTACTTTGATGTACTATGTTGGACAGAATTTTTTGTTGCTACTTCTACTTGTTGGTGGGGCACTGGTGCTACTGCTAGTCTGCTACTTGTGCTGGGTGACCTATTAGATCTGCTGGCTGCTGCTGTATGTTGCTACTGCTACTTGTTGGTGGGGCACTGGTGCTACTGCTAGTCTGCTACTTGTGCTGGATGTGCTACTGCTAGTCTGCTGCTCATGTGCCGTTGTTAGTTACTACGGTTGCTCGTTGGCTTCTGTTAGTGCTAGGCTGCTAGTAGTTCTGTAGTGTAGTTGCGGCTGCTCTATTGTGTCATATACAGATATGCTCATGTAGTCATGTGTGCTGCAGATTTATTGGATATGTGGACTATGGCCAACCATTTCGATTCTAACTGAACATTTTCAAGTTGCTGGTTGTTGGTGCTGTTTTTCTTGCGGCTGGTCATGCTCTGCTGCTACTGGTTGCTGGTATACTCGTGCGGTGGTGCTCTGTACTGTGTTTTCTTGTGCTATGCTGCACTTTTGCTTGCTGCTATACATAGTGTGTTGTTTTGTGCTCTGCTGCTGCTAGTTAGTGGTGTTGTGCTGCTGACCTGTTGTTTACTTAGTACTTACTTGTGATGTGATGCTATAACTATTTAGCAAGTGTTTAAAGCTTTAATTCATTAATTGTGCTGGTGATGTGCTGCTGCTAGTAGTGTTATCAGTAGTCACTGGACTACTTGTGATATTATCTACCTATTGCATTGCTTTTTGCTACTCTGCTTTGCTTGCTTATTTAGTTTGGAGAAGCAAGGAATGGGGAGAAAGATGCTATTGATGATTTTTTGTTGGGTGACCTATTAGATCTGGAATGGAAGCTCACATAAGTTGAGATGATTTTTGTCCATATGGTCCGTGGCCTTTTCATCCATATGAAATTAGAGGCACATTGTGGTGCTAGTTTGCTGGGTTTTGTCTCTGACCATTGTGTCCTGATGAATTTGCAGGTACCCCGAGAGGCCCTTGAGTTTGCCGGAATGTTGATTAACTTTCGTTCCGGCAAATTCGGGTAATCCATATGTCCTATTTCTAGAAAAGGTCATGCTGAAATTTTCCGTGAATTTTAGCAAGACTTTGCTAAAAATAGGACATATGGGGTACTTGAGACTAATGCATGGGCCGGGGTATCTTAGTACTTAGTTAAGTAGGATCAACTGCCCCTTTATTCTTGCTGCATTAAACCATAGGTGGCAATAGATCCAAGTGATTAGGCCCAACTTAGAATTCTCCTTAGCATCGATAAACCCTAGATGATAAACCCAACATAGGTGGCAATAGAGCCAAGTGATTAGGCCCAACCTAGGATGCCTCGGCGTCGAAAAACCCTAAATGATGAAACCTTGGCTTCTATAGGGTGCCTCGGTGTCAATGAGAACATAAATGATGTACGCTTAGGCTTTTAGGGTGCCTCGGCATGGACAAACCCTAAATGATAAAAGCTTAGCTTTTAGGATGCCTCGGTGTCGACAAACCCTAAATGATGAAACCATTATCTTGTTCCTTGACAATAACCAACTTTTTGACCAAACTTTTTTCCTATTTAGAGCGAAACATGGCCCACAATGATGAGGCCGGCGGTTCGGGCGGCAAGCAATTCTGGGAGCTGTCCCAGGAGATGGAGGAACAACCTCACCGCTATGAGGACGCCGCGGAAGACACCGATCCTGACTGCACAACCCCTAGTGGCGTCGGGGATGACACCACTGATGGTGCCGCCGAGGATGCCACCACTGATGGTGCCGCCGAGGATGCCACCACTGATGATGGCAGCGCACGCACAGATGGCAGCCAACCGAAGAGGCAACAGAAGGACCGGCGCCCAAACACGCTCTGCACCGTCAAGGAGGAATTTACTCAAGTGAACTCCGAAGGGCATCCAACGGAGCCCAAACATATAGTCAAGGGGTACTCGGTTCAGCTTGGGTGCATTCTCCGGAGCACCGTCTCGATCAACACCGTGAACCTTAGGCATAAGGACCGAGGGAATTTGTGCAACCTCCTCTTCACGAAGCTGCACGAACAATACAAGTTCCCCGCTGAATTTGAAAACACACGCCTCTCAGGGAATTAAGTGAACAGTGCCGCCCTCACGAGGATGAGCACGGCCCTGTCTACTTGGAGAAGCGCGGTGAAGAGAATGATTGAGAAAGGTGATAGTTATGAGAAGATCAAGGCGAAAAATCCTTCGATCAACGAAGATGACTACAAGGAGTTCAAGATCAAGTGCGAGAGCAGTGCAACCCCCGAATCAAGTTTGTGGGGGAAAGAAATGCGGGAGTTGAACTTAGGGGAACACAAACTTGGTCCCGGCGGTTACAGAGTGGTGGAGCCTATATGGGACAAGGAGGACGCGGAGCGTGCCGAGCAAGGCCTACCGCCCCGCTTCAAGAAATACAACAGTGACAAGCAGACCAGGAACTATGTCAGGGCCCGGTACAAGGAGGACCCGATAACAAAGGAGCTTACCACGGATCCGAAGACCAGGGCGCTTGAGCTTGTTCTGGTGAAGGAGACTGAAAGCAGTAGCGCGGGGTCGTCTCAGAGCACCCATGCTTGGGACAACACTCTAAATAGGGTGTTCAACATAATGAAAAACAAGTATAAGCTCAGTAAGCCGTCGTCAGCTGGTCGTGTGGCCGGCAAAGGCTTGTCCACAAAATGATCGTCATACTATACCGCTGGTTAGTGAAAGGAGAAAAAGAGCAGCTCGGAAAGCCAGTTGCGCGAGGTTCAAGAACTCAAGGCACAAGTGGCGCGGATTCCAGAGATTATCCAAGAGCAAGTGCAACAACAACTGGGATCGACGCTCACCGGCATTATGCCTACCTTGATTCATGGGCTGACGACGTGGATTGCGGGTGGCAAACAAGGGCCGCCCCCGATTCCCAGCTTCACGGCCAGCAACTCGCACAATGCGCAGGCGGCGCCATTGGTGGCTCTGGTGGCGGCGGTATTGGTGTCTCCGACACTGGCATGGCCGGCATTGGAGCTTAATGCACCCGGGTGTACGCCGGCCAGCACCTCGGCAGCAAGCGGCCCCTCCGTCAGTTGCCCGCCCGCTGTTGGCGGTGCCTCGACATTAGCCAAGCTCGATGCCATCATCACGGTAACTAATTAAGCCTCTCGGCCGAGGACTTCATCTCCTTTTGCCTTTGACTGGGCATCCCTGATGCCCTACATGTTTTTGCAGATCGCCGCCGACGTTCCGTGCACTCTCCTGCACTTCGTGAACGACGAGTTGGTCGATGTCACCAAGGGAAAAATCGTTCAACCGGGAAACCCCGTGTTCCACGGTAAACCGATGCCACCCACCGTGTATAGGGTTCAACTGGTTCAGGTGCTGCCAGGCTACGACGAGTTGTTACCTCCGATTCGGCCCGCCGGGGCCGATGAAGATGATCTGATGACCCTCAGCGCCTGCCTAAGCTGGCCCCTACTTTGGCCGAAGAGCCTGATTCGTTTGGGGGCGGGGGACACCACCCCAAAGACAACACCGCCAGTCGTGCCGGCGCCAAGCCATGGCAAGACCGCCGCAACGCTACCGGACATGCCGGACATCCCTATGGCACAGGATTTGAACATGCATATGGCACAGGATCTGGACGACGACGACAACAACGACGGCCGTACATTTAGCAATGTCGATAAGTACTTTGCCGAACATGGGTACGATGATGAATTCTTTGGGCCTCTTTCTCAAGAATGCAACCCTACAAAAGACGACCGTGGTCTAGCTGGTACGGCGGAGAAACCCAATTGCAACAAGCGTCGTCTGGCGTTCAGTTCTCAGGAGACGCCTCCAGCTGCCGACTTCACCGAGCCTCAGATAGCCGAGGTGCCAAATATTATCAGCCCCAACACACTCAAGAAGGCGGTCTGTGAGCAGGACTCGGTCCCATTAAAACAGAAGAAGAAGGGACGGAAAAGAAAGAGTAACAAGGGTGCGAGCCAGCCGGCACCGAGTACGATCCGTGCTCAGGACGGGCCACCTTCACCTAAGGATATCTCGAGGGGGTTGCATGTGGCGGGTAGGGCGATGCTACCGACAAATATGCTCAATGCTGCAACCGGTGCTATGCGGAGTCTGCATGACAGTGTTCTTTCTTTGGAGAAGCGGCGTCACAGAGAGAATGATGTGGCATACCTAGTTTTCGTGGCCAAGGTGCCAGAGGGCAAGGGCTTTGTTGATGGCCCCATCGGGGGTACGATCGTCCTGCGGTTTGATGACATCTTTGCTATGTTTAACCTTCATCCGCTGCACTACACCTTCATTCGGCTGTTTTCGTAGAGTATGGAGATGCGGATCATTAGAGACAAAACCCCGAACATCGTGATAGTCGACCCCTTCTACATGCATGCCAAGAACTTGTGCAGCGCTGGGGACCGGCATGTCACGAGTTCTTACCTCGAAGGCGTCATTCTGGCAAACCCGGATAAGGATAACTTCCTCGTGCCTTACTTTCCCGAGTAAGTCATCCCCTAACCACCCCGTAACATATGATTTCTTAGATTTCGATCGTTCTTTTTTTTTTCTAACATTCCGTGTTATGTGCAGTGACACACATTGCACACTCATCCTCTTAAGCCCGGATTATTCCATGGCCACGTATTTCGACCCGGACCGTGACTCCAAGATAGACTACACAAATAACAAGAAAGTTCTTGATGATGTTCTCCCTGGCTACGCCAAATTTGGAGGCACCTTCGCCAATCCAGTTCATAGGCGGTATGGTGCGCACGTGTTTGGCCACAATACAAATTTCTCCTGCGTCAAGCAGCCGCCTGGCGTTCAGAAGGATGCCTACTACGCCCTCCATCACATGCGGGCGATCGTACGGGCCCATCATCACTTTCTGCTACCAGATAATCTCAAAGATTGGGCCGTGAGCTTGTCGGCAATCCAGGACGCGGACATCAGACAAGAATTCTTTCACATCCAGTCGGAGTTTGCGGAAATTATCCATCAAGATGTCCTTCGTACCTCGTGGAAGTTCTACCTCAGATGTCAACCGTCCAACAGTGAGATAGACACAACACTACATATGCAGGCTGACAACGCCCGCGATTTTATGACCATCACGACAGACGACGACTTCATCCATGCTCCGGTCCCATGAGTCGAGTCGAAAGTAGTGATGCTATGTGTAGTTCTGAAACATTGATTGGCTCATGTTGTAATTAAACTTTAATGAACTTGTATGTCTCTTTGGTTTGGATAGTCATTCAACTTAGATGTAATCGATGCTATTTATTAGTAGGACCATGAATCGTGCTATTAATGTCTTGCTTTTCTCTTCCGATCCTTTTGTTGCATACTTAAATATTGCTTATGTATTGTCTGTTGTTTGGCTTGTGCATAGAGATGCCGTCGTATGTCTTGTACAAGGGTAAGGTTCCCAGAGTCTACGACGACTGGGAGGAGTGTCGGAGACAGGTTCACCGTTTCAGCGGTAACAGTTACAAAGGGTACACCACTAGGGCGGAGGCGGAATCTAGATACGCCAGCTATCTAGCGGGAGAGAGGAGGGGGCGTTGGAGGAACCGGATGAAGACCAGTTTCATCGTGATGATGCTCATCGTGATGACCGCAGCTCTCTTCTATGTGATGGTAGTTTAGATGATCGATATCGACTTGTAATGTGAAGACAAACTCGCTACTCGCGGTCTCGAGACTTGTAACGTTCTATCTTTTTTCGGTCTTTTGAATTTGGAGACTAATATGATGAATTATATTCGAAGACTAATCTTCTATTGTATTCGATGAATCTGCTGTTGCTGTGTGGTGTTGTCTAAATTCTGTCCAATAATATATTTTGTAACCTGTGAAATATCAGAAAAGAAAAAAAATAATCCCTAATATTCATACTAGTGGCGCACCACACAAGACACTAATGGCGCACTGTGATAATCACACTAATGGCGCATCAACCACTGGTGCACCATTAGTATGCCAAAGCACATGGGTACATATGCCCCCCTGGGAGGAATTCTAATGGCGCACTATGGGCAATACTAATGGCGCACTACGTGGTGCGCCATAAGAACACCAGATACTAATGGCGCACCAGTGGTGCGCCATTAGAATTTAATTCTAATGGCGTGATGCTAGTGGCGCACCAGTAGTGCACCATTAGTAGGCAAAACTGGTGCGCCACTGGCATGCCTTTTCCTAGTAGTGGCTGCTCTAAGTAGGCTCATCTCCAAATCTGCGGAGTGCGCCCTGCCCTTTTTTAAGATCTTGAAAAAGGCAGGTCCAATGAAATGGACTTCGAAAGCAGAGGCAGTGCTGCAAGATTGAAGAGGTACCTCTCCTCTACGCCAACACTAGTCATGCCTAAACCACAAGAGCCATTGCTCCTATATCTAGTGGCAATGAATCAAGTGGTAAGCGTTGCGCTAGTAGCGCAGAGAGAAGTCGACAAGGAAGCAGCAATAGTGGCAAGACCATCGAATGAGGAGTCGGAGCTCTCCCTGACAGAGTCTGGTGCCAACAAGGCAGGATCCGCACAAGCAATGAAGTAGTGCATAAGAAGAAGATGGTGCAGCACCCAGTTTATTTTGTCAGCTCCCTTTTGCAGGGGGCTAGGTCAAGGTACTCTGGTGTTCATAAATTACTCTTCGGCCTCCTTATGGCCTTGAGGAAGCTGCGCCACTATTTCCAGGCACATGAGATTACCGTCATCACTCGCTTCCCGTTGTAACAGATTTTACACAACCCAGATGCGACTGGGAGGATTGTGGAGTGGGCGCCGGAACTGTCGAGCTTTGGTCTCAAGTTTGAAAGCACGTCAACAATTCAGAGCAGAGCCTTGGCGGATTTCATTGCAGAATGGACCTCAACGCCTGAAGAGGAGATTCGAGAGACAACTCTCCCTGGCAAGGGAACGAGCCGGGAGTGGGTTATGTATTCTGATGGGGCTTTCTTGCTGCAAGGCATCAGTGCTGGTGTGCTGCTTGTCGCGCCCACCGGAGAGCACCTCAAATACGTAGTCCAGATGCACTTTCCTCAGGAGCGGTCAACAAACAATACTGTAGAATATGAAGGACTGCTTGCCTGTCTTAGGATCGCGGTAGACCTTGGAATTAAGAAGCTCATCATCAGAGGTGATTCACAGCTTGTCGTTAAGAAAGTTAACAAAGATTATCAAAGCCCATTGATGGAAGATTACGTAGATGAAGTGAGGAAATTGGAAGAGCGTTTTCACGGTCAGCAAGCATAGCATGTTCCTTGTGTAGAGAACAGCATTGCTGACGACCTGTCAAAACTTGCTGCCCTCAAGTTACTTGTGGAACCACAGACTTTTGTGCTCCAACTAACTTAGCCATCTGTTGAACCATCAGCAAGGCAAGATAAGCGAAGGAAGCTGAGCTCCGGCAAGGAAGCTTCCTGGGACGATGCCATGCTTGCCAGGGGAGACAGGCTCCGGCAGGGCCTCGAGCCCCTGCTGTAGAGACAACTGCTCCTGTGGTAGAAGACATACCTTTAGTCCTTATTGTCGGTCCTTAGGCTCCAGTATGGGCACAACACACGTCCAGTTCCTCCAAATAGGGGAACTCCCCAAGGAATAGGAAGAAGCAGAGAAAGTAGCCCGTTGATCTAATATGTACCAATTTGTGGACGATGTCCTGTATAGAAAAAGATCGAATGACGTGAAATTGAAGTGCATTCCTCGGGGGACGGACTGGAGGCATATGTGGCTCTCACATAAAATAAAGGGCTCTTGCCGGTAAGGCATTCCGGCAAGGTTTCTTTTGGCTCATTGCCCTCCAGGATGCAACCGCACTAGTAACCAAGTGTGAAGCATGTCAGTTCCATTCAAAGAAATTGCATCAGCCAGCTCAAGCTTTTCGGACAATCCCTCTTTCCTGGCCATTTTCAGTCTGGGGGCTCGACGTATTGGGCCCTTTTCCCCGTGATGTCGGGGGCTTTGAGTACTTGTACGTCGCAATCGACAAGTTCACAAAGTGGCCGGAAGTGGAAGAAGTGAGAAAGGTGACAACACAGTCAGCCATCAAGTTCTTCACAGACCTAGTTTGCCGTTTTGGTGTACCGAATAGAGTCATCACCGACAACGGCACATAGTTCATGAGCCACACCTTCATGCAATATATCCAAGACCTTGGCAGCAATATCCGTTTTGCTTCTGTTGCTCATCCAAGAAGCAACGACCAGGCGGAAAGGGAAAATGCTGAAGTGCTGTGAGGTCTCAAGACGAGGACGTTCGACAGGCTGCAGAAGTGTGGAAGATGCTGGATTGATGAGTTGCTGGCAGTTCTTTGGTCAATCAGGACGACACCAAATCGGGCTACTAGCCAGAAACCCTTCTCCCTGGTATACGGGGCGGAAGCAGTTCTCCCCACAGAACTCATACACGGGTCACCTCGATTGCTCGCTTATGATAAGTTTGAGAAAGAGCAGTTGCACCAAGATGACGCTATGCTCCTTGAGGAAGATCGTCTTCATGTTGCTGTGCAAGCTGCATGCTACCAGCAAGCCTTGTGTCGCTACCATAGCCGCAAGGTTCATGCCCGAAGTCTTGAGGAAGGCGACCTTGTTCTTCGGCACGTTTAGTCATCCAAGAATTCTAACAAGTTGATGCCAAAGTGGGAAGGCCCTTATCGGGTAATACGAGTCACCAGGCCTATCGCAGTCTGCCTGGAGACCGAAGATGGCATTCCAGTGAGCAACTCCTAGAATATCGAACATCTTCACAAGTTTAATCCATAAGGCGCGGTTGCCGGGTCTCCCAGCAACCCCCTTTTGTACCAGCCTTGCCGGCAAGGCATATAACCTTATGTACAAAGCCATGCGCAGACCCTGTGCGCAGTTGAATAAGTTTAAGTGTTTTACAATTCTTATCGATTTCCATGTTTATTAATATTCATGCCTGTCCAGATATTGTCCTATGCTTGCTTCCGACGAGTACTGAGGGACCACCAAAGTTCCATGTTCCTATTTTCTCTTCTTTCTTTTCCTCAAAGGATAGAAGATT
>NC_041383.1:92639490-92664603 GCF_002162155.2 Triticum dicoccoides
GACACCAACAGGCGACGTTCAAAGTGACATCTTGTGGGAAAGAGTACAACAACAAAAAGCTAAGTTGCGAAACCTTGAGTAAATTTCTTCTAAACGTAAAGTTATTTTCCTTGGACGATTTTGGTTCTTGTATGGAAAATCTGCATGCGAAGGAACCTTGTCGTCATCGGTTGCGCCCTTGCTCTCTTTCGAGTCCGCTCAACGGTTTAAGGGGTTGTGCTGAGAACGGCAAGGTATCTTGCCGGTAGAAACACCCCCAGCAGGCTGCTAAGGTCCGTTCCTTGAAGTGCTTGCGGCAAGGGTGCGCACACCAGAAAGTTTTTGCCCAACAAAGCATAGGGTGTATGCCATACAGAAAGAAATCTGACAAGGAAGATAGTATCCACTGATCCAAAACATAGCAAGTTATATTACATCAATAATCTCCACAATTCTAACTTAAGATAGATTGTCTTGGGCATGAATTTGTGGTGGCAAGAAGAAGTGAAGTGGCTAGTCCCTGTGCTCGCCTTGAACTCTCTTGACTTGGTCCACCTTGTCGATGATGGGCGCGACAAGATCCTCGAGTGCCTTGCAGTCTGCATTCCTCGGCAAGCGGCCGAGCAGATTTGTGGGTCGATGCCGGGATTTCTGTGCACCACTTTGATGAGCACCTTGAGGAGGACGGTGAGGGAGTCCTGGGTTAAGGGGTCCTCAGATAGTTGGACTATACCTCCGGCTGGGCGGCATTACCATGGCCAACCATTCGGCCATGGGGACGATGATGACTTCTCGGGTCATCAAAAATCGCCACCGCATCAGCTCAGAATACTCCGAACAGATGGATCCGACGGAGTTGTCATCTTTAAACGAACTCTTGGATTGCGTCGCCGCCTTGGGAGTCGCTACAGACTACGATCGGATTGGGCTTAAACCCGATCAGAGAAAAATTGACTCTCCGCCGATCACCCATCAGATAGCGGTAGTGGAGGAGCAATGCAACGATTCTTCCCATATATTGAGGACGAACTGTGTTCAGATTTCCGAGCTCACCAAGCCGGATACTCGCCCGCGGGAAGACATGCCCCGTATTACGAACCTAGAATGGGACTGTGGACCTGAAAAATTGGTTGATATCCCGGAGTCTGGACTTTTAAGCTCGGAAATTTCTCAAACTCCGGATCCCAAATTGGGTCAGGTTCGGGCTTAAATTCACCTGCCCACCCAGATACAAGGGATCTTACCCACATCAGATAGCAGTCAGATAGTAGTCCCAAGAAACGGTCCATCACTTTTGGGCCAGATTCCTCCTTGTCAAGGACAAGATCAAAGACTGCCGCAATGAATATGCAATCTCATTATTCTGCAAAAATTGCACGGACGAGGGAATCCTCCATGCAATCAACTGCCGTCACGTATCACACTTTGTTGACTTGGCAACAATAGTATAGAAATACTGCGCATTGGAAAGCGCCTGGGAGACATAGGCAGCCTCTTGGGAGCCACCGGTTTCCACTAAACCTCTCGCCCGGACAAAAAGGATGCACCCTCGTCGGTCGCTTGATCGAATAACAAAAACATCAAAGCTCGTGACGGGGAGCGGAACCCTCCTGGAGGAATGGATCGATAGGCCATGCAAAATACACACAACACCGGATACTGTACCAACCCATAACCTTAAAGCATGTTGGATACTCCGGCAGGTGGCCAAGAGCGGCGAGGATCTCCTCACCAAAAATATCACAGAGCAACATCCGACGGAAGACAACCACCCTACAATATTGACAGTCTTCGAGACATTCGCCTCAAACAATAGGCGCAAAAGGGCACTCCGTGGCCTCACTGAAGTTTGCCAAGTTGCAGCAATAAACCCTTGGAACGACACGACCATAACTTTCAATGCCAATGATGAACCAAAATTCAGAACAGTCCGGGCGCCTGCCGCATTGGTCCTCAGTCCAATTGTGGATGGGATTTGGCTTTCCAAAGTGCTCATAGATGACAGGAGCGGACCAAACCTCATTCACAAGGAAACTCTCAACAACATGGAAATAGACAGGATCCGCATTGAGCAAAGTAGCACGAACTTTCAAGGAATTATTCACAGTCGGGAGGTGCGATGTGCGGGAAAAATCACACTCGATGTGGTATTAGGCACGCCGAAGAATTATCGGTCCGAAGAGATAACCTTCCAAGTGTCCCCTTTTAATAGTGGATATCACGCCTTGTTAGGGCGAGATGCATTTGCAGGCTTCCAAGCTATACCCCATTACGGGTACATGAAGCTCAAGATGCCTGGGCCCAATGGAATCATCACTCTTGCCAGTGATCCGGACATAGCACTCCGCACTGAAAATAAAACCGTCACTTGGCCCTCAAGGCATTGTCTGAAGCCCTCGCGGTTGAAGAATTAACCACGTTGCGCTCCATGGTGGATAGGGACAACATGATCCTCGACAAGCGATCCAAATCCACCTCCTTTAAACCAGCAGACGAAATAGTCAAATTCCAAGTCCACCCAACGGACTCCATGAAGACAACATCCATCGGGTCATAGCTGGACCCCACGGTCGACACCGCACTGCGGGCGTTCCTACGTGAAAACTGGGACATATTCGCCTGGTACCCTTCTGATATGCCACGGATCCCACGAAGGCTGGCCAAACACAACCTAAACGTACTGAAGGGATATAAGACAGTCAAGCAAACATTACGGTGCTTCTCCGAACCTAAACGACAAGCCATGGGAGAGGAGCTAGCCAAGTTACTCGAGGCCAGATTCATCGGAGAAATAAAACACCTGGACTGGCTAGCAAACCTGGTAATGGTACCAAAGAAGGATAAATCATGGTGCCTATGTGTCGATTTCAAGGACCTAAACAAGGCCTACCCCAAGGATCCCTTTCCCCTCCCCCGCATCGATCAGATCATCGACACTACCACAAGACACGACTCACTGTGTTTCCTCGACGCATACTCCGGATACCATCAAATCAAGATGACGGAGTCCGACCAGGCCGCAATGACATTTATCACCCCATACAGGCCTTTCTGCTTCAACACTATGCCTTTCGGGCTCAAAAACGCCAGTGCCACCTATCAACGCATGATTCAAACATGCCTGGATAAACAAATCGGCAAGACAGTTGAAACATATGTGGATGATGTAGTCATCAAAACTAGGCACGTCGAGTCCTTAATAGACGATCCGCGTCTCACATTTGACAACCTCCGAACATATGACATCAAGCTCAATCCGGAAAAGTGTGTTTTCGGTGTTCCCGCTGGAAAACTTCTGGGCTTCTTCGTTTCCAATAGAGGAATTGAGGCCAACCCAGCCAAAATCTGAGCTTTTTCACTGTTGGCTATGCCAACAGACCTTAAACAGGTCCAAAAATTATCCGGATGTGTGGCAGCTTTAAGCCGCTTTATCTCCAGACTAGGAGAAAAGGCATTGACGCTCTATCACCTTCTTCGACATACCGATCACTTCGAGTGGACGGACGCGGCAACGACCGGATTGGAAGAGATAAAGGCCCTTCTAGCAAGCAACCCAATCTTGGCCGCGCCAAACGTCGGCGAACCCATGTTATTATACATATCGGCCACACACCAAGTCGTGAGTGCGGTGCTCATCGTCGAACGAGAGGAGGACGGACACAAATTCCCGGTTCAGAAGCCGGTATACTACGTATCCACTGTCCTCAGACAATGCAAATCCCGGTACCCACATTACCAAAAAATAGCATACGTGGTCTTCATGGCATCCCGGAAGCTACGGCACTACTTTCAAGAATGCTCCATAACGGTGGCCTCCGAGGTACCACTCAATGACATAATAAATAACTGCGATGCCACGGGCTGGATTGCCAAGTGGGCCATTGAGCTCCTCCCATTCGACATTACATACAAACCACGGTGAGCCATTAAATCTCAAGTACTGGTCGACTTCGTCACCAAATGGACAGAGGCCGAACTCCCTAAAGAGTACAACACATATTCTAACTGGATCATGCACTTCGATGGCTCCAAAATGCTGGCGTCGTCCTAACATCCCCTACTAGAGATACTGTTAAGTACGTTCTACAAATATTATTCACGGACTTCAACAATGCAGCCGAATACGAAGCCTTATTGCATGGTCTTCGGATGGCCGTCTCCATGGGCATACAACGCCTGGAAGTGCGCGGGGATTCAAACTCACAATATCTCAAATAAATGGAGATTTCGATGCCAAAGATCCGAAGATGGCGCCTTACAGTAACACCATTCTCAAATGTCGGCTCGGTTCGAGGGGCTCGAGTTTCACCATGTGGCTCGAGAAAGTAATCAAGCGGCGGATGTCCTTGCTTGCATCGGTGCTAAGCACGACCCTATCCCACCTAACATCTTTCCGGAAAGGCTTTTCAAGCCATCCGTGGTGTGGCAAGGGGAGAGCAACAATACCAATCCGGATCCGAATACAACCCCAGATTCCGAACACACCTACATCATCGGGGGATCAGCCACCGAAATTACTCTGTCGGCCCATCTCATCATGGCAGTCATTGCCCCATGGGCCAAACCCTTCTTGGCCTACCTTAATAGGTAAGAGCTTCCTGAGGATCAGAACGAGGCATGCTGCATTATGCGGCGCTCTAAAGCCTACAAGGTTCATGAGGGAGAAATCTACAAGAAGAGCGCTACGGGAGTATGTCGGCATTCTGGGAACGGGGGTCCCCAGACTTGCCTGCCTGCGACCCGCGGCGTGGCTCCACCAGTGGCCCAGTATGGCTAGTCTTCGTCAACCAAGACTCAAGACCCTCGCGAGGGGCCAAGCCTCGCGGGGCGGACGACACAAGGCCTCCTCAGGAGCGGCCTCACCAAGCAGGCTCACGAGGGAGGCGGAGAGATCAAGGCAAGGGGTACCTCGCGAGGTCCCTATGACGCAAGCCATGACGACCAAGGCCAGGCGGGCGCCATGCGGGTGCCAGCCCGTGCAGTGTCCTTGTTTTCCCTTTGGTGCTAAGGGGGCAAGCGCAAGCGCGGAGTACCAAGGCATCATGCAAAGGTTTCCATATTGGTGCAACAAGACTAAGACCAGCAGGATGGCAGGACAGAGGTCA
Source organism: Triticum dicoccoides (assembly GCF_002162155.2). NCBI lineage: Eukaryota > Viridiplantae > Streptophyta > Magnoliopsida > Poales > Poaceae > Triticum > Triticum dicoccoides. Next base: position 92,644,575 of record NC_041383.1, read on the forward strand.
TCGTGGAGCCCAAGACGGCGTTATCACCAGCGCCTTTGATAGGCGGAGACCACCTTTAGTCAGGATAGCTTGTACCAGCTGTCCCCTTTCAAAAGGGACATTGTTGGATCCCTTCCCGCTCAATATTTGGGGAGAGGACCAGGTCCTCTATAAATAGGGCTAGCCACCACAGTAGAAGGGCAAATAATTCAGATCATCCTCACCCACACAAGCTCACCAAGCATAAGAACACCTCTCCTCGGGAGGCTGTTCTTCCCTTGTACTGTTCATCATCAGCCCAAGAGGCAACCCACCACCACCACACACAGGAGTAGGGTATTACACAACAACGGTGGCCCGAACCTGTATAAATCTTTTTTATCTTGTGTTGTGAGTTCATCGTGCTAGCTTAGAGATCGTGGTGAGGCTGAGGGCATGTTTCGGTAGGGGGAAATCTTCATGTGCATCCCAGTGTTCGAACCTCAAGGGTTTTGTCGGAACCCGATATCTGACATTTGGCGCGCCAGGTAGGGGTGCGCCGAAATCTTCCTTCCGCTGATCCGTGTCCCATCGCTTCGTCGCATCCATATCGGACGCCCGCCGAGCCCGCGCTGAGCGCCGGGCCACTCTAGCCACACGCGTCGCCTAGACAGCTCCTGTCGGCGGATCTCCTTGTCGTTCTCCGTCGCCTGCCACCAACTCCGCCACCGGCCCGGCGGGGAACGAGCAGCAAGCATCCTCGCTGCACCCCTCGGTGCGGCGGGAAGGCCGCACCACTGCTCCATTGCTGACCTCATCTGGCTCGTCGTCCCGCACTCGTCGCAACCCCGCGGACGCGTAGGCCGCGCTGCTTATGGCACGTGAGCTCATGCCTTACCGCCCTGTCGACGACCTCTACGAAGAATGGATCACTCGCATCACCGAGCTTGTTAGCGCTGTAGGGGGCTCTCATGCGCCATCTCTCTTGTTGCCTCGCCCTCCGCCAGGTATGGGCGACATAGCTCATGGAGCGCCTCCACCACCTCTCCCCCAAGACGGCGCCCTTGCGCCAAGGCGCGCGGCCCCTGGGCATGACCCACCGCATCCAGCGCCCGCGCAACAACAAAGAAGCTGTCAAGAAGTCCCTCGGCCTCAAGAAGGCGCCCCCGTGCTCCCTGCATCGGCGCGACAGGAACGCGTGCTGCCTGTGGCGGTGGTGCGCGGGTACCATCAAGAGGAAGCTCCATGTCAGCAAAGGGCCTCGATGACCACAGCAGGCTGTCAGGCCTTCACCCCCGAGCTGCATAGCATCGCCTGGCCCGGTAAGTTCAAGCCGGACCCGCCTCCTTGCTATGACAGCAACCCTGACCCCGCGGAGTTCTTGCAGCTCTATGAGCTGGGCATCGAGGCGGCCATAGGTGACGAGAAAGTCATGGCGAATTGGTTTCCCATGGTGCTCAAGGACGGTGCCCGCTCATGGCTCCTAAACATGCCTCCTGGCTCGATCTCCTCCTGCGACGAGTTGCACAACCGCTTCGTCGCCAACTTCTAGCGCACTCGCGACCGCCCCCTGGCCACGGGTGACCTGCGCTGCATCAAGCAACAGCCTGGGGAGACCCTGTAGAAATACATCCAGCACTTCAACAGCGTCCGACTCAAGATCCCCTAGGTGATGGACGAGGCCATCGTCTCAGCGTTCTCTGATGGCGTCCGTGATGTCGAGATGAAGGGGGAGCTCGCCATCCACAAGGAGTTGTGCACATCCCTGGAGCTATTCAACCTGGCGACCAAGTGCGCAAGAGCTGAGGAAGGATGCCTCTCTCTCCTCGAGCTTCTAGCTGCTGAACCGGAAGAAAAGAAGACCAAGGACAAGGACATGAAGCGCAAGGGAGCGACCGTGCTCACAGCAGAACCAGACACGAAGCGCAGCAGGGACCAGCCGGAGTCGTCCAAGGGCAGCTGACCATTTAACGCCTACCACAACCTCCGCACCCACAACACCAAAGACTGCCAGGAGCTCAGGGCCATTCTAGAAGGACGCTTCGGTCGACGCCTCGAGCGCAACGGCCGAGGAGGAGGATGTGGAGGAGGATGATGGGACGACCGTGGCCCTTGCCGAGTGGCGTGACCGACCTCGTGAGGAACGCTGGCAGTACCAGCCTCGCGAGGGCGCCTGGAGGGATCAGCCTTGCGAGGACCGCCCGCAGGGTAACGCATGCCTTCCTCCGCTGCCTCCGCCGCCAAGAAGGAATGACGACCATTACCAGGACGAGGGGGCTGGGGGCTTCCAGGAGCCATGTGATATCGCTTGCATCTTGGGCGGAGCTCAGGCCCCAGCCTCTCCGCGCATCATCAAGCAGTTCGCTCGCGAAGTGAACGCAGTCCTCCCCAACCTCGAGTCCACGCGCCCGCTCAGGTGGTCCAAGTGCGCCATCACCTTCAGCTCAGCAGATCAACTCAAGTGTGCGGCTACTGCTGCCGTTCTCCCGATGCTCTGCTCACCAGTCATCAGCAACGTGCAAGTCACCAGGACCCTCATCGATGGCGGTGCAGGGCTTAACATCCTGTCCATAGAGATGTTCGACAACCTTCAAGTGCCATATGATCAACTTCAGCCTACCAAGCCTTTCACAGGAGTTACTGACGGTTCCACCACCTCGATAGGGCAGGTCCGCCTCCCTGTCACCTTCAGCAAGCGCGACAACTACCGCACCGAGCTTATCGACTTCGATGTCGCCCACATCCACCTACTGTACAATGCCATCCTCGGGTATCCGGCCCTGTCCAAGTTCATGGCAGTGACCCACCACGGCTACAACGTCCTCAAGATTCCAGGAAGCGGCGGAATCATCACGGTCCCCTGCAAAGAGAGAGATGCGGTGTGCTCCCTGAGCATGCCTTCCAAGCTGCAGCAATCGAGGACCCGGACAGCAAGGGCGAGAACCCTCCTGAGGCCGTCTCCAAGAAGAAGAAGCAACCGCACCGCACAAGGCCTCAGGAGGTTGGCACCCCGGGTGGTGCCGCGTCAGGATTAGCGCTCGTGCATGGGGTGTCCTCTTCCATCGCATTAGAAGGCGCGCCCAGTGCCCTCCTCGGGCAGGGCTCGGGTGCTCTCTTCTGGAGGGCCTTAGACCTCGCCAACATCACGAGGGAGGCGCTCGGGAACCACTTGGAGGTGTGCTTCGCGGCGCGTTTCCCTCAGGAAGGCACGGGGTAGGGAAAACCCAACATTCAAGAGTTCATCACCAAGACCACTCAGGAGCTTCAGGAAGCGATAGCCATGCGCGGCGACCGCCGCATGCCCAGCGCGGCTCCCCATCCAGGCGAGGATGGTGGGCTGCATGTCTACGTCAACATCCCAGGGCTCAACCGGGCCATATCTCAGGAGCGCTTCTGGCCTTCGCGCGTGGGACGCTACGAGGGTCCGCCGCACAGCTACGTTCGCATGCCTTTCGGCCTGCCGAATGCGGATGCCACCTACCAGCGTCACCTGTGGAGCATCCTGGCGGCTCAAGAGGCCAGACATCATGCGGTCCTAGCGGAGATGGAGACGGTCCTCAAGGAACCGCCTGGACCCCCAGAGCCTCCTGAGGCTCAGGGCCCCGGTGGCTCGTGAGGGTCGGCCCCTTCACTGCGCATCTTCAGCTACCTCAATACCCCTTCTACAAAAGAACCAGGTGACATCTTCCAAGTTCATTTCAGCTGGGAGCGCCCTCAGGGCTGCATCATTCCCAGGCCGCATGGGTCCATCCCTGCGGCATGTATCTTTTTCTTACGTCTTTAGCTTACCTTGCTGGGGGCGCCCCTCGGGCTGCATCATCCCCAAGTCGCTCGGGTCTGACCCAGTGGCATGTATCCATTCTGCATTTACCTAAGCTCAATTGCCTTTCATGCCTAACCTGCCTATGATTATCACCTACTTGATGGCCACCTACCACGGGTCCGTCCCTCTCTCATACAATTCGCTTGCGCGTTAAAAGGGGGGCTCCTGAGCATCAAGACTGAGGAGCTCTTATCGGCTCTCCATCCCTCACCCCCTGGCCTTGACCACGGCATCGCGACCTAGCATACCAGCGGCGGTTGAGCTCGCATGAGGGATGGGACCTGAGGACTAGAGCACTTGTACCTAACCATCTCACAGGAACACACAACTGTCCAAGACCCAAGACCAGGCGCAACCCGCCTTGAGGTAAGGCCTCGTGAGTCCTGCGCTGGCTGACGAGTGCCTAGATACACCTCGTCTAGCCCTGTCGTGCAAGCCACATGTCAGGGCGAGGCTGTACACGCCCCGGGGGCTCTCCTCAGAGGGAGCCTCCCTCCCACACACTGGCAGACCACACTACCGAGGAGCGGCTATGCCCGTACACATACGAAAGCGCTATGCTCCGCGCTAGTGATAAACAACTAAGGGCGGCCCCACGGCCGTATCAACCTCAGGCAGCCCCAAAGCTCAGTGTCTGGCCTCATTGCAACACCTCCCCTCGGGAGCGTCATGCGAGGGGGCTGGGCACGGGGGCTGCGCCCAGGTCACACCCGTGCGTACGCCACCCAGCCAGGTCCTCCGGACCTTGTCATCACGCACCCCTCCCCGAGCGGAGCCAAGGTATGAAGGTTGTTTGAACGTCAAAGGGGACTCCTGAGCATGGCGACTCAGGAGCCTAACTGGTCACGTTGCCCCTCACTCCTTGGTCCCGTCCTCGTGATCCGATCGGGGCTAATGGCGGTTGAGGTATGCACGGGGTTGGGCTCTACCGATGTAGAACGATAGACCTACCCATACGTTTGCTTCCTATAAGCTGTTTGCGCGTCAAGGGGGACTCCTGAGCATCACGACTCAAGAGCCTCTGGTCATGTAGCCCCTCACTCCTTGGTCCCGTCCTGGGGATCCGGTCGGGGCCAACGGCGGCTTAGGTATGCACGGGGCCGGGCTCTGCCTACGTAGAACGTAAATCAAATAGGAAGAAAAGTGCAGAATCTCGAAGCAAATATTACAAACTATAATTATCTTCAACATACTAGACGCAAGTTTAAACGCCGCCATGAGGCATGGTGCACATTGCAGGAGTTAAAACAGGAAAGAAGCCGCAAACAAATCATCCTTGGACAACACCGTCATTCGCCAAGGGCTCCACCCCCGTGGTGGTCTTGCCTTCACCAGTTCCAGCACCCGAGGCCGCAGGATCAGCAGCACCACCTGCCATGGGCGCAAGACCGAAGGCACGGAACTTCCCCAGCAAGGCCTCCACCTGGCCCTTCACGACTTCAGCAGCAGCAACGTAGCGCTCGACGTCCACAGGCTCCAGCAGCTCGGCAAGGTTGGCGTCAGGGTCACGGAGGTGGAGGTGGCTGAAGACGCGCGTCAGCACTGCGGAAGAAAGGATGCGAGCTTCTACCTCTGCCATGGGGCCGATGCCGTTCACAACTTCCTCAAGCGCCTCGACCAAGTAAGGAAGCAGCTGGGCGGGGCCATCCTTGTCAGTAGCCAGCGGCTTCTCTAGGCCCTTCTCATAGAGTGTCTTCAGCGCCACGCGAGAACTCTCCTCGAGGATTGTGAAGGCCACGCGGTCCTCGGCCAGGACCTTCACCTTGGCCTCCACCTCGGCCTTCTCCGCCATCACGTTCTGCTCCAGCATTTCCAGCCGACCATGCTCAGTGGTCTGCGCCTCCGCCAACCGCGTTAGCTCGGTGTCGCGGTCCCTAACGGCGTCCTCCCGAGCCTTCATCCTCTCCTCCTCCGCCTTGCGGCCACGAGCTTCTTTGGCGTGCTTGTCGCGCAGATCCTTCAGCTCGGCCTCCAGTGCCTTGCAGCGGTCCTGGGCGGCTGCGACATCCTTCAGCGCCGCCTCGCTAGCGGCTGCGGCCTGGGTGGCGACCTGCTTCTCCTCCCCAGAGGCCGCCGCGACCCGTCTCAGCGTCGCCCTGACGGAGGCGTTAAAGTGAAGCCAGCCAAAAACCAGCTCCAGGTGCCCGGCTACTAGATGGGAGTCGGTGCCCTGGAGGTCTTCTCGCAGCTGGGCCATCTCCAAGACGTCAATGGAGGCTGAAGGACCTGGAACCAGCGATGCAGCGGAAGGAGAAAGCGGCAGCGTAGTGATGTCTACTATGCAACCTTCGTCTTGTAGACGTTGTTGGGCTTCCAAGTGCGGAGGTTTGTAGGACAGTAGCAAATTTCCCTCAAGTAGATGACCTAAGGTTTATCAATCCGTGGGAGGCATAGGATGAAGATGGTCTCTCTCAAGCAACCCTGCAACCAAATAACAAAGAGTCTCTTGTGTCCCCAACACACCCAATACAATGGTAAATTGTATATAGGTGTACTAGTTCGGCGAAGAGATGGTGATACAAGTGCAATATGGATAGTAGATATGAGCATTTGTAATCTAAAAATATAAAAACAGCAAGGTAACTAATGATAAAAGTGAGCGTTAACGGTATTGCAATGCTAGGAAACAAGGCCTAAGGTTCATACTTTCACTAGTGAAAGTTCTCTAAACAATAATAACATAACTGGATCAGATAACTATCCCTCAACATGCAACAAAGAGTCACTCCAAAGTAACTAATAGCGGAGAACAAACGAAGAGATTATGGTAGGGTACGAAACCACCTCAAAGTTATCCTTTCTGCTTGATCTATTCAAGAGTCCACAGTAAAATAACACGAAGCTATTCTTTGCGTTCAATCTATCATAGAGTTCGTACTAGAATAACACCTTAAGACACAAATCAACCAAAACCCTAATGTCACCTAAATACTCCATTGTCACCTCAAGTATCCGTGGGCATGGTTATACGATATGCATCACACAATCTCATATTCATCTATTCAACCAACACAAAGTACTTCAAAGAGTGCCCCAAAGTTTCTACCGGAGAGTCAAGACGAAAACATGTGCCAACCCCTATGCATAGGTTCATTGAACCCGCAAGTTGATCACCAAAACATACATCAAGTAGATCACGTGAATATACCATTGTCACCATAGATAAGCACGGCAAGACATACATCATGTGTTCTCAAATCCCTAAAGACTCAATCCGATAAGATAACTTCAAAGGGAAAACTCAATCCATTACAAGAGAGTAGAGGGGGAGAAACATCATAAGATCCAAATATAGTAGCAAAGCTCGCGATACATCAAGATCGTATCACCACAAGAACACGAGAGAGAGAGATATCAAACACATAGCTACTGCTACATACCCTCAGCCCCGAGGGTGAACTACTCCCTCCTCATCATGAAGAGCGCCGGTATGATGAAGATGGCCACCGGTGAGAGATCCACCCCTCTGGCAGGGTGCCGGAACAGGCACCCGAGAGGTTTTTGGTGGCTACAGAGGCTTGCGGCGGTGGAACTCCAGATCTATTCTCGTCTTCGATGTTTTTAGGGTATATGGAGATATATAGGCGAAAGAAGTCGGTCAGGGAAGCCATGAGGGGCCCACAAGGGTGGGGGTACGCCCAGGGGGGTGGGCGCGCCCCCTGCCTCGTGGCCTCCTCGAAGCTTCCCTGACTTCAGCTCCACGTCTCCTGGATCACGTTCATTCCAAAAATCACGCCCCCGAAGGTTTCATTCCGTTTGGACTCCGTTTGATATTCCTTTTCTTCGAAACACTGAAATAGGAAAGAAAACAACAATTTGGGCTGGGCATCTGGTTAATAGGTTAGTCCCAAAAATAATATAGAAGTGCTTAGTAAAGCCAATAACCATCCAAAACAGATAATATAATAGCATGAATGCTTCATAAGTTATAGATCCGTTGGAGACGTGGGGGCTCCTGACCTTCGTTACCTCAACAACAGCATCGTGTAATAGCACCTTCGGAGCCAGCAGGGCCGTGGGGGCTGACTCTTCATGAGGATGCTCCTCCAGGCCTCGCGAGGGTGACTAGGAAGGGGAGGTGCGAACGCCTTCGCCTCCCCTACTGACGGGCAAAGGAGCGGCCGCGGCAGATGAGTCGGCTCCAGACGGCGTCACCATGTATGCCTTCCCCTTCTTCACCGCAGGCAGTGGCCTAGCCAATCCATAGAGAACGTCAAGCATGGGCAGCATAATCAAGAACAAGGTGGAGCACGGACACTTACTGGTCTACCACGGTGTAGTCCATGTTCCTCTTGCTCAGCTTGAAGCCCGAGAGCCTCGTGGCCCGGGGCGCAGTCGCAAGAGGTCCAGGAGCAGCAGAAGGGCTGGAAGCGGCTCCAGGCGGCGTCTGGGCAGAGGCAGCCTCTCGGGAGATCAGCGACGACCTGCTCTTCGTCGGAACCTCAGCCGTGGGCCCCTCCAGGAGTCAGGGCTTGGCTCGCGAGGGACCCCCTGCCGCAAGTGGCTCTTTCATCCCCAAGGGGGCATCATCATCGTTATCCTCGTCGTCGTCTGGCAAGGTGCGGAGGATGTCGGCCCTGCGCGAGGGGGAGGTCTCCCCTATCCCCTCGAGGGTCACCTCTAAGTCGCGCTCATGGTCTTCTTCCTCTCCTCTTCCTCTGCGGGAGTCACCCAAAGACACGTCCACCGGCGCCCCCGGGCCACAGGGGCACCGCCGGCACCAGGCCGCGCCCATGAAAGGTGGGCATAGCAGCCACCACTTGCGCCCTGTCCTCGCGGAGGAACAAGGGGGCAGGGGCATTCTGCAGATGCTCCTGGTCGTCCCCGACCAAGAGACGAAGCGCTGCGGCCAGCTCTCCGTCAGTCATAGCCACCGGACTTAGGTGAAGCTTGTCGTCCGTACCCCCAAGCATCCATAGGGGGCGAGCGCGCCTGAAGCGGAGCCACCCGCTGCATCAAGAACTCCCTCAAGAGAGCGGCCCATGTCAGCTTCGCCGACTTCGCGTTGCCGGGCTTCAGGTCGGTGTTCATCTTCTCCAGCACCAACTTCTCCCAATCATCAGCGAGCTTCGCGTGAGACCACCCTTTGCCAGGCTGGGGCATCTCCGTAGGCAGCGATAACCGGGGGTGGACACACTTGGCGTCCATCATGACCCACTTGCTCCGGAAGCCGTTGGCACTCTTCCCGGCCTTCGAGATTGCGTTGGCCTTGCCGTACGCAACTAAATTGGTGCATGCCGAGGTGTGGTCGCCGTTGGTGTGGCACCCCGACTCAGAGAAACCGGAACGCCTCGTATTCCAGCCCAGAGACTAAGGAGAAGTCCTCTGGAATACGACACTGCTTGGCATAGAACAAATCAGCTCTTTATTGCAATCTATTGGGGTACAAGGGGATTACATCGGCACGGCGACGCTACGCCTGCCACGGTTTCTTTATGCAAGCAGCAGAATAACACGATGCAGTGGAATGGCTACTGGCAGCGGAACATCGACGACGGTGGTGAACTCCACTCTGTAGGGACTCTGGCTGGAACGCTTATCCTAGCTCACAAACACGAAATCCATGGCAAACAAGCAATCATATCTGGCATGACCTGCAAACTAGCATGACACACCAGGTCAATACATTGAATGTACTTGCAAGCTCACAGCAACCAAAGCAATCAAGACAAACAATAGCATGGCAATTACAAGTTAACAAGGATTAACATGATGCTATCAGCTCAATCATAGCATGAACAAGATGATACAGCTAGAACAATACGAGCATGGCATAAACATATGAACATATGATGATAGTAGCATGCAACATGATGAAACTAACATGCACCAACTTACTCTGCTTGGATTACATCGTAACCATCACCTGCACAAACTTACCATCACGGACATCACACGATCATCTCAGGATCCAATCAAGCTTGGTATTAATAATACCGCAGTAATCATTTATGACCACAAGGAGGTTGACCTTTAACCTTGACTCTCGCGTAACATCACAAGCATCCAACAAGTTGGTTTCACGATACCACAGTGATCCTCTCACGATCACATGAATATCAACCAACTTCTTTCATCATTGAACCAGGGTTGTTATTAAGAACATCATTATTATTACTGTTGACCCATAGTGTGACCAACTATGAACTGGGCCCATATCCGCGGGCGTGGCTATCGATAGATTAAACACACACTCTGCAGAGGTTAGCACACTGTACCCACACCACAGAACCCATGGTCTCGCACTCCCATACATGCCGACATGTTGTTTTGACAAAACCGATCTACTGCCATGACACTCCCCGGCCACCTGACCAACTCCCCTTTCGGCTAAGTCCTTGGTGGCCCCGTGCCTACCAAAGGCACCAACGCCCACCGTCGTGGCAAAACAGTCTCAAACGGGGACATGAGCTCAAAACCAAAGATGGACACACAAGGCTTATGCCGTCCTACCCGGCCAAGGTAGCGCCCGCACATAACCTTCCCTCGCGGGAGGCACCGGTGAGCGGCATCACAATAGACCCAATTAGGGCCTTCCCATAAGGCAAACGTGGTTGCACTGGTCAGATCGATATGGTGGCACCATGACTCAGCCAACAGTTGTTCAAGTTCAATTTAATCCGGTTAAACTTGAATGCAATATGTTGAGCCATGATAAAATAACATGATGCATGAACATGATATCAAAATAAGCATGGAGGTGCGACATAATCAACGAGCATAACAACAACATTTAATCAATTATCCAGATGAGCATGGCATACTAGCGAGTATGAATATCACAACCAGAACACTACTCATAGCATGACATGACACTAGCATCAAAATAACTACCATGCAATAACATAACGATAAAACCACCATGCAAGTATTTAATCAACTGGATGCAAAGAACATGCATAACAACGGTACTCGGGACAGACTATAGTCATGCACCAAAGACCATCACCAACATGTACTATTACCAAGCATGGCTAATTTAATACCAGCATGAAGAACAAAATAATAGAGTGCAAGAAAACATAGCATCACGGTAAACATCGATCCATAAGCATAGCCGAAATAACGATAGTGGTAGCAAAACAAACAGACAATTATTAAAGATTCTAGTTGAAAACCAATGCTTCTGCATGGTTATCATGCAAATGGTGGTTGTGGCTTGCCTGGGGATGGAGAAGGCTCCGGGGAGAAGGGCGGAACGATCGCGGAAAGAATCGCTGGAAAGGGTACTCTCTCGGAGGGGATGATTGGGGCAAGGGAAATATGGTCATTTTCATAATGTTTACATATAGTGAAAATGGTGGGAACAGAACGGGCTCGACGAGACAAAGACGTGGGCATTGGATTCACCTCTATCGGAGTTACGGTTGCGGAGTTATGAGATGTAGAAGATCAGGGACTTTTCTGCAAAAATAATATTCACAGCCGGGTCCATGAGTGGACAAGACAGAGGTGCCAAATTAGGAATACGCTTTTTGACTAAGTAAACTTATTCTAGGCTGAAACAGATGGGAATACGCTTTCAGAATGACGAAGACGTACTTTGAGCTGAAGCAGAGGGAAAATACGCTTTCGTTTGCGAGAGACGTATTCGTGGGAATACGCTTCCACTTATCCACATCAGCGTTGGCGGGGTAAACGCGGGGCCGGCTCCTGTGAGGCTGAATGGTGGGGCCCGCGCACCTCTCTCTCTCCTCCCATCTCCTTCTTCCTCTCCCCCTGACACCACACGTAGAGCAGAGGCGGGCCACTGGCGCCGGTGCTCGCCTGGCGAGGTCCAACCACCGTTCGTCGAGCTCCGACTACTGGCTTGCTCGGGGAAACGAGACGCGCCCGCCGGTGCAGAGCATGGACATCGAGGAGCCCAGGGGAAGTTGGAGACGGGGATGTGGCAGAGGATGGCGTCCGGCTCCGGTGGACTTGCGGCTGCAGGCGAGGGGAGGAAGTGAAGGGCTACGGGGTGGCTTCCTAGAGGTAGGTAGAGGCTCTGGTGGAGAAGAGGAGGAGTGAGGGGTGTTGACTCGCCGGAATTTAGCCGGTACCGAATGGTGGGCATGGCAGCCAGGGAGGGCAGAGAGGGGCTCTGGTGCTTCGGCAAGTAGCCAGGGAGGGGTAGTAGAGTGTGGTGAGGGCGATGGAATGTTTGGGAGGCGAAGGGAGTGGCTATATATAGCCGTGCGAGGTCATGGCCGAGCTGGCGTCGCTGCGGACGCGTGGACGGTGCCGTGGACGCGTGTGCTCGCGCATGAGCTCGGAGAAGACGACGGGGAGGGAACAGACGAGCGCCAGGGGTCACAAAGACGAGCGGAGCTCGAGGACAAGGGAGGAAGAAGCCAACCAGAGGAGAAGACGACGGTCGGCTACAACGCGCGCACAGTGTGGCGAGAGGGACGGCTCACCGGTGAAGAAGACGGAGGGGGCAAGCGCTCCAGGGGGACGGCGACAACACGGGGAACACGCTGGACATGGCTAGGCTCCGAGGGGACGAGTGCACAGACGGGGAGAAGAAGACAAAGACACCAGAGGGCGCGGGTGACATGCCAAAATGGTGGTCACTGCGTGGACACGATGCTAACCCGTGCTCTGATCGGCCAAATCATGTCTGGGACACAAGGTGTGAAGAGGGTGATGCCAAGGAAGAGAGAAACAAGCATAGTGCTCACTGAGGTGACCACAGGAAGCAAGAACACCAGGCAACATCAAGGTGTTTGGAGTTTGCTTTGGCTCACACGTGTGGAGATTAAGATTGAGCTTTGACTAAGGTTGATCACTCACTAAGGTGATTAGGATGGCAAGGTTTCAGCTCAATAAGAGGAGTTTAAATAGCACTTGCTGTAAAAATTGCCATACTGACCAGATTTGGAAATGAGGAAGAAGCACTCACTAGGAGTGTCAACTTGATCTCAACTTGGGCAAGGCAGAGTTATTTGATCATATGAAGATGCTGAAAAAGGTTTCACACCATTTGGATAAACCAAAATGGTACTTCCTTCACAAACATCCCCACTGACTAGAAACTTGCAAAAATTCTAGAGGAAAAATGCCTAAATGGATTGAGCCACAACTTGGTGGAGGGAGTTTATATGTATAGGAGAAGGCCTAAAAACATTAGCAGCCATAATGGAGCAATATAAAATATACTTGCTTCACAAACTGAAATTTTGGACAGAACCAAAGAATTGAAGATAAGCTCACATGGAGGCATTACATGAGCTCAACTTTGGTGGAGGGCTATGATATGCTGATATTAAGGTCATGCATAAATTCCAACTCATTTGGATATGCCTAGCTTGTACCTCCACAAAATTTCTTTCTGGACATAAACTTTGGAAAATGTTAATTAAATGACTACTAGGCAAATGAGGTTGCATTTTGGCATGTGTCAATGATATGGTGTCGGAGTAATGGGCCACGGGTAGGCTAACCCGAGCCCCAGGACGTTTCAAGACATCGGGGCCGGCCGCGCCCCTCAGGCCGAGTCCCAGGGGCGACTTCCAGAGAGGCCGAGTCCTAGAGGCGACTTCCAGGGAGGCCGAGTCCCGAAAGCGACTTCCAGAGAGTCGGCCCGGGACTCCCCCCTTATCCCGAAGTACGACACGGGGTACGGTCATGGCATGGCCGTTTCCCCGTGCTTACGAAGGGCCGGCATGGCTACAGTGAGTCGTATCGCTGGGAGATCTCCGGCGAGATGCGGCACTGTTGCCATGCCTGCCCTGATCTCAGCCACAGTATGAAGTACACTGTGCCCACGACGCCGGCCTGTACGACCCGAAGGCAGCGGGGCCGCCTGTCAGTGGGTAGGCCGAAGGCGGCCTGGGCGACTCCAAGACGGACCTGGGGGAGTCGGCCTCCCTGGAGTCGGCCGACTCCTCCCGGGGCCCCACGAGCCCTTAATCAGATAAGACGGGGAATGGTAACAGTGATCGCCCGATAGACGGCGGCACTGTTGCCACGATCCGATGACCAAAGCCTGTGTCATTGGGAGTGCCGCTATAGTAGCGAGCCTGTCCGCGGGACCCGCCAGTCGGCTGGCCCCAGAAGCTGGCAGGAAGGACGGCGGCCTAAGAGACAGATGGTTGGGACCCGCGCCCAGCCGGATTACAATTGTACCCCCGGGGGGTAGGCCTATATAAACCCCCCGGGGCACCCATGCAAAGGGTTCGGACCTTGAGATAGATAGACCAGATAGGCAGGGAGGAGAGAGCTAGCCTTGCCCTCTCTTACCTCCAGAAACAGCTCCAGGAGCACCATTGTAGTTCCTTGCTTTAGTGACCATGCGGAGACCCCGCAGAGCAGCAGTAGGGGTGTTATCTCCTAGGAGAGCCCTGAAGCTGGGTAAGTTCCACCGGCATGCATGTCTTCGCCTCATCCCGCTTCCTGGCACCGGCGACGTTCTACTCGCTCCCACCATGATAAGCCATCCTTTGGCATATGTCGTACCCAACCCCTGACATATGGACAGGAAAAGGTGTCCAAGGAGTTTGAGGCCACTTGGAAAAAGAGAAATAGCACTTGCTTCACGATGTGCCATTTAGGACAGAATAGGAAATGAATTATTTGAGCATGATGGAAAACATGGCAAATGAAATGTTATGCCATATTTGAGGAAGATATGACCCAAACAATTTATGAGAATTATTTGGGAATTTTAGGAGTGATGTAAATATAGGTTGCTTCACAACCTAGGGCGAATTGAGTTATTCCTTTAATAGAAAGGAATATTCCCAATAAAAGAATATTGGGATTTGGGCTAGGATAAAAATGACAGGGTCTAGGGTTGGATTTGGGTATGACAAGCCACTCTGGAAGCAAAGGAGAGGACAGCTCCTTCAGTTTCCAGACCACAAAGCCATGAAAAAAGAAAACTCAGGCAAAAACCTCAGAAAAACAAAAGAAAAATTAAGGGCCAAAAATCAGGCTATTACAAACCTTACCCCCTTAAAGAAATCTCGTCCTCAAGATTTGGTTGCTCAGGGAAACCATTTCCAAATCGGGTATCCTTTTTCCTTTATGGTTGTTCCCACTAAATTTCACTTGACTGGCTGACTGTCTCTGAGGTTGTATCCACATTCTGACAAATCTTACCTCGCTTGCTCATGCTTATACTGGCTCCAATTATTTTCATATCTGCTGACTTAGCTGACTATGATAGCTCATCATGGTTGCAATATTTGCCTGTCTCACAAATTTGAGAGTGATTTCCGATTGATCCAGCACTGACAATCTTCTATGAATTTGTGATCAGATTTTCCTGATGAACACCCAAGCTCTAACTCATTGCATTGGGTTTCTCCACTAAAGGGAGGTCCTTTGGGTTCCAAGCTGTGAGTTGAGACCTAACTGTTTCCTGACGGATTCTCACTCACCGCAGAAGCTTCTGAATCATCTTAACTGGTTCCACTATCTTTAGTATCAGATTTGTACCAAATGTTTCTCTTGTCCAGTATAAAGGGGTACGAACCTTTATGATATTATCTGCAGACTTGACTGATGGTGGTTCTGACAGATGAGATTTTATCCATGCCAAGCTATCCTTTGGTGATTCTCATAATTGATGGCACATGCTTCGAGACTATTATTCACATTCTGATTGCTCATTCTATCGGTCAGTCCATGGGGATAGTAGGCTGTGTGATGCTTCCACTACAAAAAAAAGACACATCTGTGACATTTTGGGCCGAACGAAAATCTTTTCTGTCATACTTATGACACTTGTATGACAATACTTGTGACAAAACCCGGTATCATCATAGATGTGGTGGGTCCTACTTCTATGACAAAAAATCATGACATAAAATGGGCTTTTCGTCCTGGGCGGGCCGGAGATGCAGCTGCATGACATTCTTTGGGCCGTCCATGATGGAAAAAACCGTGGTAGAAGCAAGGGCGCGGAAAATATCGGGGAGTCCCCAGTTATGGTGGGTGGTCGGGGGCCGAGCGATGCACATTTCTCTCGTACGCACGCCTGTGTGTGCGAGGCGTTGGGCTCTAACTGAACCCGAGCGATTGCACTGCAGGCTACGCGTTACTGAACCTGAGTGATCGATCGATCGCTGTTAACCGAACCCGATCGAGCGATTCCTTTGCTACTGCTGCTAACTAAAGCCGATCGATGCTGCCTCCGGATAAACAGTGAGCATTGCTAGGGGGTTTGGATGAACAGTTCCCGGTGGGTGTGGATGAACAGGACCCCGTGGCGTTGCCTCTGGATGAACAGTGAGCATTGCTGGGGGGTTTGGATGAACAGTTTATGGTGGGGGTGGATGAACAGGACCCCGATTGTTCGAGTCGGTTGGGGCTGGATGAACAGGACCCCGTGGAGGGCAGGATGAATAGGACCACCCCGTGGAGGGCAGGATGAACAGTAGACGGTGGAGGGCTAGATGAACAGTAGCCCGTGGTGGGGTGGTTGAACAGGAGCCCGTGGAGAGGGCTGGATGAACAGTAGCCGGTGGAGTAGCGCGCGGTGGAGGTTGGATGAACAGGAGCCCGTGGGTGAACAGTGCAGGTGGAGGCTGGAGGAGGTCGACGGTGGATAAACAGTAGCCCATGGAGGCTGGAGGGGGTCGACGGTGGAGATGAACAGTATCCCATGGAGTCCCGTTTTGCGGTACGCCACACCCCTCCCGATGAACAGGACCCCTGTTTCAACCGTAGCGCTCCAACACAAGTTTGTTTCCTCCATTTTGCGGTACGCCACACCCCTCCCGATCAACAGGACCCCTGTTTCGACAATAGGAGGTCCGTTTCCTTCGTTTTGCGGTATGCCAGACCCATCCCGATGAACAGGATCCCGTTTTGAACGTGGCTGGTCGAACACAAGGCCGTTTCCTGCATTCTGCAGTACGCCAGGCCTCGTTTCCATCGGCTGTTCCATCCAAGCCCTCCGATGAACACGACGACGCATTCCGTTTCGACCCAGCCGGTTGGCTCCCCATGAACATGACAACGACGCAGTTTCACCGTTCTGACCCAGCCATGTACACGAGCCCTGGCCGTACATATGCATGAGTAGGCGTTCGAGACCCTGCCTGTATGTACGTATGTGGCCGTTGCTACGTGAGCTTGTGTTGGTTTTCCTTGAAGAGGAAAGGGTGAAGGAGCAATAGTAGCGTAAGTATTTCCCTCAGTTTTTGAGAACCAAGGTATCAATCCAGTAGGAGGCTCCTAAAAAGTCCTACGCACCTACACAAACAAACAAAGAACTCGCAACCAACGCAATAAAGGGGTTGTCAATCCCTTCACGGCCACTTGCGAAAGTGAGATCTGATAGAGATAGTATGATAAGATAGATATATTTTTGGTATTTTATAATATAGATGCAAAAAGTAAAGATGCAAATAAAAGTAGATTGAAAGCAAATATGAATAAAAGATAGACACGGGGGCCATAGGTTTCACTAGAGTCTTCTCTAAAGATAGCATAAGTATTATGGTGGGTGAACAAATTATTGTTGTGAATTGATAGAAAAGCGAATAATTATGAGATTATCTAGGCATGATCATGTATATAGGTATCACGTCCGCAACAAGTAGACCGACTCCTGCCTGCATCTACTACTATTATTCCACACATCGACCGACTCGAGCCTGCATCTAGAGTATTAAGTTCATAAGAACAGAGTAACGCCTTAAGCAAGATGACATGATGCAGAGGGATAAACTCATGCAATATGATATAAACCCCATCTTTTTATCCTTGATGGCAACAATACAATACGTGTCGTGCAACCCTTTCTGTCACTGGGTAAGGACACCGCAAGATGGAACCCAAAGCTAAGCACTTCTCACATGCCAAGAAAGATAAATCTAGTAGGCCAAACCAAACCGATAATTCAAAGAGACTTGCAAAGATAACTCAATCATACATAAAAGAATTCAGAGGAGATTCAAATATTTCTCATAGATAAACTTGATCATAAACCCACAATTCATCGGATCTCAACAAACACACCACAAAAAGAGTTTAGATCGAATATATCTCCACAAGAGAGGGGAGAACATTGTATTGAGATCCAAAAAGAGAGAAGAAGCCATCTAGCTAATAACTATGGACCCGAAGGTCTGTGGTAAACTACTCACAACTCATCGGAGGGGCTATGGTGTTGATGTAGAAGCCCTCCATGATCGATTCCTCCTCCGGCGGAGCGCCGGCGAAGGCTCCAAGATGGGATCTCATGGATACAGAAGGTTACGGCGGTGGAAATTGTGTTTCGTTGGCTCCCTGCATGTTTTCGGGGTACGTAGGCTTATTTAGGAGGAATAAGTACGTCGGTGGCCGCCCGATGGGCCCACGAGATAGGGGGCACGCCCTATAGGGGAGGGCGCGCCCTACCCTCTCGTGGCCGCCTCGGCTGCTTCTTGACTTTCACTCCAAATCCTCTAGATCACGTTCATTCCAAAAATCATGCTCCCGAAGGTTTCATTCCATTTGGACTCCGTTTGATATTCCTTTTCTTCGAAATACTGGAATAGGCAAAAAAACAGCAATACGGGATGGGCCTCCGGTTAGTAGGTTAGTCCCAAAAATGACATAAATGTGTAAAATAAAGCCCATAAACATCGAAAAGGGGTAATATAATATCATGGAACAATCAAAAATTATAGATACGTTGGAGACGTATCAAGCATCCCCAAGCTTAATTCCTGCTCGTCCTCGAGTAGGTAAATGATAAAAACAGAATTTTTGATGTGGAATGCTACCTAGCATAATTCTCAATGTAATTTTCTTTATTGGGGCATGAATGTTCAGATCCAAATGATTCAAAATAAAAGTTCATATTGACATAAGAAATGGTGATACTTCAAGCATACTAATCAAAGTAATCATGTCTTCTCAAAATAACATGGCCAAAGAAAGTTATCCCTACAAAATCATATAGTCTGGCTGTTGCTCTATCTTCATCACACAAAGTATTTAATCATGCACAACCCCGATGACAAGCCAAGCAATTTTTTCATACTTTAATAATCTCAAGCTTTTTCAACTTTCACGCAATACATGAGCGTGAGCCATGGACATAACACTATATGTGGAATAGAATTGTGGTTGTGGAGAGGACAAAAAAGGAGAAGATAGTCTCACATCAACTAGGCGTATCAACGGGCTATGAAGATGCCCATTAATAGATATCAATGTGAGTGAGTAGGGATTGCCATGCAACGGATGCACTCTATAAATATATGAAAGCTCAACAAAAGAACTAACTGGGTGTGCATCCAACTTGCTTGCTCACGAAGACCTAGGGCATTTTGAGGAAGCCCATCATTGGAATATACAAGCCAAGTTCTATAATGAAAAATTCCCACTAGTATATCAAAGTGACAACATAGGAGACTCTTTATCATGAAAATCATGGTGCTAATGTAAAGAGCAAGTGTGGAAAAGGAGATAGTAGCATTGTCCCTTCTCTTTTTCTCTCTTTTTATTATTTTTCTTTTTTTCTTTTTTTCTTTCTTTTCTTTGGCCCTTTTTTTTCTTTTTGGCCTTTCTTTTTTTTTCTTTTTCTTTTTCACTTTTTTTTGTTTTTGTAAAGCCCGAAGTCTCATCCCGACTTGTGGGGGAATCATAGCCTGCATCATCCTTTCCTCACTGGGACAATGCTCTAATAATGAAGATCATCACACTTTTATGGATTTACAACTCAAGAATTATAACTCAAAGCTAGAACAAGATATGACTCTATATGAATGCCTCCAGCGGTGTCACTACTAGGGAAAAGCCTATACACAGAATCTTAGCAGCATCGCGGCTCAAAAAGGAGCGCTGCTGCTAATTAGTAGTAGCGCGTGTGCAGGAAACTCGCTGCTGATAGGTTTTTAGCAGTAGCGCGCTCGGTGTAAACCGCGCTGCTACAAATATCGACAGGCGGTGTTCACCTAACTCCATTTAGCAGTAGCGCGGTGGAGCAAACCATGCTACTGCTACGGATGTAGTAGTAGCGCGCTTTTTCTGAGATCGCTGCTGCTAAATTTCAAATTGGCACACTTTTTTGTCCCTGTTAGCAGTAGCACTGTGGCTCAAAGCACGCTGCTGCTAATTCCTTAGCAGCAGCGTGTTTTAGCTCCCGTGCTACTGCTAACCCGCACCAACCCACCACCTTTTCCCCACCCGTCCCTCCCCTCCCCCTCCTCTCTTCTCTTCCCCCTACCTCCCCCACATGCTCCCACTCTCACTCTTCTTCTTCCTCAATACTTCTCCCCCATTTCTCTCTCTCTTCTATCCACCTTTCTCTCTCTTCATTACTCC
>NC_041383.1:92664897-92668387 GCF_002162155.2 Triticum dicoccoides
ATTACTCCTACCTAACTACACCGCCTCCATTAATGCATCTCCTTTCTCTTTTTCCTTTCCCCTCCACTAGTTGAAGTTGTCTCCTCCCAAATTAGGTAGCTAGGTAGATGTAGGATTTAGTTAAGTGACCTATTTGCCCCCTAACTAGATCTATCTTTGTCAAGAAGAGCTTTGTGCACATTTTATCTCCCTACAACATCATCTCCACCGTGTGCTCGATCTCGATGGAGATAGAGGTGATGAAAATTTCATGCTTTGGCAAAATGGAAATATGTTTATGTGTGTGTGATATGTTTGTGGAAATTGTGTGTGTGGCATGAGGTTACACCAAATTGTGCTTTTGAGTTGCCTATGTATTGCCGAAATGGCGATTTATTTCCGTTTCAGCGAATTCCGGGCAAACTCTAGATCCATATATGTCCTAGTTTTAGGGAAGGTCATGCCAAACTTTTGTATGACTTTGATGCATGCATGCATTTTTATAATCAATTTGTTTATTATTACCGTGCAGAGTTGACGATGGTCAGTGGAACGATGGTGGACAGGTGGTTCTGGTCGGCGGTGCAGGACATGAAAGAAAATAACCGGACAGAGGTTTTATGTCCGTGTCGAAAATGCAAAGGAGTAGTTTGGCTTGACCCCCATGATGATGGTCGTGTCGACGCGCACCTGCTCATGACTGGTTTCATGGATGACTATACTCGGTGGATAATTGAAGATGAGGATGACTATGTTGAGGATGCCGACGGGGCAGGCAATGATGACACGGGGCAACACGAAGAGATGATCGATAATGGCGACGGGGAAGAGGCCGTACATGGCGGCAGAGAAGGGGCCGGACATGGCGGAGGAGAAGGGTCCGGACATGGCGGCAGAGAGAACGACATGGACTCCACGCAGTAGAGTTTGTCGGTACTAAGTTCAATCGTGCGGGACCCTCATGTTCAAGCATTGCTTTGCAAGGAGACGAGTACTAAGAGAGCTGCTTCTAGAGAGGAGGCTAAGCTGGAGCAACTGGTGGTAGACTCGAACACTCCATTGTATGATGGTTGCAATCCTGAGGTGACCCGCTTGAGTTTCACACTCCAACTCCTGAAGACGAAGGCTAAAAACAAATGGACCGACACTAGCCTCGATGAGCATCTCAAGTACCTAAAGGATGTTCTTCCCGCGGGTAATCTATGTCCTACTAGTGTTGATGAGGCCAAGAAGATCGTGTGCCCTCTTGATCTGCCACACGTTAGATACCATGCATGCATCAACGATTGCATAATTTATCAGAAGGAGCACGTGGAAAAAACAAGCTGTCCGGTGTGCAATGCTTCTCGATACAAGAAGGCCGGGAAGAAATATCCCCAGAAAGTTGTATGGTACTTACCGATCACTCCCCGTCTCCAGAGGTATTGTGTAGATCCCAAGGAAGCAAAGCTAACGTGCTGGCACGTGGAGAGGAAGAAGCCCGACGATGGAGATGATCCGAAGCTGAGACACATGAAGGATGGAAGCCAGTGGAGAGCATTGAATAGCTTCTATCGGTATTTTGAATGTGATGCAAGGAACATCGTGCTCGGCGCGTGTACCGATGGCATGAATCCGTTTGGCAACCAGAACACCAACCATAGCACATGGCCCGTGTTTGTATGGATGTACAACCTCCCCCCTGGTTGTGCATGAAATCGAAGTACATTCACATGAGCATGCTTATTCAAGGGCCGAAACAACCAGGAAATATTATTAATTTGTATCTGGGGCTACTTCAAGAGGAGTTAGACACATTATGGAAAACACCGGCCAAGACATGGGACGCCAGCAAAGGTGAGTATTTCAACATGAGAGCCGCACTGATCACAACAGTGCAGTACTATCTTGATTACGGATATGTGGCAGGCCAGGTGTGCCATGGATATTGCGGATGCACGCGGTGCATGGATGATACGACGTCTCAGTAGCTAACGTCAAGGAAAGATGGCTGGTCTGGGAAAATCATGTACATGGGGCATCGAAGATGGCTTAAATAGGACGACCCGTGGAGAAACCGTGGAGATCTATTCAATGGTCACGCTGAGCATCGAGGACCTCCACGTAAGCGGAGCGGTGCCGAAATCGATGAGCTGTTGAAAAACTGGAAGGAGTGCCCTGCGCTGGGAAAGACGATGAGAAAGGCGCCGGAGCCGCTGCTGAAGGTATGGAAGATGAGGTCTGTGTTCTGGGACTTGGAGTACTGGCACAAACTCGATACACCTCATTGCCTTGATCAAATGCATATCTGTAAGAATGTCCTTGAGAGCTAGCTCGCAACACTGATGAACATGCCGGATAAGACCAAGGATGGGCTGAAGGCAAGAAAAGACTTGCAAGATTTGAAAATCAGGGAAGATCTGCACATGCCGCCCAGTAAAATGTCAGACAAGACAGAGACGGAGACAGAGGCACGGGAGAAGAAGGGCAAGAAAATAAAGAAAGAGGATTATTGCCCCCCTTCTTGCTTCACCTTAAGTCAGGCTCAGATGGGCTAAGAATGTCGAAAGAGAAAGCCGGATTTTCACTACCATGACTATACCCGACGCCAAGAGTGCTACCGTGAACGCTATCGCAAAAAAACGAGCCATGGGTACACGCTAAGCACGTGACACAATGCTTCTTCATAACTGACCCGCGCAATCCCAACCGTGTTGTCATGAGGAGAGGCAAAAGGAACATCATTGGAATGTATGGAGTCGCCAACGAGGAAGACTATGATCAGTACGGCAACCCAATGAGGGAAGATGACGATGATAATGAAATATACGTCAAAAGAAGAATCAATACTACATTACCTAAGAAAAATCGTACTCCATGGAAAAGGCAAAGTCACAATGAGGGGCTCAATTATTCTTCGACGAACAAGAAGGGAAAGAAGCTGACTCAAAAACGAAAACGTCAGCACTGAGGAAACGTATGTTATCGGCCAAATGATGTAATATATATATATATATATGTTCCTATTTTGTATACACACTTAGCCATTATTATGCATGGGTCCGATGATGTGTAATATATATGTTCCTATTTTGCGTACATATTTAACCGTCAAATGATGCAATATATATCGCCCTCCCTTCATTCAGTGCCCTCGGGAAATAAAAGTGGGATAAAATAAAGGAAAAGAAAAAGGAAAACTGGCAGTAGCGAAGGTAGTAGCAACGCGTTTTGCCTAAACCGCTATAGCTACTGAAGTTAGTAGTAGCGAATTTCGTATAAAGCGCTACAACTACTGAAGGTAGTAGCGGCGCGTTTCGTCCAAATGCGCTACAGCTACGTCCACTTAACCCAAAATTCTCACTCGCCCTGCTTCATCCCGCCTTTTCCCCCCAAATCCCCACTCTCTCTTCCCCCATCGCACCATCGCACCCGACCCGGCCCCGATGCTCGCCCCCGACTCCAGCGCCGGCGCTAGCCCCTGACCCCGGCGCTCGCCCCCGACCCGGCCCTCACCCCCGACCCCGACCCC
>NC_041383.1:92668780-92708515 GCF_002162155.2 Triticum dicoccoides
TCTCCCCTCCCAGCCGTCGTCGGGCCTGCCTCCTCGCCCCTGCACCCTCTGTAACCCCCCCCTCTCTCTCTGCTAGGGTTCTTCATTTAGTTTACTTAGGTTTTAGTTAGGGCAGTATGTTAATTAGGTTATCTGCATTTGGGTGGTTACCCGCCCTGGCTTTTGACGTTAAGTCGCCAGGGCATATGTTGTTTAAACTCTATGCAGGATTTGCAGAACTATGACTTATATAAATGCTTCAGTCCAAGCTCATCACTGAAATTGGTGTCTCAAAAGGGTTATCAATTATTGATTTTCTCAAGGGCTATAGGCCACCGGGTTACAAAAATTCCAGCTTACAATGAATGCGCATTAAGTCATCATCAGCCAAGAGCCGCCAGGTATTTAAACTCTGGATTTACTTGTCAACCGATATTCAAATCTTTAATAGCCAAAACTAGCTGGATTTTCATGATGATTTTGAATGATTGAGGTTTTCATACCGGGTTGTATTGTTCAAATCTTAAATAGCCAACATGGCTGGATTTCTATTGTGATTATCAATAACCAGTGTTATGATTGAGGTTTTCAAAGTCGCCTTAGCGCAACGGCTATTATTTTTATCAATGGTCATGATTTATTTTACAATGGAGGAAATAGTCCCGAGTCGTTGTAGGCTTACGACCCAGCACTTGGGGGCTACATTGTTCAAATCGAGATTACATCAAATATACAAGTCTCATGTTGCTACAAGCATGCACCATGACACTTGGGGGTTAATGCAAAGTCATCTTTATTAGTCTTATTGAAGACCCAACTCATCACATTATAATGAGCCGGCCCTTGGGGGCTACCAATTGCTCCTGTCAACAATTCAAGGTACACAAATTTTCATCTATTATTGAAGGATCCATTGCTCAGTAAGCAAAAAGCTCTCAACCTTGTGGACGTGGGTTCACGCCCCATGATGGGGGTTACATTATATGATGTTCTTTGCAAGGAAGTATATATAAAGTACCAGCTCAATATTATCTTACTGAGCCGGCCCTTGGGGGCTACACGTTGATGTTCAAATCTACATGATCATATTTATAAAGTCCCTGCTCATTATTGCATAATGACCCGGCCCTTGGAGGCCACACTGGTTGAAGTTTTTATGAGCATAAGGCAATTACAAGTCCCAAGTTGCTGGAAGCATGTCAACCCGGCACTTGGGGGCTACCTATGTGGAATATTCAATTTATGACTAATGATTGAGATGAACAAACCGGATTTCTTCAAAGGTTGCAACACTTATATTGGAGCAAGTCTTAAGCTATCACTATGTTCTCCTCTTAAGACTTGGGGGCTACATGTATTATGCATATATAAGGAGGAACATCTTCAAATTATCAGTTTTGAGCAAATCAGGAAGATCAATTGCATGACCCGATGTCAACAACAATTATGACCCGGCATCGTCTGTTCTATAACTCGGCAATTTTGGTAATATTAAACCGGCAAGTTTTACATCTTCAAACCGGCTGAATATCAGATGAGTATTTCAAGACCAATATTTCTTAAGCCGGCGCTTTGGAAGCCGACTCAAGTGGATTATTCTTCACAATATTTCTCGGTGTGAAGCCAATGTCAGCAAATTGAGTATGAAGCTGGCTTATTGACCTAGATTTTCTAGAAGAAGGAAATGACAAAGACTTAAAGATGTTCAGGTGCCGGTTTACAAGAATTCTTAACCCGGAGCACAACCTGTCAAATTTGTTCTTGTGTTTATTTTGTAGCATAAGTTTACCATGGATAAATCCAAATTAAACTTGGGGCTAATGTCGGGGATATACCCCGTGGTGTAACCCGGCCGGAAGTATAACCCGGACGGACTTAGCGACTCACTAATGACCCGCCCTGGTTGGTCGACACACTAAGTGACCCGCCCGATCCTGGCGACTTATGGGTGACCTGGCAAGCGGATCAGAGGAGAGACAAGACCCAGGGGCCCAGGAGGCTCAAGGCCTAGAAGGCCGGCTTACATTATGGTAGGCCGACTTAAGAGGAAAGGCCTGAGGGATATCTTCCTTACAAGGAATCAAGACACGGACTTGTATCCGACTTGTAGTAGAAGATAGGCTAGTCCTAATCCTATTTGGACTCCACATGTAACCCGCCCCTCTAACTTATATAAGGAGGGGCAGGGCACCCCAAAGAGGGACAAGTAACAAGAAACAATATCTAGGGCTAGTCACAAAGGGGGAGCAGGCTTATGCGGCGACTCTCGATGAGCATAACGAGACCTAGGCTCAAACAGCATGTAGGGCTATTCCGGATGATGTTTCCCGGGGCCCGAAGTTGTCTAAATCCGCCTAGCGTCTCTCGATTCCACCCAACCCCTCTCAAGCTACCACATAGATGCGTTGGTCTCGCGACTAAGTCCTCACACTAAAGGACATCTGCCGTGACAAATCCACGACACCCCCCCTCTCTCTCCTAGGGTTCTTCGGTTAATTTACTTAGGTTTTAGTTAGGGCAGTATGTTAATTAGGTTTTCTATTTAGTTATGAATTTAGCTAGGTTTCAAAATTAGCTGAATTTATATGCAAATTTGAACTGGACATGTGATATGTACATATGTCATGTTTTGGACATGTCATGTTTGGAAAATGATCCGAGTGGCCTATGTTACGCCGGAATGTTGATTCATTTCCGTTCCGGTGAATTTCAGGCGCTCGATATGTCCATTTTTTAGCAAAGGTCATGCCGAAATTTCCCGTGAATAAAGGCATGATTTGTGCTACATAGTTGGCATATCGAGTGCTGGCAGATAGATTTCTTTTTATGTCATTTCTAATTTATTCATACTTTTAGAAATAAATGAGGACACTTAATCATAGGAAACATGTTGAACAACGAAGAAACTGGGCCTTCTGACCAACATGCAGACAAGGTGGATTATGAGGGTGAACAAGAGTACCTCGACTATTTGACTCCTAAGCAAGGTTTGCAGGTCGGACTCGATGATGGTACTGACGCCGACATCGACACCGATGGCGCCAGCACCGATGGTGGCACCGAGACCGGTGGGGAAGGTACCGGCGGGGAAGGTACCGGCCCCGATGCCGCTATCGAAAAGAGGAAGCATAAGAAGCAGAGGATACGAAAACCTAAAAAACTAGGGATTGGATGACTTGTGATCACAAAGATGGCACCTGGCAAGTTTGAGCCATTAGAGCCGGAAGAACCTCTCAAGTGCTATGGGAACCAAGTAGGATGCATCCTACGGGAATGCGCAAGCATCAACGACGATGACTTAAGGAGTAAAGAACATTTGACGCAGTTGCTCCTAACGAAGTTGCACAAGAGATTCAAGTTCCCCAACCGGGATGATAACATAGAACAATAGTGGGATGATCCGAAGATGAAAAATATTAACAATCACGCCATGGGCATGTTCAGCAATGATTTGGCCTCCTGGAAAGGGAGGGTGAAATGAGCTATTGAGGCTGATGAACCACTGTCCAAGATTCTGGAGGAAAATCTGACACTTACGTAAGAGGAGTTCAAAAAGTTCAAGGACACTTGCGCTATCGAGGCAGCCAAGGCTAAGGCTGCGAAATTCAAGAGCCTTCAGCAAAGGAGCACGGGGAAGCATCGCCTCGGAAGCCGTGGCTACCTCGGTAAAAGGCCCATATGGGATAAGGAGGACGTGGAACGTGAATCCGTGGGTCTCCCAGACCCCTTCATGAAGTTCACCAACCCCTTGGAGCATGACTTCATCAGGGCCCGCTACAAGTGGGACAAGGAGAAAAAGGTTTTTTACACAGACAAGATCACGAGGAAATTGATTAGACTACTGGAGAAGCAACACCAGCTTGCAGCCGAAAGCCCTACTTCTCCGATGAGGCCCAAGTGGGACACCCCTCTCAACCGGGCCTTGAACGAGATTAAGGGACTCCCTTTGGACCAGTGGCCGCAATATGGTCGTGTGCACGGCGCTGGAGACGACACCACGTGGAAGGTGTTTTACAACAAGGGCCCGGAGGCCAAGAAGCAAAAAAAGAAGTTTAGTCAGGCGGACATCGACGCGAAGGTGAAGCTTGCAGTCGAGAAAAAAGCAGCGGAGGACGCGAAAAAAGCAGCCAAGGACAAATATGAGTTGCTACAGCAGGCAGTCAATGCAGTTGTAACTACCTGCAGAAATGATTTCGCTACTAACTTGGTTCCAGTTATCATCAACTGGGCGAAGGAAAATCCAGACAAGACGGTACAACTTGGTTCCAGTTTCATCGGGAGAAACTCCATGACCAACAACACCATCGCACCATCACTTGCTCACGCAGCCGCTCCCGCTCGCAGCCGGTCCCGACGCCTCCTCTCGCAGCCATCACTTGCTCACTTGCTCACCATCACTTGCTCACGCAGCCGCTCCCGCTCGCAACCTTCTGCCTCCTCTCGCAGCCGCTCCCGCTCATAGCAGCCCGTCCTCAGTCTCAGGCGTGCTAGGTGGGCCTTCATCTTTGGCTGAGCTCGATGCCGTCACTGTAATTACATGTCGCACCAACATATATATATATATATAATATTCCATTTTTGTTTCCTTTCGGTTGTTTTACGCCACAGACATATGTGTTTGCAGGTGAAAGAAACCCCGTGCACCATACTCTACTTGATCAAAGGACAGAAGGTGGACGTGGGAAAGGGGATGATAATGGACCCCTCTCAACGCACGTTCCACAACCAGCCGATCACCGCTGGGCACTTCAGGGTTAGCTTGACCAGTGTGAAATTGGGGCACGAGGATTTGCCTCCTCCAGTACAGCATGTGGGAGCGGACGACGAGACCCCGCCGCGGATTGGAAGCTGCAAGAATTGGGTGCTATGGCCGAAGAATCTTATTCGTCTGGAGCCGGCCGAGAGCACACCAATAACTACCACACATCAACAAGCATGTGCAGAGATCACCACCCCGCCTATGCAATTACCAGGTCCTGTAGTGCCGGGTGAGAGCGGCGGACGACATGATGAAGGGGGTGCAATAGTACTGGCTGATGTAATTTCTCCTATAGAACAGAGAATGGATGATGAGACGGAGGTCGACCCTATGGATTACCTCAATACAAACGCGTATGACTGTGACATGGATATGATGAGTCAACCATATGATGAATCGGGCTATCAGCTTGCTAATGAGGATATGGATGATATGCCCGGGCAGGGTCGTAGCATGGATTGCAAAAAGTCTCTCTTCATGAAATCCTCACAAGACACGCCTGAAGATGCTGCCTCAACACAGGCTCAACTAGCCGGGCATGAGGGTCGTATAGTACTTAGCCCGGGAACACTGGGGTAGGGGTTAAGGAAGGGTCTGGAAGGTCTGCCCAAGAAAAAGGAGAGGAAGAGATCGGGGAAGGTAACTGCCTCCAAACAAGCCAGAGTGCATAGTAGCCAGAGGATGCATTCTGAAGAGCGTGTACCCGTGAAAGGTGCGGTCATGTTCCATCTCACAGGCGAGCCGATGCTACCGCTGAAACCGCTAGAGGCACTATCAGGGGATCTCAGGAGACTGCACGACCATGTGCTGTCGACTGAGAAAAGCCTACTAGCCTCAAAGGATCCAGGATATCCGACAGTTCCGGACAACCCTTTCGTACATTTCAATCATTCCTTCTCTCTCATATGGGGAATAATTTGAGGTGTCTTTTCCCCGCAGCAACAGGTGCGCTGTCCTTATCGTTCTTTACCCGCAAGTCTCCCACGCCGTGTATTTTGACCCTTCCAGAGACTACGAGAAAAAAGACTACACCCACATAATGAATATTCTAGATGATGCTCTCCAAGGCTTCAGCTTTAGAGGTGGCCACGTGCAGATCAAGAAAAAAAGGAACAAGAAGATGGGTTTCGCGCATAAAACTAACTTCTCCTGCATCCATGTCCCAAAACCAAACAATAAGGATGGATTCTACATCGTCCATCTCATGATTCAGTTCAACACGGTTCACCAAAAGCTTCGCATTAACAGCAGAAATGATGATCATATCCACAAGTGGCTAGAATCTCATGGAGAAGCGGATTATAAACTTAGAGATGACATCTTTTGCATCCAAAGCGACATTGCGACAATCATCATGAAAGAAGTCGTCGATCAGAAGGGGATGTTCCACTACGGCCCTATATCGCGAGCTGACGTCCGAACTCGCATAGGCATGCAACGTCTAGACCTCACGCCGTTCAAGAAGCTAGGGTTCGTCCTCGATGATATTGAAGGATGGAACTTCTAGTGATTTATGATGCCGATGATGATGATATGTGTCGGTTGAACTTGTATACTTTTTGTAGCGATGAAACTTTGTGATGTCCACGGTCCCTGCCGAACTTGCGTAACGCTACTTTGTTAGTTTGCGTACGATGACCTGCGTACCTCTAGTTAATTAATTTGCGTACTGTATGTTGCATCTAGTTGCTAACCGTTTCTTTTTCGGTGTTGCTCTAGTATATTTTGTTGCATATATATGATTGTACATCCTCTTCATGAACATGCATCTCTAACAGGTACCTAGTTTCTTGATGGCGAGATGGAATTGCTATGTCGTTTACAAAGGGAAGGTTCCGGGGGTGTACAACGAGTGGCATGAGTGTTAGGCACAAGTGAATGGGTTCACGGGCGCCAGCCAAAAAGGCTTCAAAAGCAGACAAGAAGGAGAAGCTAGTTACTTGAGGTTCACGCTAGCGCGAGAGAGGACTCGTAACCGCCACCTCATGTACTGCATAGTTCCGCTCTCACTCATAGTGATAGCACTTCTTGCGTATACCTTTGTTTAGATGAATGACATTGTTGTAGTTGCAAGTATTCGAGACTTGCATGTATCGCTATTTTTGAGATGATGACAAGATATCACTATGTGTTGGATAATGATTATGATGAGACTATTTGTATGTACATGCTATGATTACATTTGTGGTCTCGGAGGCATTTGTATGTGTATCATGATGACATTTCTATGTGCTAAAGATTCTTCTATAAAGCCTGTTCAAATACAAAACAAATATGCCAAAAAAACTACTTAAATTAGCAGTAGCGAGTGTATAAAAGTTAGCAGCAACGCCGCGATAGCAGTAGCGCGTCCAGGCAAAGCGCGCTAGAGCTACTAGCAGTAGCAAGCTTCCGCTAACAGCGCTGCTGCTACACTTGTGTAGCAGTAGCGCCGGTGAGCACGCGCTACTGCTATGTGTTAGCTGTAGCGCCTTATTAGTAGCGCCTATCCCCGCGCTACTGATACATCTAAAACCCGCGCTGCTGCTAGCCTTTTCCCTAGTAGTGTGTATCGGGATATGCAATGAATCAAGACCGACATGTATGAAAATTATGAAAGTGGCCTTGCCACAAATACAATGTCAACTACATGATCATGACAAAAGTAATGCGTGTCATATGAACGGAACGGTGGAAAGTTCCATGGAAATATATCTCGGAATGGCTATGGAAATGCCATAATAGGTAGGTATGGTGGCTGTTTTGAGGAAGGTATATGGTGGGTGTATGGTACAGGCGAAAGTTGCGCGGCACAAGAGAGGCTAGCAATGATGGAAGGGCGAGGGTGCGTATAATCCATGGACTCAACATTAGTCAAAAGAACTCATGTACTTATTGCAAAAATCTAGAAGTCATCAAAAACAAAGTACGACGTGCATGCTCCTAGGGGTATAGATTGGTAGGAAAACACCATCGCTCGTCCTCGACCGCCACTCATAAGGAAGACAATCAATAAATAAAATTGTGCTCCAACTTCATCACAAAGCGGTTCACCGTACGTGCATGCTACGGGAATCACAAACCTCAACACAAGCATTTTTCATAATCACCTCAACTAGCATGACTTTAGTATCACTACCTCCATATCTCAAAACAATCATCAAGCATCAAATTGATCATAGCATCCAATTCACTTTCTATTATTGTTTTTATTATACCCAACTTGGATGCTCATCATTCTAGGACCAAATTTGTAACCATAGCAAATACCATGCTGTTCTAAAAGACTCTCAAAATAATATAAGTGAAGCATGAGAGACTAGCAATTTCTTCAAAATTAAGTCACCTCCGTGCTCTAAAAGATATAAGTGAAGCACTAGAGCAAGAACTATCAAGCTCAAAAGATATAAGTGAAGCACATAGAGTATTCTAGAAAATTCTAATCAAGTAGGCTTCTCCCAAAAGTTGTGTACAGCAAGGATGATTGTGTTAAACTAAAAAGAAAAGACTAATATAATACACGACGCTCCAATCAAAACACATATCATGTGGTGAATAAAAATATAGCTCCAAGTAAAGTTACCAATGAACGAAGAATAAAGAGGCGATGCCTTCCCGGGGCATCCCCAAGCTTAGGCTTTTGGCTATCCTTGAATATTTTGGGGTGCCATGGGCATCCCAAGCTTAGGCTCTTGCCACTCCTTATTCCATAGTCCATAATAGCTTTACCCAAAACTTGAAAACTTCACAACACAAAACTCAAGAGGAAATCCTATAAGCTCCGTTAGTGAAAGAAAACAAAACCACCACATAAGGTACTGTAATGAACTCATTCTTTATTTATTTTGGTGTTAAACCTACTGTATTCAAACTTCTCTATGGTTTATAAACTATTTTACTAGCCATAGATGCATCAAAACAAGCAAACAACACATGGAAAACAGAATCTGTCAAAAACTGAATAGTCTATAGCAATCGGTAACTAACGCAAACTTCCGGAACTCTAAAAATCCTACCAAAATAGGAAGTCCTGGAAATTTTTTCTATTTATCAGAGGAAAAAAGAATCAACACAAAAGCACGTTTGTGTGATTTAACAAAACTAAATTCATGCGCGAAGTTCAGTTTTTCAGCAGAATCAAATCAACTATCATCATAGGTTATCCTCTAGGTTCTACTTGGCACAAACACTAATTAAAAGATAAAAACACATATAAACAGAAGGTAGATGCAAGATTATTACTAAACAGGAACAACAACAAAAAAACGCAAAGAAAATTGGGTTGCCTCCCAACTAGCGCTATTGTTTAACGCCCCTAGTTAGGCATAAAAGCGAAGATGGATCTAAGTAGTGCCATAATAATAAGATAGATCTTGAAAGCTCATCTCATATTCTCTATGTTCGGCAGCAAATTTTCTTTGAGGCAAGCAAAAGTACAAAAGGGCTCAGTTTAACGGGACAAAAGTCCCCAAGATCAATCTCGGGAGGAACGGGTTCCTCCTTTGGCCCTTCATAATGCACAACTAATTCATCACTAAAAGCATTCTTTTGCCAAAATCTCGTGAGCCTATACTCAAGAGAGTATCCTAGCTCATTGTTTCGAAGGGAAAAATCATTATTAAGTTCGTTAATTCTATCAACCAATACATTGGTAGGAACCTTTTTTCTAAGGTTTTCATTGAAACCAACATAGTACGAAGATTGAAAACGCCTAAATTTCTCTTGATCATAGAGGATCGCCTCTATGGGAGGACGACTGGCTTCCACCCTATAGTGCGCAATGATTTCTTTGGCCTCTCTTATGATAAATCTAAACTCATGAGCCAAAAAGATAGTAACAACGTGCTTAACAGAAGAATGCTCAATATTAGAAAATTCTAGGAAAATTCTTTGTATGCAAGGATGCATATGCATAAATTGTCTTTCAAGTTCAACTACAAGCATAGCTATAGCATCCGCAAGACTACTAGTTATATGAAGAATAGAACCACCCATGGAAGGTAAAGCACCGGCACAAGTAAAGAAATATTGAATAACACCTTTTCCAATGATGTTACCACTACCGATTCGAAACTTTTTAGTATGCAAGATAGGGGGTTCTTCGGCCAGAGCCTCATAATTTTCCATGTTATCATTATTGTCCATATCGACGATAATCTCCCCAATTTCAGACATAATGGCAAACAAAAGCAATGAATAAGAAAGCAAGCGAGATAGAGAGGAGATTGGGAAAGATAGGGCGAATAAAATGGCAAGGGTGAAGTGGGGGAGTGGAAAACGAGAGGCAAATGGCAAATAATGTAAATGCGAGGGAGATGGGTTTGTGATGGGTACTTGGTATGTCTTGACTTGAGCAAAGACCTCCCCGGCAACGGCGCCAGAAATCCTTCTTGCTGCGTCTTGAGCTTGCATTGGTTTTCCTTGAAGAGGAAAGGGTGATGCGGCAATAGTAGCGTAAGTATTATCCTCAGTTTTTGAGAACCAAGGTATCAATCCAGTAGGAGGCTCCTCAAAAGTCCCATGCACCTACACAAACAAACAAAGAACTTGCAACCAACGCAATAAAGGGGTTGTCTATCCCTTCACGACCACTTGCGAAAGTGAGATCTAATATAGATAGTATGATAAGATAGATATATTTTTGGTATTTTATAATATAGATGCAAAAAGTAAAGATGCAAATAAAAGTAGATTGAAAGCAAATATGATAATAGATAGACCCGGGGGCCATAGGTTTCACTAGAGGCTTCTCTCAGGATAGCATAAGTATTACGATGGGTGAACAAATTACGGTCGAGCAATTGATAGAAAAGCGAATAATTATGAAATTATCTAGGCATGATCATGTATATAGGCATCACGTCCGCAAGAAGTAGACCGACTCCTACCTGCATCTACTACTATTACTCCACACATCGACCGACTCCTGCCTACATCTAGAGTATTAAGTTCATAAGAACAGAGTAATGCCTTAAGGAAGATGACATGATGTAGAGGGATAAACTCATGCAATATGATATAAACCTCATCTTTTTATCCTCGATGGCAACAATACAATACGTGCCTTGCAACCTTTCTATCACTGGGTAAGGACACCGCAAGATTGAACCCAAAGCTAAGCACTTCTCCCATGGCAAGAAAGATCAATCTAGTAGGCCAAACCAAACTAATAATTCGAAGAGACTTGCAAAGATAACTCAATCATACATAAAAGAATTCATAGGAGATTCAAATATTTCTCATAGATAAACTTGATCATAAACCCACAATTCATTGGATCTCGACAAACACACCGCAAAAAGAGTTTACATCGAATAGATGTCCACAAGAGAGGGGAGAACATTGTATTGAGATCCAAAAAGAGAGAAGAAGCCATCTAGGTAATAACTATGGACCCGAAGGTCTATGGTAAACTACTCACAACTCATCGGAGGGGCTATGGTGTTGATGTAGAAGCCCTCCATGATCGATTCCCCCTCCGGCGGAGCGCCGGTGAAGGCTCCAAGATGGGATCTCACGGATACAGAAGGTTACGGTGGTGGAAATTATGTTTCGTTGGCTCCCTGGATGTTTTCGAGGTATGTAGGCTTATATGGGAGGAAGAAGTACGTCGGTGGCCGCCCGAGGGGCCCAGAAGACAGGGGGCACGCCCTATAGGGGAGGGCGTGCCCTACCCTCTCGTGGCCGCCTTGTCTGCTTCTTGACTTGCACTCCAAGTCCTCTGGATCACGTTCGTTCCAAAAATCACGCTCCCAAAGGTTTCATTCCGTTTGGACTCCGTTTGACATTCCTTTTCTTTGAAATACTGAAATAGGCAAAAAAATAGCAATAGGGACTGGGCCTCCGGTTAGTAGGTTAGTCCCAAAAATGATATAAATGTGTAAAATAAAGCCCATGAACATCCAAAAGGGGTAATATAATAGCATGGAACAATAAAAAATTATATATACGTTGAAGATGTATTAGCCCTATTTTCTTTCTTGCACCCTGACCGCTGTACGTACGTGTACATGCTACGTGCGCGCCTCTACTACGACACGTGCGCGCCTCTACAACGACCAGTATGTACGTACACGTTCACGACCAGAATGACAACGCTACGTACGCTTCGACCAGGTGGGTCCCGACTATCAGGCACTTCCTTGACTGTGAAGATGTAGCTGGTGGGTCCCAGCAGTCAGGGGGGCGAATCATTTTTTTTGCCCGGACGCACTTCCTTGCGTGTGGAGATGTAGCTGGTGGGTCCCAGCAGTCAGGAGGAAACGTTTTTTTCGCGAAATACGGTGGCCCGTCTGGTGGGTCCCTGCTGTTAGTGGATGAATAATTATTTTGCGCGTAATAAGGAGGCACTTTCTAGCTGTGGCCGTTGATCCAGCTGTCAGCCTCTCCACATACAGTACACTTCCGATGGAAGTCGTTCCTTAACCATGTTGACCACGCCGCGTTCCATTGCATGCATGCGTCCATGGGCGTGGTTCGTCCCCACTGTCAGCCTCTCACGTACAGTCATGTTTCGATGACTCTCGGTTGTTGACCAGATTGACCATACCGTACCGAGCGCACCAAAGGACGGTGCACGATGGCGAGGCCCCAGACTAGAACGACCCGGAGATGGGGAAGACGGGGCAGTGGAGTCGCAGATGGAGAGGAGTGGGAAACTTGACTGGTTCGGGTGCGCGGCAGCACAGCCGCGGTGCCGCCCACGGGAGACAAGAGCAAGAACAGAGGTTGAAGAAGGAGCACGGATGTTTGATTAACATCCAACGGTCCAGCTGCTAGAATCATTTGTTGATTAAGTTGACAAAGCCCTGCGTACACGTCCGCTTAGTAGGCCCACAAGTCAGCCACCAAATCTGACGGGTCCCAACTATCAACGGGAGGAATAATCTTTTTTGCATAACAAGGAGGCACTTTCTTCCGTGCGAAGATACAGCTGCTGGGTCCCAGCTGTTAGGTGGAGGAAACATTTTTTTCAGCTTAATAAGGAGGAACTTTCCTTGCGTGCGACCATGGACCTCGTGGGTCCCAGCCGTCAGGCTCTCCACGTACAGTCCTCTTCCGATGACTCTCGTTTGTTGCCATGTCGCACTGAGCGCAGCGATGCGGTGGACGACGGCGAGGTCCTGAATGGGACGACTCGGAGATGGGAAGACACGACAGTGGAGGCGCAGATTGAGTGGAGGAGAAGGGTTATCACTGGTTCTGGTGCGGTGTGGGGCTGTAGTCGGTGGAGAATAATAGGAGGTGTGGAGGGATAGTCTGGCCGGCGGTGGGGTATCGCTTCGCAGCGATGCGTGCTAAGCAGAGCCGCTAGCTGCCGGAGGCCGGACCAAGCGGTCCCGACGATGCTGGAGGAAGAAGACGAGAGATTGAAGGTGCATGCCGACCAAGTTGACAACACCCTGCGTAGGCTTCGATCTATTGGCCCACATGTCACTCTGCAAAAATGTGGCATATATTTAACCCATGTTTTCTAGAATGTACAGTCCATTTGCTGGGCTGGGTGAACAAACAATTTTGCGTCAATGCGGCCCATTTATATTATCTAAGAAATCCCATCCCATTTGCACTTCCTTCAAATACACGAATTAGCTGGGCTCATTATATATATAATGTTATGTTAGAAGGAGCAATTAATATCAAAAATAAACCGGAGAGGCACATTTTTTGTATACATAATTAACAAATTAGCGAGTTATTTCTCAAAATAAAAATGAGCGCGTTATTATTACATTGGTCCTTAAAATCTTCGCAAGCTTTTGTACGCAATCACAAGGATTTTCCTTGCCTGTGAGTCAAAAACAACCAGGATTTTCCTTGCCAACTTCTGTTAAACATTTACTTTTATAAGTTAATAACACGTGGGATGTTTTCATAATGTATATATAAGTCTCTATAAAATATACGATAATAGTAATAACATAAATATATATAATGTGGTTAAAAAAATACATTGGGCTGCCGATCTTTAAAAAAAAGCCCATAGGCCGGTATGGACCTCAAAAAATAAGTTGAAACCACTGTCACCCGTATGTCGTGGGCTACTCATGTTGAAATACAAAACCTAGGCCTAGCTGATACTTGTTCGCCCTCTGGAAAAAAATGATACCAGATCCCCGAGCGAACTGGATTATAGAGGGGGCCGGCGGCACGACTGAAGAAGCACATCAGGAGAGATTTTTTTTCTTCAGTGGATGGCTCTTGATGGCATTTTTTAGTTGCCTCTGCACCATACAACTTGTATTTTTAGCCTCCCAGTCCGTGGTGGACCAGCAGCCCATTTGCTGGGTGGGCCAACCTATAGAAACCAGCACTCATTTTTTCATCAAGCCCCAAAAACAACGCAGTACTATGTTTGTTTTGAGGCCGAAAACATTACGGCAGGGGTTGACCGGGGGAGGGGGAAAGATAGAGCAAAAAGATTAAAAGGAGCTGATGCGCTGTTGCTACCCTAACAAAGCAGGTGCAATTCTTCTCGGGAAGAAGGTGTGCCGTTGACACCCACACGTCATATACCCCAGAGTAGGCATACTAACAAGTTCACACACAAGCACAACATAAAAGGTAAGCATTCGTATCAAACTCAGGTTCACAGGACATGTTCATATTCATAGCCATCATTCACTATCAACAACTCAAAAGATTCATATATACACAGTTCAGCATGTCTATGGATCCAAATGATCGATAGATCACACAACAATATTCATAGATAATTCACAAAAAGATTCAGATATACACATGTTCAGTATGTTTATGCATCCAAATGATTGAGATCACAGCCAATATGATCCATGGACGAACTTTAATTACCTAGGGTACAAACTGGTAAATGGTGTTCAGTCGGAGGTACGTCTTGCTAAAACTAATGCTTGTACGAGTAAACTTTCGAGTACATAAGAGGCAGCACAGACAATCTGAACTTTGCTTTTAGGTTTATCCTCAAATAGTGGCCTCATGCCGAGGGAGCTTTGAGCAACTTGGCCACTACTTTCATCCAACTAGTTTACTAGCTCATCTTGGTCCTGTATCTTTCCAAAATTCTACATTGCAGACGAGAAATGAGGCGGCTAAGAAAATGAACCACCCAAAATTTTTGTGCAGTTCAACTGAAATGGAGCATCCTTGGAGTGCAGACTGATTAAGTGCCAGATGAATATATGCGTCAACCAAATTGTCCGGAATCTTTAGACTCCATGCCATACAGTTCGCTACCATATGTGCAGATAACCAAAAGGGACAAGTTGGGACCAAAGACTAGACTGCATTTTTCTGGGCTATGCGCCAAGCAACATTTTTGGTGTTCACTCTCCTAATACTTGGAGTTTGACAATTGGTTGACGCCGGTTGATACTCGAATGAATATCGGCACTTCTTCTTGTCAACATCGATGCTTGTCTGAGTGAACTTTGGAGTACATAGCAGCGACATAAGTACCTGTCCATCTGATCTTTTTGTGCAGTTCTACTGAAATCACCCAATGTAATGATTTGCCTGCGAGTTCAGGCTCCAAGTTACTCCTTTATGAAATCGGCAAACAGTAGCACAATACCAAATTACCAATACATATGACAAGCACAATAGTCAGGATAAAGACCAGTACCAACCTGTGTGAGGTAGCATATAAATTACTATTTCCTTTGACTGGAAGCCAAGATAAGACAAGCAACTGACAGGAATGGAAGAATGCAAGCCGAGATTAGCGACTAACAGGAAAGGAAGGAAGCTGTCGAGGCAATGAAGCACCCAAAGTTTTTGTGCAGTTCCACCAAAATCGAGCATCCCTGTTGGCACATATATTGAGAGAGTGAGATTACTGTAACAGTGGGACTAGTTGATGAAACATACACTAACAAATAGAAGCACCCTCATTATCTTAATGGGTAAAGTTAGCATTCCCTCCCTGCTCCACCACATGATTCACCTCATAGACAAACATACACATGTACATGATTCAGCATAGGGTGCTACTAAAGATTTGTTTAACTCTGACAGGAAAATTGGGAAGCAATAAATTAGTGGTACTTAAGTACTCCTAATTAATTAAGTGAGACAACAGAAGTGGAAGGGCTCCCTGGAGGATCGTCTCACATGTAAGATAGTCATTGCCGGAGCCCTTGAATGGCCTCAACTGAGGCCTCTGGCTTCAGCAAGATCGCCTGGCACTATTTACTCTTCTTCTTGTTCCTCTTCATGCTCTGTTTCTCAGTCTCCTCACTAGTTGGTGAAACCAAGTACATGATTGGCCTTGTATTTCAGAATTGGTTTTGTTAGTGAGGGAGTACAAGTGTAATAGTAAAAAATAGCATTATTTTCTCATGCCAGTCGCAAAATAGAGATGAACACATGCATTAAATATCATTCTTACCTAAAGGAAGGTTATGGTGCCAATATGGATGATGAGGATTGGAACACAGATCTCCCTTTGTGCAGTTCCACCGAAATGAACCAACTGTTCCATTCTGACATTCCAGTTAAACAACACAAAAGTCACTTCTTTTAAGAAGAGTTTTGTGCAGTGCACCCAAAGGTCACAACAGCAACCAGGTGAAATGGATATCCCTGTTTGCACAAAAAGCTAAAGAGGAAACAGTCAGAGTCTCAAACAATTACAGGCAAAAACATTTGGCTAAACTTGTCATGGCTTATAACAGTGGGATGGCTTCATTTTTACCAGGGGCATTAGATTAAGAACAGCTAAATATTTGGTATAAGGGCATGGGACAGTGGGTGCACCAGCAGTCCAGCACCATGTACCTAAACAGGGGCATAAAGTGGTGATTCATAGTTTGTTGCCCCGAGAAACAAACATCCAAGAAACATATCTGGGTTGGTCACATTTTTGTTCACTCTAGCCACCTACTACTATGTGTGGATAGCAAATCTAGTCCTGGTCATACCACTTTGTACAACGTTACCCCTATATTTCCCTTTTCGGCCAAGAGACCGGTTGGATGAACAGTCTGTACTACTTTCACCCCCTTTCCTTCCTGTCTGTACCAAGTCCAATGTACTACATACTAAATTCCCCCACTGAGGGAGTCCTGGATTAGGGGGTATCCGGACAGCCGGACTGTGTACAACGTCCTGACTATTGAAGCGTGAAGATACAAGACTCAAGATTTCGGCTCGTTTCTGGATGGGACTTTCCTTGGCGGGGAAGGCAAGCTTAGCGATCCGGATATTATATTTCCTTCCTTGTAACCGACTCCATGTAAACCCTAGCCCTCTCCGGTGTCTATATAAACCGGAGAGGTTGGTCCTTAGAAGGCCGATCACAATTACAATCATACCATCATAGGCTAGCTCTTAGGGTTTAGCCTGTACGATCTCGTGGTAGATCTACTCTTGTACTACCCATATCATCAATATTAATCAAGCAGGAAGTAGGGTTTTACCTCCATCGAGAGGGCCCGAACCTAGGTAAACATCTGTGTCCCTTACTTCTCGTTACCATCAGCCTTGACGCACAGATCGGGACCCCCTACCCGAGATCCGCCAGTTTTGACACTGACATTGGTGCTTTCATTGAGAGTTCCTCTGTGTCGTCGCTGTCAGGCTCGATGGCTCCTTCAATCGTCATTGACGACGCTGTCCAGGGTGAGACTTTTCTCCCCAGAAAGATCTTCGTGTTCGGCGGCTTCGCGCTGCGGGCCAATTCGCTTGGCCACCTGGAGCAGATCGATAGCTATGCCCCCGGCCATCAAATCAGGTTCAGAAACCTGAACTACACGGCGGATATCCGCGGATACTTGATCTTCGACGGATTCGGGCAAGCGCCAGAAACACCGAACAGTCACGATGAGCACGGCTTAGACCTGCTGTCAGACATTGCTTGGGATATCACCCTGACAGAAGCCTCAGATCTAAATCCGGGGCAGGTTGCTTCACCTAAGGACGGAGGGCTGGACCCCGCCCCGCAGGCTGTACCCTCGTCGGTGATGGAGCCGAGTACAGGTCTCACCTCTGAGGGAGCCTGTGACTCCGGACCCCCGGATTCATATCCGGATGCAGGTTCCAGTCCGCACGCCCCCGAGCCCGCCGATCCTGGTTGGGCTCCGGTGATGGAGTTCACCACGGCGGACATCTTTCAGCACTCGCCCTTCGGCGACATGTTGTACATATTGAAGTCTCTCTCCTTATCAGGAGACTCCGGGCCGAACTATGTCCGGCTCGAGTGGGAAGCAGATAACGACGCAATTCGTTGCCCACCCACCACCCACTTCATTGCCATGATCGATGATCTAACCGACGTGCTTGACTTCGACTCCGAAGACATCAACGGTATGGACGACGATGTAGGAGAATTACAGGAGCCACCGCTCACCGGGTGATGGACGGCCACCTCCTCATATGATATATATATATGGTGGACACCCCGAAGGAAACTAATGGCGAGGCAACGGAGGACAATCCCTCGGGAAGAAAATCAAAGAATGGGCGTCGTCGGCGCCGCTCTATGCCCCGCCATAGCAACATCAGCCCCGGAGACGAAAATAATCTGGATGGCGCTGAAGAAAAATATGACCCTGACCAGCCCGCCTTCGAGCAGGCCGAACAGGAAGATGAGCAGGTCAGCGCAGAAGAACAGGCGACAAATGCATACCCGGAGGAGGACAACTACATGCCCCCCTCCGAAGACGAGATCAGCCTCGGCGACGACGAATTCGGCATGGCTGAGGATCCCGTGGAGCAGGAGCGCTTCAAGCGTAGGCTTATAGCCACTGCGAGGAGCCTGAAGAAGAAGCAAGAGCAACTCCAAGCTGATCAAGACCTGCTCACAGATAGATGGACTGAAGTCCTAGCAGCCGAGGAATATGGACTCGAACGCCAAACGGCTGACCGGCCACCCTGTGGTCGGGATAAAACGGGATACCAGCCGGAATACCAGCCTGCACCCCCACGCCGATACACTATGGCTCAGGACAACAGGCACGACCTGCAAGATATTCTGGAAAATAAGGCGGGATAACCAAGATCGATCTACGGATCGAGGGGGCGCGACCCAGCGCACGACAATGACCGTTGCACCGGATACACCATCAACAAGTCTGGCCGGGCCGAACATAGCAACCTAGACCAATCCGACCTGCGTAGCCACATAGTCCAGCACAGAGGCGCCGCACACCCCCTCTGCTTCACTGACGAAGTGATAGATCATGAATTCCCAGAAGGATTCAAACCCGTAAACATCGAATCATACGATGGCACCACAGACCCCGCAGTATGGATCGAAGATTTCCTTCTCCACATTCACATGGCCCACGGAGATGATCTTGACGCCATCAAGTATCTCCCCCTTAAGCTCAAAGGACCATCCCGGCACTGGTTAAATAGCCTGCCAGCAAATTCCATTGGCAGTTGGGAAAACCTGGAAGACGCATTCCTTGATAACTTCCAGGGCACATATGTGCGACCACCGGACGCTGATGACCTAATCCACATTACTCAACAGCCCGGAGAGTCAGCCCATAAATTCTGGACTCGATTCCTCACTAAAAAGGACCAAATAGTCGGCTGTCCAGACGCCAAAGCCCTGGCGGATTTTAAGCATAATATCCGTGACCAGTGGCTCGCTCGACACCTCAGCCAGGAAAAACCCAAGTCTATGGCAGCTCTCACAACCCTAATGACCCGTTTTTGTGCGGGTGAGGATAGCTGGTTGGTTCGCAGTGGCACCACGCCACATTCCGGCGTTTCGGACAACCGCGATGCTAACGGCAAGCCACGGCGCAACAGGCATAAGAGACAGAACAACGGCGACATCACTGAAGACACGACAGTCAATGCCGGATTCAGCGGATCTAAGTCCGGACAGCGGAAAAAGCCGTTCAAAAGAAATAATCAGGGACCGTCCAATCTGGACCGCATACTAGAATGCTCGTGCCAAATTCATGGCACACCGGACAAACCAGCCAAGCACACCAATAGAGACTGCTGGGTGTTCAAACAGGCCGGCAAGATAAACACCGAAAAAAAGGACAAGGGGCTGCACATCGACAATGACGATGAGCCCCGGCGTCCGAATACGGGGGGAC
Source organism: Triticum dicoccoides (assembly GCF_002162155.2). Lineage (NCBI taxonomy): Eukaryota > Viridiplantae > Streptophyta > Magnoliopsida > Poales > Poaceae > Triticum > Triticum dicoccoides. The sequence continues at coordinate 92,688,536 of NC_041383.1, forward strand.
AGAAGAAATTTCCCCCCAAGGTGAAAATGGTCTATATGATCTACACCACTCACATCCCCAAACGGGAACGGAAGCGAGCACTACGGGACGTCTATGCGATGGAGCCAGTCGCCCCCAAATTCAACCCATGGTCAACCTGTCCGATCACCTTTGATCATAGGGATCATCCCACTAGCATCCGTCATGGCGGCTCAGCCGCACTGGTCTTAGACCCAATCATCGACGGATTCCACCTCACGCGTGTCCTTATGGATGGCGGTAGTAGCCTGAACCTACTTTATCAGGACACAATGCGCAAAATGGGCATTGATCCTTCAAGGATCAAGCCCACCAAAACTACCTTCAAAGGTGTAATTCCCGGAGTAGAGGCCCGCTGTACGGGCTCTATAACGTTGGAAGTGGTCTTCGGATCCCCGGATATCTTCCAAAGCGAAGAGTTAATCTTCGATATCATCCCTTTCCGCAGTGGTTACCACACACTGCTCGGACGAACCGCATTCGCTAGATTCAATGCGGTGCCACATTACGCATATCTCAAGCTTAAGATGCCAGGACCGCGCGGGGTCATCACTGTCAATGGAAATATGGACCGCTCCCTTCGAACAGAAGAGCATATGTCAGCCCTCGCGGCCGAAGTACAATGCGGCCTACTTCAACACACCAATCCGGCGACAACTTCGAGCACTGTCAAGCGAGTCCAGAGTACCCCGCAACAGGATCATCAGGAAAACCAAGATCGTGATTAGCAGTCCGGCCTCCGCTCAAGCCCCTCCAAAGCAGCATTCGTGCCGCGCATACACAATTACGCATTCAAGATACCATGGGCATAGGTGGAGGCGCATCAACGACCCAGTCGATAATGCGGGTAACCCCCAAATACCTTCATAATCTTTCCCTCTTACCTTTCAGGACACCGCGCTAGTGCAGCATCCTCAGAAGAGCCGAATTGCCGGACTCATAGGGGAGAGACATCCAAGGAGGCAACAGACGTGCAGAACAGAAGAAAACCCAGGTGGAATCTATTTGCGATCATTTTACCTGCTTTATCTACCTGTACGCAGCCTGCCCCTGGATAGGACATGTCAAATAGTCCTATTTATCTCCGCTTAATGCACCCGTTGTAAACATACGCTTAAACGTATTTTTCATCAAGGGGAGATTATATATAGCGTCAGCTTATTATTCTTATTGGAGCATTTTTCTTCTCCTATAAATGTTTATTTGGTTTTGCATCTGTACAACTTGGTACGGTCAGTTTGCCAGGGGCTTCTCATGGCGCCCCGTAATATGGCAAATCAAAGTCCGAAAAATTTCAATAGTGCGGCACCCCGAACTTATAGCACTATATGCATCAGCTCCGAATCATGTCTTGGGTCTAAAGTTTGGATAGCCCGTCTCCCTTGTTTTGGTGCCTTACGTTGTTATATCGGCTAAGGTAGCGCAGGGAGAACTACTGCGATTGTGTCCCAGTTCTTCCGGACGAGCACCTCAGTAGAGAAAGCCGAAAATTGACCGGCATGATGTGGCGAGAGCTGGTCGCTGTTCGAGAGGAACTAAAATCCTTAAAGATTTTCCGCTTTAGGCAATAAATCGGCTTTGTCCGATCTAGGCGTATATAGCGCCCCAATTCGGTCTTCCGGATTCTAGGGGCTTTGCCGAAATTTAAAATTGTAGACTTCTATGGCTAAGTGAAAGTTATAAAGCCGCATAGTCCGATTAAATCGTTCGCTGCGCCGGACACCTCCTTAAGTGACCAAACATTTGGATAAAGAGTGTCCGGGTTTTCCACGAACACCCCAGTGCTAGTCACGTGGGGGTGAAAGCCGACGACTGGCCTACTTTCAGGATTTTATAAACAGCCGCACAGAAGGTAATATTTTAAATAACAAAAGCTCTACATAGCGCAAGTAACTTCGTCCTTAAAATACAAACATGACAGAAGTGAATTCATTAAAAAATGGTGTCCTTGGTACATTCGTCAGCCACGAGACGAGCACCCTTCATAACGCCATCATAGTACAGCTCGGGAAGGCGATGCGCCTTGCCCTTCGGCGGCCCGTCCTTGACCAGCTTTTCCGCATCCAGCTTGCCCCAATGCACCTTCACGCGGGCAAAGGCCCGGCGGGCACCCTCGATGCACACGGATCGCTTGATCACCTCAAGCCATCGGCAGGCATCCACCATCCGCTTGATCGGGCCGAAGTAGCTACTGGGCATGAGTTCACTAGGCCACATCCGGACTATGAAACCTTTCATAGCCAGTTCGGCCGCCCTGTGGAGTTCGACCAACTGCTTTAGTTGGTCACTCAGAGGCATCGGGTGTTCGGCCCCAGCATACTGGGACTAGAACAGCTTCTCCGTTGAGTTTGCTCCTGGGCACAGTAGAACTCTGCAGCGTCTGATACGCTGCGTGGCAAATCTGCGAATGCCCCTAGAGAGCTCCGAATTCGAGTAAGTAAAAGAAACGCCTCCTCCACATGTTTGCTTTGCATAAAGAACTTCTTACCTGCTGCTATCTTCTTGGCCTCCTGGATCTCCTGCTGTGCTTTCTCGGCTTCGGCCTTGGCGTCTTTTAAATTTGTAAGGGCCTTCGCAAGCTCGGCCTCTTTCGGCTTCAGATCATGCTTCACGGCCTCGCATTTCTTGCCGAGGTCCTGGAGCTCTTGTTGTACCTCACCTACCCTAGAACTTTGCTTTTCGCGCTCCTTACACTCCGAGGACACCTTGTCTTCGGCCTCGGACATCGCTTTCTTCAGGGACGCCACTTCGGCGGTGGCCCCTGTTACACGGTCATGACACTTAGGTCTTAGACCCACCAATTCTGCCTATCCTTAAATATATAAGAGCGGGAATTACTTACCGTTGTTCTCTTTGAGCTGCCTCTTCGCGAGGTCGAGCTCTCCCTACGCCTGCTCCAGGTCCCGCTTCAGTTCGGCAACCTCGCCAGTACGGGCAGCAGCAGCAAGCAGCACAACCTGCTCATTCACAATAATACTTATGATTAGACTCTTGCGGATTATAATTGACCCTCTGCTCGGCTTTTCTTTCCGAACACCAAACAGAGTATCAGGGGCTACTACCTATCAGGTGGTAATTTTGCACATATTTATTACGTACCTCGAAGCCCGTTAGGAGGCTGGTGCAAGCTTCGGTTAGTCCGCTCTTGGCGAACGAAACCTTCCGAATCACCGTACTCATAAGAGTACGGTGCCCTTCATCCAGGGAAGCGCCGCGAAGCACTTCCAGCAGACCGTCCGGCGCCCCATGCGCAACGGACATCCGCGACACAAACGGCTCACCCTCCCTAGTGAGGGGTCGCCCGCCTGAGTCCGGAACCATCGAAGGTTCCCGAATTGTGTTCGGCTGAGAGCTTGGCTAGCTAAGGCTCTCATCGACACGGTCTGCAGGGATCTTGAACCCCGCATGTCCGACGTCTGGGACCCTGCCTCGGGGCATCTCCAGAGTCACCTCCCCCCGCTCTGGGAGCCTTCGGGACAACACCTCCGTGTCATCTGCGTGTTGAGGAGTAGTGGCTGTCGGAAGCGAATTGATCTCCGGATCACTCAGGGACCCGGAGGAAGACACTTCGGGGAGATCCCTGGCCGGACTGCACATATGTTCGACATTATAAAACTCAGAAACTATGAAGTGAAATCATGATAGAATGCGGACACTTACGATCGCACTAGGGGCTTCCCCCTGGGCAGCCACCCCTCCTCACTATGAGCGGCCGTGGCGGAATAGTCCGGAAGGGGCACCTTCCCCTTCTTGGACACCCCAGCCTCCCCCTCCGGGCCGGCTTTTCTTTTCTTACCCTCCCTAGTGCGGGGAGGTGGAATTTCTTCCTGATTCCCCCCGCCTCCGCGGGAGGAATCTGACTCGTCGTCATCCGATGACAGGGGTATGACGGCCTTGTGCCGGGGGCCTTTTCTGGCCCCCTAGTCTGCCTCCTCGGACCCCTCATCCTTTCTGGATGGGGCGTTTTCTTTTTCTTCCTCGTCCCCTTCATGGGAGGAGTCCGCCTCGTCGTGTTCGGACGAGGCTTCCGGCACGACCATACGCCGGAGACCCTTCCGGATCCCCGGGGCCTTCTTCTCGGCCTTCTTCTCCGGCACCTTGTACGGCGCCGGGACCAGCATCTCCGTCAGGAGAGCATCTGCTGGGTCTTCTGGCAGCGGAGCCGAGCAGTAAACCTGCTCCGCTGTCTCCACATAATCCTGAAGCAAATATGCACAACTACTTAAGGCACTCCCATGAATATATCGGGAAGAACTGGGTCTGGTGTTAGTCTAAGAACTCACCGTCCTAGGAGCCCCCGCGGCGTGGAGCCCGCGGTCCTCGGATGTTGGAGGTACTTTGGAGGCCTTGAACAACACCTTCCACGCGCCTTTGTGCGTCATGTCGTAGATCCTCCGGAGCGTCTGGTGCTCGGTTGGGACGAACTGCCACAGGTTGAGTGCCCGCCTTTGGCAGGGCAAGAACCGGCGGACGAGCATGACCTGGATCACGTTGACAAGCTTGATGTTCTTGACCTTTATGCTTTTGACGCATGTTTGGAGTCCGGCCAGCTCTGTGGAATCGCCCTAGGACAGGCCCTTCTTCTCCCAGGAGGTGAGCCGCATAGGGGGGATCCAGAGCGGAACTTGGGGGCCACTGCCCAGTTGGCGCCGCGCGGCTCGATGATATAGAACCACCCCGATTGCCATCCTTTTATGGTCTCCGCAAAGGAGCCATCGAGCCATGTGACGTTGGGCATTCTGCCCACCATGGCCCCTCCGCACTCCGCCTGTAGGCCGCTTACCACCTTCGGCTTCACGCAGAAAGTTTGCAGCCATAGGCCGAAGTGAGGCCGGATGCGGAGAAAGGCCTTGCACATGACGATGAACGCCGAGATGTTGAGGACGAAATTCGGGGCTAGATTGTGGAAATCTAGCCCGTAGTAGAACATAAGCCCGCGGACGAAGGGATGGAGTGGAAATCCCAGTCCATGGACGAAGTGGGCAACGAATACGACCCTCTCGTGGGGTCCTGGGGTCGGAATGACTTGCCCGGCATCTGGTAGATAGTGCGCTATGTCCGTAGCCAAGTATCTGTCAGCCCGAAGATTTGCGATGTGCTTCTCCTTGACAGTGGAAGCCACCCACTTGCCTCCTGCTCCGGACATGTTTAGCTGTGCGGGGAAGACTTGGGCTTGGGCGCTGGAGCTCAAGGGGGCAAGAGTGGGCAAAGGAGGAAGAAGGCGTGGGTGAAAATGGGGGAATCTTATCCCTTTATAGAGGCACCGGAAGCGGTGTGTCTCCCCACTTGCCCATTGGGAATCGCTTGTTTCCCAAGCACCACGATTAATGGCGTGGTGAGATTACCCATAACCGTATTGATGAGAATCCCGTAATAAGGGGACACGATCGCTGCTTTGACGAGACGTGTCACAGAAACTGCCTCGTAATATGCGTTGTAGCTCGTTGTGGGGAAATTGTTCTAATAATGTATCCGATCATAATAACGTGTGACGTCATCAGAAAAAGTTGTCAGCAAACTGCATTTGTGAAATATCATTCTCTCTACGGTGGTATGCGAAGATCATCTTTCAGGTCCGGACACGATTTGAGTGTTCGATAATTGCTTTGGAGTATTCGGAGAAGGAACCCACCTTGCAATGCTGAAGACAATACTCCGCGTCGGACTCATCTTCATTGAAGCCTGGTTCAAGGGCTACAGAGGGAGTCCTAGATTAGGGGGTATCCGGACAGCCGGACTATGTACAACGTTCGGACTATTGAAGCATGAAGATACAAGACTCAAGACTTCGGCTCATGTCCGGATGGTACTTTCCTTGGCGTGGAAGGCAAGCTTGGCGATCTGGATATTATATTTCCTTCCTTGTAACCGGCTCCATGTAAACCCTAGCCCTCTCCGATGTCTATATAAACCGGAGAGGTTGGTCCTTAGAAGGCCGATCACAATTACAATCATACCATCATAGGCTAGCTCTTAGGGTTTAGCCTATACGATCTTGTGGTAGCTCTACTCTTGTACTACCCATATCATCAATATTAATCAAGTAGGAAGTAGGAGTTTACCTCCATCGAGAGGGCCCGAACCTGGGTAAACATCTGTGTCCCTTACTTCTTGTTACCATCAGCCTTGACACACAGATCAGGACCCCCTACCCGAGATCCGCCGGTTTTGACACCGACACCCACCCCCACTTTATTTCTTGTTTGAACCAAGTACAAGATTCGACTCCGTGAAGTAGCTTTACCTCTAACAATAGAAGAAGAAAAATAGGTGACGTTGGACCATCCGATCGAGAGGGGATGAGAGGTAGAAAATGATGCACCTGCAGCAACGTAGCAAGTTGGGGAAGTAGAGCTAAGGCAGTTTCGAAGGAAGATATACCTGAAGGTCATTGAGATGTGGATAGGTGGGCGGTGTGAGGCTGGATCCGCCCACACTAGGGCAACGACGAAGGGATCGGAGGACCTCTCGTGCCGGCGCTCGGCCAGAGATAACGGTGCGGCCGGTAGTGGGTCTCCTCCCTCGCTCTCGACGACGGCCTAAATGCTGCCCCTCCTCCCCTTCAACAGCGGAGGGGATACGTCCGGTTCTATAACCAGCGGTGAGGATAGAAAGACAGTGTTTTTTGAAGGGAGAAAGACAGTGTTACCACCCCTATCTTGTTTAGATCTGGAGAGGATGAGAGTGTGTGAATAGAGAAATCCTAGCAAGCAAGCGTGGAGGCTCCGGCCTATATATACGTAGTGGGGTAGTTTTCCTTATTCACTCCATCAAAACAATCGTTTAAAATTGTGTACTATACGTGCCATGTCGCCATTTTTTTAGTTGTTGATTGTTTTTTGAGATAGTTACCCGCTTGTTCCAAGTGGTGTTACAGTGTGTCAGACACACTTTTTTTGAGGGTGCCAGGTCGCACTTTGTATCGTTCAAGTCTGGTACAAGTCCCTCCATTAAATGAACAACCACCCCCTCGTAAAAATTGTGAACAAGCCCACGGCTAAAATTATTGGAAACGTGGGTTGCCCCAACATGCATTATTATTTATATTTTCTACTCCCTCAAGTTCTTAAATATAAGTCTTTTTTATTCGCCACACTAGAGACAAGAATTTTTTATTAGCAGTGAACCCGACATGTCATAGACACAAAAAGTGTGGCAAGATTCCCTTAGCCAAGCCACAGTGTGTCTAGCAATTTGAGCAACTCAAGTTAGGAAAGTGTGGCAAGTGTGGGAAAAATAATGTGGAAACATAAGACAAACATAGTCACAATGCAAACAGCCCCGTAATTTTTTGTGACATGAATGAAAATTTGGTTAGTTAAATTTATAGTCAAAATTTGGCTAGGTGCATCAAATCAACACATGCAAGTATCAAAAGGGAGGTCACAGCATGCATGCATGCGTTGTACTCCCTCCATTTCCAAATACAAGTCTTTTTAGACATTGCAACAAGTGACTACATACGAAGAAAAATATGTCTACATACATCCGTATGTAGTAGTCCATTTGAAATGTGTAAAAAGACTTATATCGAGTGCAGTCCTACAACGCCCCCTCCCTCGCGCATGAGCTTGGTGGCTGGCAGGACTAGTAGGAGCTTTGGCTACACGCTTCTTGACGGTGGCAAACTTGTGGATGGACTTGACCATCATGTCATCCATGCGAGAGGTGAACCCGACATTGGTGAGGGCTACGACGCCGGCGGTCGCCAGCACTGTCTGGAAACGCTACACGGTGCGGGGCCACAGGCTGGCGCCTTGGATGATTTGGCATAGCCGACTGTCGCTCGCGACCATCGCCTCCATAGGTGCTTCTGGCTTCTGGTCACTTGGTCTTGGATTGGAGTGAGCAGTGTTGCGCAGTGATTGAGAAAGAACATTTATTGTCAATCTAACCCTGCCATCCATAGACCTCTTTGGTTTAGAGTTAGTTCAGGGTTAGAATCTAACTCAACCTCTAACTGAGTTAGTAGAGTTCTCCTCATCTCGGTTCATCGCCATCATACTTTCCTCATTTCTGTGTTTTCAGTATCCTGCGAATCAAAGAGGCCCTTAGACTGGTTTGGTCCGGTAGTTTTTTCCAAACGTGTTATGTCCAAAATTTAATGAACGTGCTCCGGTTTCTATGAAAGTAATCTAGTTTCATGTAGTAATTCATTTATTTATTTATTCTTCTGCAGGGGGTTTGCATGTAATTCGTGAGGTCCGAAATGTAAAGTACCCCGGCATATGCTCCGAGTCGTGCATGCACTACGACCCAGATGCTCTATGTCCCACATGTCGGAAAAAGGGTGCATGTGGAAATAGCCTAGGAGTGCATATAGGAGGATAAATGCGTGAAAAAATATGTACGGTGAAGCGTAGCTGCGGTTCGAAAAGGAGACCTAATGTGATGACAGGTATAGGTCGCACGCACCCAACTAGTGGTAGTAATAGACATACGACTACTTTTTCCCTAAAAAAGAGGTACGAGTGCTTAGTACTCCTATTCTATCAACGCGAGTCCCATCTGACAATAGCGTATGTGCTACAGCTAGCTCTTCTCCCTCGTTTCTCTCTTCTAATTCTAAACTCAGCCGACGCCCGGTGGGCGGGGTGGGGATTTGCTGATGGTCGGTTTGCTCAACTGCGGCCCCACCTCACAGTGAAAACGTTACTACTGGAATAAAAATGCCATATACTCCTATATTAATAAAACATTAAGGCCACGAGGTGATGCAGTGCTGGTTACAAGAGGCAAGAAGAAGAGATGCATCGAACGGCGGCTAAGTAGCAGCGGCTTTCGTGGCCAGGTCGACGTGCTTCTGAACAATGGCGTCCAAAGATTCCAGCCGCTGGAAGAAGGCCAACGTCTTTATTTCATCACTAGCCTTGTAGTGGCCTATGAAGATGATTTCCTCGTAGACGTGGATGTGCAGGTCGGTGGTTTCTTGCATGGCGAGGCGCTGCGCGACGAGCGTGGCCTCGAGGTGCACATTCTTCATCGCGACTTCTGGCAACTGCAGGGCCACCAGGGCTTGAAAGAGTTCGTCACCATGCAGGCCGATGAGGGTGGCAGGCAATGAGGAGCCTGGGCGCGTGGGCTGGAGCAGTACGGCAAGGTCGCCCGCGCGCTTCTTGACGGCGGCAAACTTGCGGATGGAGTTGACCATCATGTCATCCATGCGAGAGGTGAAGCCGGCATTGGCGAGGGCTACGACGCCGGCGGTCGCTAGCACCGTCTGGAAACGCTGCGTGGAGCGGGGCCGTAGGCCGATGCCTTGGATGATTTGGCACAACCGACTGCCACTCGCGCCCATCGCCTCCATAGGTGCTTCTGGCTTCTAGTCACTTGGTCTTGGATTGGAGTAAGCAGTGTTGCGCAGAGACTAAGGAGTAGATGGATTGGATTGGTGGGGCGCCTTTATATGAGAATCCAAACTCTGTTGCGTTCACATCGTGCTGGCTCTATTATGCTTCTCTAATTAATTCCCTTTGCATGTAGAGTAATTTGAGGATGCATCATTGACCGTTCAACGTCTCGGGAACTGCTACCCTCTCCCTCCTTGGCATTCAAGCACCTATGGAGGCGACTGCCGCTCGCATCTATTGCGTGTCAGGAGACGTTCCCGTCGACGACGAGGTGCCTATGGTGACTTTGTAAATTTCAAGATGATAGTACTGGTATACTCAATATTGTGCACTGTGACCAAGGCCAAAAGGAAAATGAGAGAACTAGTACGTATTTATTTACGGTGTAGATTAACTCATTTTTCTCCATATGTACTCCGTCTCGGTGTAGTCTAGTCACTTGTTGAAATCTCTAGAAAGGCAAATACTCCTTTCTGGTTATAGGGCTATACTAGCAAGTACTTACTACAAATAGTGGGTTCACATAGCAATTTTGTCTCATGCAAGAGCCTGGCTATATGCGTGCTCCAAGGTTCACAACTGCCATGTTCGGGTTGCACTTGGCTCTTCACCTCTTCGAGAAGACGAACAATGATGTTACTACTACTGCTTTTACAGTATCAAATCCACTGTTGCATCTCCGTCCACCGTGAGTGGGAGGGATAGTTTGTTGTAGTACTATTATAAGCAAAAGCTTGTCCTCGTCTACGAGCCACCGTGTGCATGGGCGAGGGAGAAGGCGTGTAGTAGTAAAATCAAGCTTCTCCTTGTTATACGAGTTGACGCGACACATCATAGTACTGGCCCCACATGGTTGCCTCTAAACTTGGCTGAAAGACCCGTAGAGTACAATACTCCATTTGCTGCAACCTCTAACATTTCCCCCACCACAAATTAAAATATATATTCCTATCTTGACCAGATGAGCGTGCAAACTAGAATCACCAGGATGACAGGTAGGGTCAGAAGATAATTTTAATCAAAAAAATATAGCATGGAGCCGACCCCAACGATTTTAAGCTTACACGCACGATACACGCTATCCTAGACTACTCTACACATGAAACTGCCACATGAGCGACCGGGCTGCGCTTGGCACTTCGCCTTTTTGGGAAGTCAAACAAAATGATGGAGTACTACTGTAGTGGAGGAGTACTACAGTATGCTTCTGGCCATCTGACACCGATTGAACTACTGCATGTCCAACACGTACGGGAGGGAGAGCATGTAGCGAACGAAAGCTTCTCCTAGTCCTGCCAGCCACCACTCTCATGGGAGAGGGAGGGACGAATCTTCATTGACTTACTGCTCCTGCCTTTGCGTCCATGACAGGTGGGCCCAAATGGTCGGTGTCCCACCTGTCATGCAGCCAAAGGCAGGTGCGGTTAAGGCGAGAGGGCGTTGTAGTAATCAAACTTCTTGGTCTTGTACGAGTTGATGCGACACATCAAAGCACTTCACTCGATATATTTCAATTTGCGTTTATTGATGCATTAATTACAACGCATGCATGCATGTCGTGACTCTCCTTTTGATACTTGCATGTGTTGATTTAATGCACCTTGAAGTAGTATGAATATGTGACGGTAAAGCTTTGTAATGCCCCGGCCCTAATAAAGCGAGAGGTGGTTGTGCATGAGGAGGGCGAGATCCTGCAGACGGAACAGGAGCCAACGATGGAGCTCTCTATGGTCTCGATGGACCTCACCTTGCTCCACTGCCCCTTGTGCCTCCACCCCTTGAAGCCTCCAATGTATGAGGTACTGTGGCACCCGGGCTCAGAGAAACCGAAACGCCCCGTATTCCAGCCTAGAGATCGAGGAGAAGTCTCTGGAATACGACACTGCTTGACAAAGAACAAATCAGCTCTTATTACAATAATAAATACAAAGGTCTGATGTTACAAAGGTTCACATCGGCACGGCGACACTACGCCTGCGATACTACACTTTCTCTATGCTAGCAGCGGAACAACTCGTAGCAGCGGAAATCTTCTAGCAGTTGAACAATAACTAAGGTGGTGAACTCCACTCCGCAGGGACTCTGGCTGGGACACAATCTAGCTCGCACGAATGAAAACCACGACAAGCAATCAAGCAATCATGGCATCACCTGCAATCTGGCATGACACGCCAGGCAGTACATTGAATGTACTTGCAAGCTCACAACAACCAAAAACATCAAAGCAAGACAACAACATAGCATTAGGCATGCTAATTAAATTAACAACTACCATAATACAACAGCAACTACTAAGCATGATATGAAACTACTACAATACTGATAAATCACCATCTCTGATCTCCATAATCATATCTCTCTTGGCTAACCGGCCAAGCAATATACCATCTCGATCACCTCGTGATCAAAACCAAACGGTGATCTTTCCAATGATCACAACCATGACTAATATTTGGCCCGTGATCCTTACAGCGATCACAACCACGACCAATATTTGGCCCGTGATCCTTACGGCAATCACAACCACGACCAATATTTGGTCAAATATCCACATATAAATCACCTATAAGTCATTCCGTCATGTGAGTGTTGATCGAACGGTGTGACCTAGTACGAACCCATGCCCATGACCGAGGACGCGGCTATCGATAGATTAAACACACTCTGCAGAGGTAGCGCACTGTACCCACACCACGGAACCTGTCACGACCGGTTTTCCAATAAAATACTTATTGAGAAACCGATCTTTTTAGTACAGTATGAGGAAAAATCCTCCTGACTGGTAGACAAAATCTTGATACAGTAAGCCAGTAGCATTAAATATATTACATGGTCGAGCTAGGGTTGCTCAACAATTTATTACAGACACGCCAATAATTATACATAATGGCGGATATGACACAATGGTGTGGTGGCATACTACTGACTCGTAATAAAAGTGGTGGTGGAAATATCACAGTGGAGTGGATAACATGACTCCTAAACTGGCAGCTCATCGGGCGTCGAGGTGAGGCTCGATGAATCTTTTTCGGGTAGCGGAAGCGGATATAACACAGTGACCAAATCCAGGATCGCACGAGACTGACTGGGACTCCTCTAGGTGTCGGACTCGCTATCGAACTCTTCATCCATGAGATCGCCTTCGTCAACATCTCGCCAAATCAACAAGATAGGTGAGTACTTTGAAAGTACTCACAAGACAGTTCGGACGTAAGATATAACAAATGCATGCATCAATGCGTCATGAGCAATTAGTAATGCACATTCAAATGATTAACTTGCACGACAATATTAACAATAAGGAAGTCAGGCGGTAGTCCTCCCGAAATCCTCAAAATAACTGAAAACCGATCGGGTGTCTGAAGCGATGCCTTGAAGGGTGAACAAATAAATAATCATGCCGCAGTCGGGCGTCTAAGCGACACCACATAAAGGGCTTACATTGAAAAGTAAAGGACATGCGTGCCACAGTCGGACGTCGGAGCGACATCACAGAAAGGGCTTATATCAAAAGTAAATAACAAGCGTGCCACAGTCGGACGTTTGAGAGACATCGCAGAAAGGGCTTATATCAAAAATAAATAACAAATATGCCACAGTCGGACATCTGAGCGACATCGCAGAAAGGGCTTATATCAAACGTAAACAAATATGCCATAGTCGGACGTCTGGGCGACATCGCAGAAAGGGCTTATATCAAAAGTAAACAAATATGCTACAGTCGGACGTCTGAGCGACATCGCAGAAAGGGCTTATATCAAAAGTAAACAAATATGCCACAGTCAGACGTGTGAGCGACATCGCAGAAAGGGCTTATATCAAAAGTAAACAAATATGCCACAGTCGAACGTCTGAGCGACATCGCAGAAAGGGCTTATATCAAAAGTAAACAAATATGCCATAGTCGGACGTCTGAGCGACATCGCAGAAAGGGCTTAAATTCATTATTAAACTCACAAAATATAATACTCGTGAGAAATATTCAACACATAGTAATAAACGGGTTAGTCCATCCACAGGAATAAACATTCAACCGGACTTAACACTCATGTGGTTCTCCGGAGCTTTTGTTACCGAGACTGACACATGACAAGATAAGTTGAACACGGTATTTGGACATGGATAAGATGATTCATAGAATTTTTGACTCTGCAGAGTTTGTACTAAAATACCCACAGCCAATGGATTTCCGTAGTCACGAGGACTAGTTCCATTTACGGTATTTCGTAAGAAACACATCTAATCAGTAAATACCCATCCCACCTCACGATGCCAGGAATCACCCTAGACAGCGTTGAAGAAAAACTTTGAGACGGGGAGATCACAATCTCGAATAGCATGGGATCAAATTTATATACGCACGCTCTAAGGGGTGCCCCCCTCCCGGTCCAAATCGGAAACACCCATGCCCCCTGACCGGATGACTGGCTTTAATCCAGGGCCATGGAACCATCACCACGGCCTCTCGATTTGGTGTGTACCAGGAAAGCGGTTTGCAACTTACTAAGCCATATCCCTTGCGGAAAACATGTGGTAGTACAAGAAGGGAAAACGGATGGAAACTGGACTGAATCATTTGACACTGGAGTCAAATAGTCTGGCATAAGACTGGCATGCTACAACACTGCGATCTTACCCATTCTCATGCCATCACATGGCCATGCAAACTCATATCCAACAACTCATAGATTTTCGAAAACTCACTTGCCTCATCGTTGCATGTAACATAACATTCATCGAGATGCTCATAAACATGCCATGAAACTACTTACTGCAAACATGTCAAAGACACTCATCATATCAAAAGTTCAAACATGCTTGCCTGGTTCGGAGTAGTCAGAGTCTAGCTTGGCGAGGTTCGCGGTTCCGTCACCTCCTTCGGTAACTACGGTATAAAGAAACATACACGCTAACGTAAATACCGTGAGGTGCACAAAAGTATTCCAAATATTTCTCAAATAAATATGATAAAAACTAGAAAAAAATTTAAAGAGGACAGAAAAAGAATTAATCAAAAATCCTTTTCTGTTTAAAAGTTATTAGGGTTTTAATCCAGGGACCTTTCTGTAATGAAACAGAAAATTCTCAGGGGGCTGAACAGAAAAGACCAGAAAAACGCTTTAGACGGAAAGCGTATTTGCCCGAATGCGTTTTCAGAAAACGTTTAAAAAAAGAAAAGAGAGGCTGACGGACGGGTCCCACCCGTCAGGTTTGAATTTTCAAACGGGGAGAACAGAGCTCGTCGGTGACCGAGAGCTGCGGTGGTCGCCAGCGGCGATCCACGGTGAGGCAGAGGGATCGGGCGATACCTACGTCCTCAGCATGTCCTTCTGTGTCGGTGGGTGGTGGTGGTGGTCGCCGGCGAGCACCATGTCGACGATGGACCTTGCTCCGGCGGACGGCGGCTCGGGTGGAGTTGGATCTCGCCGGGGAGTGCTGCGGAGGTCAACTTGAAGCTGGGGTTAGCTCACTGGGTGCTCTAGGAAGCTACTAACGCGGTTTGGGCGTCGGGGATGACCTTACCGGAGTGGATCGAGATGGTGGCCGAGGCGGATCGGGGCGGCCGACGTTGGGGGAGGAGACCTCCTCGAGGTCCTCCCAGTGGCTTGGCGAGGCGTTGGTGGGGTGCAGTGGTGGTGTGTGTTCGAGAGCGAGCTCGGGGCCTCTTTTTATAGGCGATCCGAGGCGGTGGCCGTGAACGGGGATTTCCGGCGATGGTAACGGCGGCGCAGAGCTTGGTCGGGGAGTTTAGGGACTTGGGCGTCAACATGGAGATCCACTGGTCCCATTTAGGTGCTAACCAGGTTTGGATTAGGCTCCCTGGGTGGCTTCGACGGAACGGGGCGGCGCGGGCCCGTCGGCGGCAGAGGGCGCGCCCTGTGCTTGCCGGGCCACGGCGACGGTTCTGCGGGGTGCGCTGGCATGCATGAGGCCACGCGGAGGGCACGGGGGTGTTGGGCGGCGCCGGACGGCGTAGCAAGCTGGCACGGGCTCCCGTTGGCCGCCACGGGTGGCTCTGCCACTGCAGAAGCTGCCGGCATCGGTGATGCTCGCCGCCACCGACACCTGCATCCGTCCAAGAGGGCGTGCGATGCTCTGGTCAAGGAGGAGAGGCTGTGCGCAATGCGCCAGGGCGCACAGGTGATCGATGACAACACTCTGACGAAAAACGACACTGCAATCTCTGAACTTTCTGAAAGTTTACAGGAACAGTGCTGGCCAAGTGCTCGACGAAATGATTTTGGCATGTGGGAAATTTTCCTTGAGCTGATTTTTCGTGGGGTGGCCTCTCATTGCATCTGGAGCCTGCCTGAATTTTGGTAGAATTTTTGGAGTAGAGGAGATATGAATTTCACCAAATTTGACAAATCTGGTCAAAATTTGCAAAGGCTGAAATTTGAAAATTTTGAAAAGAGGAAGAGTGGATCTTGATGGTTCTAGGTTGTGGGTGCTAAGGACTATCCAGAGGAGTTGGTTTGAGATCAAAACTCGAAGGCAATTAGGTACTTGCTTTGTAAATCACCTAGGCTTAAAATAAATGACAGAATTGTTTTGGGAAATAAAATAAATGAAATAAAATCCAAAAATCAGTTGGACATGTTGGAACAGAAAGTTTGGATTGCCCCAAAGTGGAAGGAGGGGTTTTGGGAAGATTTACCACATGAGGCATGGTAAAACCATGGATGGTTTCAATATAAGAGAAGTCCCAAAACTCCTAGGGTTTCTTAATAAAAGAAAATAAATCCCAAATTAAATTTGAGAAGGGGACAACCAGAAGAAAGGTTTTTAATAACAAAACACCAAGGTTGGAGAAGATACCAAAATAAAATCCTTGCCAAGGGGGAAAAAGTTTTGAGAGAGAGGTTTTTGGAAGAATTTAAATGACCTTCTTTAAATCCAACAAAGTATTTGTTGAAAACCAACTAAAATTTTTGGAGTGTCACAACACCTACCCCCTTAGGAAAAATCTCGTCCCCGAGATTTCAGCGGATCCTCAAATAAGTGTGGGTGCTCTGTTCAAAGAAAATCCTCTCTTTCCCAAGTGGCTTCACTCTCGGTGTGATTGCTCCACTGAACTCTGAAAAACTTGATGGTTTTCTGTCGGGTCCTTCTTTCAGACTCCTCCAATATTTTTACTGGATGTTCCCGATAGGTGAGGTCTGGTTGCACGTCAATGTTTTCATGGGATATTTGCTTCTCTGGGTTGCTTACGCACTTCCTTAATTGCGAGACGTGGAACACGTTGTGGACATCGGATAATTCTTCGGGTAAGTCTAGCTGGTAGGCTACCGTGCCTCTTCGTGCCACTATGCAGAATGGTCCAATGAATCTTGGTGCTAGCTTCCCCTTAATCTTGAATCATTGCAGGCCCCTCATAGGAGATACTCGTAGGTACACAAACTCACCAGGTTCGAATCTGACTCCACGATGTTTCTGATCGTAATAACTCTTCTATCGGCTTTGAGCTGTCTTGTGTCGGTCCTTGATTAGCTTGACCTTTTGTTCGGCTTCTTTGAGCATGTCTGGGCCGAAGACACAGCTGTCTCCGGTCTCTAACCAATTTAGCGGGGTACGACATCTCCGCTCGTACAAGGCTTCAAATGGTGCCATTTGCAGGTTGGCCTGGTAACTGTTGTTGTATGCGAACTCTACGTATGGCAAGCTTTCCTCCCAACTGGTTCCATAAGTGAGGACACATGCTCTCAGCATGTCTTCTAGAATTTGGTTTACGCGTTCAGTTTGTCCGTCAGTTTGGGGGTGGTATGCTGTACTGAAAGCTAGTTGTGTTCCCAGAGCCTGTTGCAGGTGATCCCAAAATCTGGAGATGAATTGTGTGCCCCTGTCAGATATTATGGTCTTTGGAACTCCATGTAAGCAGAAGATACGGGAAAGATAAAGCCTAGCAAGCTTCTGAGTGGTGTGGGTCGTCTTCACAGGGATGAAGTGTGCTACTTTAGTCAGTCTATCTGTGACGACCCATATGGCATCACTCCCGTGTCGTGACTGAGGTAGACCAACAATAAAATCCATTCCAATCTCGTCCCATTTGCACTCGGGTATCTTATTCGGTTGTAATAGCCCAGCCGGTTTCTGGTGCTCGGCCTTGATGCGTTGACATGAGTCACAACACGCAATGAACGTGGCTATGTCCCTTTTTATACTGTTCCACCAAAATGTTTCCTGAAGATCCTTGTACATTTTTGTTCCTCCAGCATCGATTGAATACGGAGCGGTGTGGCCTTCAGCTAAGATTTGCTGTTTAAGGTCCTCGATATTTGGTACGCAAAGTCTATCTCCGTACCACAATATTCCCTGCTCGTTAATAACGAATTCTGAGGCCTTGCCCAAATTCACCTTACGTTTTATGCCTTCAATGCTGGGGTGCCCACGCTGAGCCTCCTTAACCTTTTCTATCAGGGTAGGTTGTATTTCTAAATTTGACACACTGCCTTCGGTGACCACCATCAAGTTGAGCTTAGCAAACTCCTGCCGAAATTCAGGTCTCAGGTTTGGTAGGCTGTCGTTGTTCGGACTGGGATTTCGACTTAAAGCATCTGCCACTACATTTGCTTTTCCTGGATGGTAGTGGATTCCAACATTATAATCCTTCACTAATTCCAACCAGCGTCGTTGTCGTAAATTTAGTTCTGGTTGTGTGAAAATATACTTGAGGCTCTTATGGTCCGTGTATATTTCACAACGATTTCCAAGTAAAAAGTGTCTCCATTCCTTGAGTGCATGAATAACTGCTGCTAACTCCAGGTCATGAGTAGGATAATTTTCCTCATGCTTGCGAAGTTGTCTGGAAACATACGCGACTACCTTGCCTTCTTGCATCAATACACATCCGAGGCCCTTCCGGGATGCGTCACAATACACCTAAAAATTCTTGTGTATGTCTGGCACAATTAATACTGGTGCTGTCGTTAACTTCCTTTTTAGTTCTTGGAAACTTTTCTCGCAAGCTTTCGTCCATTCAAACTTCTTGTCTTTCTTGAGTAGCCGCGTCATTGGCTTTGCTATAGTGGAAAATCCTTCAATAAATCTTCGGTAGTAACCTGCCATTCCCAAGAAACTTCGTACGTCCGTCACGCTAGCTGGTGGTTTCCAGCCAAGTACGGCCTTGACTTTTTCTGGGTCTACGGAAATACCTTCTTGGGTCAGTACATGGCCTAGAAAACCTACCCGTCTTAGCCAAAATTCACACTTGCTGAACTTTGCGTACAGTTGATGCTTCCTGAGTTCTCCTAGTACAATTTTGAGATGTTCAGCGTGTTCTTCTGGTGTCTTGGAGTAAATCAGAATATCATCGATGAATACCACAAAAAACTTGTCCATAAACTTCATAAATACTTTATTCATGAGGTGAACAAAATATGTGGCGGCGTTCGCTAGCCCAAATGGCATTACAGTGAACTCATACAATCCGTATCTGGAGGTGAAGGTTGTCTTGGGGATATCTTCTGTTCGTACCTTTAATTGATGGTATCCTGACCTTATGTCAATTTTTGAGAATACCTTGGCCTAAGCGAGCTGATCAAATAAATCATTTATCCGTGGCATCGGATATTTGTTCTTGATTGTGACCATGTTAAGTGCTCGATAGTCTATACACAATCTCAGTGTTCCATCCTTATTTTTGGCAAATAAAATTGGTGAACCCCAAGGTGAGGAACTGGCTCGTATATATCCTTTGTCCAGTAATTCTTGTCACGACCGGTTTTCCAATAAAAATATTTATTGAGAAACCAATCTTTTGAGTCCAGTATGAGAGAAATCCTCCTCACTGGTAGACAAATTCTTGATACAATAAGCCAGTAGCATAAAATATATTACAGGGTCGAACTACGGTTGCTCAACCAAATTATTACAAGCACGCCAATAAATATACATAATGGCGGACATGACACAGTGGTGTGGAGGCATACTACTGACTCGAGGATAGGGCGGTGGTGGAGAAACACAGCGGGGAGAGAGATACAAGTCTCTAAAACTGTTATCTCATCGAGCGTCGAGGTGAGGCTCGATGAATTTATTTGGTAGCGGAAGCGGATATAATCCAGGGTCGTACGAGACTGACTGGGACTCCTCTAGGCGTCGGACTCGCTATCAAATTCTTCATCCATGAGATCGCCTTCGTCAGCATCTGGCCAAATCAACAAGCCAGTGAGTACTTTGAAAGTACTCGCAAGACAGTTCGGATGTAAGATATAACAAATGCATGCATGAATGAGTCATGATTAATTCACCAATGTACATTCAAAAATTAGCATAACGAGGTAAGTAAAAGGGAAACGGCGGTAGTCCGCCTGAAATCCCACAAAACATAAATGAAGACCGATCGGGTGTCTGAAGCGACGCCTCGAAAGGTGAACAAATAAATATAAGGAAATGATGCCACAGTCGGGCGTCTTAGCGACACCACATAAAGGGCTTTAAAAGAAATGCCACAGTCGGACGTCGGGGCAACATCACAGAAAGGGCTTTAAAAGAAATACCACAGTCGGACGTCGGGGCGACATCACAGAAAGGGCTTTAAAAGAAATACCACAGTCGGGCGTCTTAGCGACACCACATAAAGGGCTTTAAAAGAAATGCCACAGTCGGACGT
>NC_041383.1:92708880-92716969 GCF_002162155.2 Triticum dicoccoides
AAGCGACGCCTCGAAAGGTGAACAAATAAATATAAGGAAATGATGCCACAGTCGGGCGTCTTAGCGACACCACATAAAGGGCTTTAAAAGAAATGCCACAGTCGGACGTCGGGGCGACATCACAGAAAGGGCTTTAAAAGAAATACCACAGTCGGGCGTCTTAGCGACACCACATAAAGGGCTTTAAAAGAAATGCCACAGTCGGACGTCGGGGCGACATCACAAAAAGGGCTTTAAAAGAAATGCCGCAGTCGGGCGTCTTAGCGACACCACATAAAGGGCTTTTATTCACAAGGAAATAATGCTCATAATAAATATTCAATTCATGAGAATAAACGGGTTAGTCATCCACAGGTATAATCATTTAACCGGACTTAGCACTCATGCGGTTCACCGGAGTCTCTGTCATCAAAACTGACATTTGGTCAAGATAAGTTAATATCGAACTTGGACATGGAATAGATGATTCGAAGGGATATATGACTGTGCAGAGTTTGTACAAAATTTTTCCCACAGCCAATGGATTTCCGTAGTCACGAAGGACTAGTTCCGTTTACGGTATTTCGGAAGAAAACACAGCTAACCAGTACACACCCATCCTACCTCTCGATGCTAGGAATCACCCTAGACATCATCCAAGAAAAACTTTTGAGACGGGGATATCACAATCTCGAATAGCATGGGATCAAATTTATATACGCGCGCTCTAAGGGGTGCCCCCCTCTCGGTCCCAACCGGAAACACCCATGCCCCCTGACTGGATGACTGGCTTTAATCCAGGGCCATGGAACCATCATCACGGCCTCTCTTTTTTGGTGTGTACCAGGAAAGCGGTTTACAACTTACTAAGCCATATTCCTTGTGGAAAACATGTGGTAGTACAAGGAAGGAAAAATGGGAGGAACTGGAATGATACGAGTTGACATTGAAGTCACATAGTCTGGCATAAGCCTGGCATGCTACAACACTGCCATCTTACCCATCCGCATGCCAACACATGGCCATGCATACTCACATCCATCCACTCATGGATTTTCGGAACTCACTTGCCTCATCATCTCAGGTAACAGGACATTCATCGGTATGTTCATCAACATGCCATAAACTACTTAATGCAAACATGCCAAAACAATCATCATATCAAAAGTTCAAACATGCTTGCCTGGTTCGGAGTAGTCGGAGCCTAGCTCGGTGAAGTTTGCGGTCCCGTCACCTCCTTCGGTATCTACGGTATAAAGGAAATATACGCGCTATCGTGAATACCTTTAGGTGCACAAAATTTATACCAAATGTTTTTCAAATAAATCTGATAAAAAAACTAGACAAAAATCCGAAGAGGACAGAAAAAGAATCAATCAAAAATACTATTTTGTTTAAAAGTTATAAAGGTTTTTGTCCAGGGACTCATCTGTAATGAAACAGAAAGTTTCCAGGGGCTAGCTTATAAAAACAGAAAACGTTTCAGTAGCAACTACGCCAGCCCAGCGGGGAAAACGTATTTTGCTCGAAGGCGTTTTCAGAAAACGATTCATTTAGAAATGATAGAGAGGCTGACGGTGGGTCCCGCCTGTCAGGTTTGAATATACGAACGGGGCGGTAGATTTCGCCGGTGCCCGAGAGACGCAGTGGTCGCCGGCGGCGATCCACGGCGAGGCAGGGGGATCGGAGGGTACCTCCGTGTTCAGGGCACCTTTCCGCATCGGTTGGTGGTGGTGGTGGTCGCCGGCGAGTACCACGTCGGCGGCGAGCCTTGCTCCGGCGGACGGCGGCTCGGGTGGTCGAGGGACTCGTCGGAGAGAGCTGCGAAGGACAAATCGATGCTGGCGTTAGCTTACTGGGTGCTAGAGGAGGCTATAGACAAGATTTGGGCGCCGGGGACGGCCTCACCGGAGCAAATCGAGGTGGAGGCCGAGGCGGGTCGGGGCGGCCGGAGTTGGGGGAGGAGACCTCCTCGATGTCCTCCTAGTGGCCTGGCGGGGCTTTGGTGTGGTGTAGAGGTGGTGCGTGCTCGAGGGTGAGCTCGAGGGCCCTTTTTATATGCGGTCCGAGGCGGTGGCCGTGAACGGGGATCTCCGGTGAAGGTTACGGCGGCGCAGGGCTTGGTCGGGGGTGATTAGGGAGTTGGGCGTCGTCGTTGAGGTCCACCGGTTCTATTTAGGTGCTAATCGGGCTGGGATTTGGTGCTATGGGCGAGTTCGACAGAACGGGGCGGCGCGGGCCCGTCGGCGGCAGAGAGCACGTTCCGTGCTTTCCGGGCCACGGCGACGGTGCCACGGGCGTGCGCTGGCATGCATGAGGCCACGCGGAGAGCAGAGGGGCGTTGGGCGGCGCCGAACAGCGTTGAGCCACCGTTCCGTCCCCTGTCGGCTGCTCCGGGGGTTCGGCCGCTGCAAGACACGCCGGCGCGGGCGGCCAAGGGCGCCACCGACGCCGGGAAGACGCCAAGCGCGCGTGCGGGGGTGCTGGCCAGGGGGAAGAAGCCGCGTGCAACGCGCCAAGCGCACTGTCTACGCGTGATTGAAACTGACGGACGAAAACGACACTGAAAACTGAATTTTTCTGAATATGAACAGCAACAGTGCACGCCAAATGTTCGACAGAATGATCTAGGCATGTAGGGATTTTCCTTGAGCTGAAACTTGGTGGAGTGGCTACTCATTGCTCCAGTAGGCTGCCTGAATTTTGGTGGAATTTTTGGAGAAGTGTAGGTATGAATTTCACCAAATTTGGCAAATCTGTTCCAAACTTGCAGAGACTGAATTTTGAAAAATTTGAAAAGAGAAGGAGTGGATCAAGATGGTTCTGGGTTGTGGGTACAAAGGACTATCCAGGAGAGTTGGTTTGAGGTCAAAACTCAAATGCAAAAGGGTACTTGCTTTGAAAATCTCCCAGGCTCCAAATAATTTGCAGAAAAGATTTGAGGGGAAAGAAAATTAGAATAAAATCCAAAACTTGCTTGGATTAGTTGGGACAGAGAATTTAGGTTGATTACAAGGAGGAGGGGAGGTTTTGGAGGGGTTTTACCACATGGACAAAAATACAAAGTCATGGGTGGTTTCCAAGATATGAAAATCCCAAATTTTCATAGAGTTTCTTTTTAAAAGAGAAAAAAAAGATTAAACTCCCAAAATAAATTTGAGACGGAACCAACAGAGAAGAAGTTTCAAAAGATCAAACACCATAGTTTGAATAAAAATAAAAACCTTGCCCAAGAAAAGGAAGTTTTTTAAGAGGAAGGTTTTCTGGAAAATTTTAAATGGCCTCTTTTCAAAAACCACAAAGTTTTTGCTGAAAACCAAATAAAATTGACAGTAAACGTGAGGAATTTTGCAATTTCACCCAAGGCCGACTCTTTGTGGATGCTTACAGCAGGGAGTTTGGTAACCTCGCACGATATGCAACTGAGGAAGTTTCTACTGATGCCAAGAAGCAAGCAAGGTTCTGTAAGGGACTTAGTCCTGAGCTTCGCCGCGACCTCCGTCTGCATGAGTGCACATCTTTTCAGAAACTTGTTAACAAAGCCAGCAGTGCTGAAACTGGTCAGACTGATTATGACGCAACACGCAAGCATGGCCGTGACATGGGTTCCTCATCCGGTGCTGGTCCTCAGAAGCGCCGCGTGTGGGTGCCCAACACCGCCCTGCCACCCAGGTTCACACCGAGGCCATCTTTCCAGACGCCTCGCCCTGTTCAACAGTCTGCTCCAGCCAAACCCTATGGGGGTCCAACCAACAATGCTCCTCCACGTACCAGTTCCGTGACTTGTTTCAAGTGTGGGGAATCTGGCCACTATATGCGTGAGTGCCCCCAGACCAACCCCAACCAATCTGCTAAAGCTGTTGGCCGTGGCAAGCTGACAGGAAAAGTGTTCCACGCCAAGCCGGCCACCGCTACACGTGGCCATGTCAACTGTATCTCAGCCGAGGAAGCTCAAGAGGATCCAAACGTCGTTCTTGGTACGCTTCTTGTTAATTGCCACCCGGCATCTGTTCTTTTCGATACAGGAGCCTCTCATTCTTTTATATCCGAAAATTATGCTCGTTTGCATAACATCGCATTCTGTGACATGCCAATCTCTATGGTAATTCAAACTCCGGGATCCAAATGGCAAACTTCTAGAGTAAGCCATGGAAATGAAATCCAAGTCGACAGACTAGTTTTCCTCGCATCTTTGATAGCCCTTAAATCTTCAGATATTAATATCATTTTGGGTATGGACTGGATGTCAGCTCATCAAGCCAAAATTGATTGCTTCTCTAGGACTGTTCAACTCACCCATCCGTCGGGGAAGATAGTCAATGTCTTGACCCGAATAGCCAAGCGACAGTTATATTCTCTTAATGCCAGCCCTTTGCCAAACCTTGAGGACGTTCCGGTAGTCCGTGACTTCCCGGATGTCTTTCCAGAGGAATTGCCAGGTGTTCCACCTGACAGGGATGTTGAGTTCGTAATAGACCTCATTCCTGGAACCGTTCCGATTGCTAGAAGACCCTATAAGATGGCACCACTAGAACTAGCCGAGCTTAAGAAACAACTCGATGAGTCCTTGAAAAAGGGTTTCATCCGACCTAGCTCATCTCCGTGGGCTTGCCCCGTCCTCTTCGTCAAGAAGAAGGATGGTACGGACCGGATGGTTGTAGATTACCGACCTGTCAATTTGGTCACAATCAAGAACAAATATCCGCTCCCCAGGATCAACGACCTGTATGATCAGCTCGCTGGATCCTCAGTCTTCTCCAAGATGGATTTGAGGTTGGTCTACCATCAAATCAAAATCAGAAACGGGGACATCCCTAAAACGGCCTTTGTTACTCGTTATGGCCAATACGAGTACACCGTCATGTCCTTCGGATTAACCAACGCTCCAGCCACCTTTTCTCGGTTAATGAACTCAATCTTCATGGAGTATCTGGATAAATTCGTCGTAGTTTATCTCGATGATATACTCATCTACTCTAAGAACGAGGAAGAACATGCCGAACATCTAAGGCTAGTGTTGCAGAAACTTCGAGAGCATCGCCTTTATGCCAAGTTTTCCAAATGTGAATTTTGGTTGTCAGAAGTGACCTCTCTGGGTCATGTAATATCTGGTAAAGGTATTGCTGTTAACCCTGAGCGAGTTCAAGCTGTCCTTAATTGGACTCCACCTGAATCGGTCAAGCAAGTTCGGAGTTTTCTGGGCTTAGCGAGCTATTGTCGTCGCTTTGTCGAGAACTTCTCCAAAGTTGCCAAACCTCTAACCGAACTCCTCAAGAAAGATAAGAAGTTCGAATGGACTCCACAATGTGAGCACAGCTTTCAGGAATTGAAAAGACGCCTGACCTCTGCTCCCGTACTGGTACCGCCAGAATTCTCCAAGGACTTTGTTATCTACTGCGACGCCTTGCGACAAGGACTAGGTTGCATCCTCATGCAAGATCGACACGTAATTGCTTACGCCTCACGGCAATTGCACCCACATGAGGAGAATTATCCTACTCATGATCTAGAGCTTGCAGCTGTAGTCTATGCACTTAAGACCTGGCGACATTACCTCCTCGGTAACCATTGCGAAATATTCACCGATCACCAAAGTCTGAAGTACATTTTCACCCAACCGGATTTGAATCTCAGGCAAAGACGTTGGGTTGAGTTGATCACAGATTTCGACTTAGGAATTACTTACACCCCAGGGAAAGCCAACGTCATGGCTGATGCACTAAGTCGTAAATCTTATTGTAACAACCTGATGTTACAACAAAGTCAACCGCTTCTCCATGAGGAATTTCGGAAGCTTAACCTTCACATTGTTCCTCAAGGATTTCTTTCCACCTTGGTGGCGAAACCTACTCTTACGGATCAAATCATCGCTGCCCAGAAGCGGGATAAGGGAATAGCTAAGATCAAGGAGAACATTTCTAGCGGAGGTGCTAGTTGTTTCTCCATAAATGATCATGGTGTTGTGTAGTTTGAGAACCGTTTAGTGGTTCCCAAGAACCAGCATCTACGGCAGTTGATCCTTAAGGAGGCTCATGAATCTCCTCTCACCATTCATCCGGGTAGTACCAAGATGTATCAGGACCTACGCCAGAGGTTCTGGTGGACCAGGATGAAGAGAGAAATTGCTCAGTATATTGCTAATTGCGACGTTTGTCGTCGTGTAAAAGCAGAGCATCAACGGCCTGCTGGCACCCTTCAACCCTTAGCTATTCCTGAATGGAAATGGGATAAAATTGGTATGGATTTCATTATCTGTTTTCCCAGGACCAAGAGAGGGAATAATGCTATTTTCGTCGTTGTCGATCGTCTTTCCAAAGTAGCCCATTTCCTACCTGTTCGTGAGAGTATAACCGCTAGTCAGCTGGCAGACTTATACATCTCCCAGATAGTGTCTCTCCATGGTGTCCCTTTGGAAATTAACTCGGATCGAGGAAGTATTTTCACCTCTCGATTTTGGGAAAGTTTCCAAAATGCTATGGGAACCCGTCTCTCCTTTAGCACCGCTTTCCACCCTCAGTCGAGTGGTCAGGTGGAACGCGTCAACCAGATTCTAGAAGACATGCTTCGAGCCTCTGTTATCTCATTCGGAATGGATTGGGAGAAGTGCCTTCCATTTGCCGAATTCGCTTACAACAACAGCTATCAATCTAGCTTGGGTAAAGACCCTTTTGAAGTTCTCTATGGACGACGGTGTCGAACACCCCTTAACTGGTCAGAGACCGGGGAAAGACAATTCTTTGGCCCGGATATGATTCATGAAGCAGAAGAGCAAGTTCGCATCGTTCGTGAAAAGTTGAAAACAGCCCAATCCCGTCAAAAGAGTCAATATGACCGAAAACATAAGGCTATGACTTTCGAGGTTGACGAGAAGGCTTACCTTCGGGTTACCCCTCTGAAGGGAACCCATCGTTTCGGTATCAAAGGCAAATTGGCTCCTCGTTACATTGGACCTTTTTGCATTCTCACCAAACGAGGAGAAGTTGCCTACCAATTGGAACTACCTCCGCACCTCTCCAGAGTCCACGATGTCTTCCACGTTTCTCAACTCAGGCGTTGCTTCTCGGATCCTATCCGTGGAGTGGACCACGAAACGCTTGATCTCCAAGATAATCTTACATATCGAGAGTACCCCATTCGTATCCTTGATCAGGCCGAGCGTACCACTCGACGTCATAATATCAAGTTTCTCAAAGTACAATGGTCGCACCATTCTGAGGATGAAGCAACTTGGGAAAGGGAGGATCGTCTTCGACTCGAGTATCCCGCCTTCTTCCCGGAGGAACCCAAATCTCGGGACGAGATTCTTTTGAGTGGGGGTGAGTTGTCACATCCTAGTTAGCCATGCATTAGAGTGTTGCATCATGTTTACCTTTTCATCAGAAACCTGAAATGGGGATGACAGAACCCCCAGCCCCCTCTGAAACCAACTAGGGTTACTAAAAATAATTTTCAATGAACCTGAAATGCCCTTCTAAAATGCCCATCATTTTTGCCTTGGTTCAGAACCTCTGCCAAAAGTGGTGCACATTTTCTAGGCCAGCTTAGGGTTTTTGAATTAAATCATAAATATTTGAATTTGGGCATTTAAAATTATATAAAATATTTAAATGCTCAAATATCTCCAAACTAAAATGTTTCATGTTGGAAATAATCCAACTATGGACCAGGAGTAGTTTGGTGATTTTTGGAGTTGCCTAAGTATTTTATTAAATTCAACAAAGTTGCAGAAGTATTAAAAAACAGAAAACAGAAAGAAAAGGGGAAAAGCTTACCTGGCGCCCAGCACCCGGCCCACCTGTCGGCCTAGCCCAGCACCGCGCCAGCGAGCTGCTTGCCGGCCAGGCAGGCAGGCAGGTGCTCGACGGCGAGCACCGCATGGGTGCCACGCACCTGCTCGCCGCCTCGCCGCCTCCCTCGCCCGGCTAACGCCGTGAATCGGCCTCCCTCTCTCCCCCGAACCCCCCAGACACCCCCTCTCCTCTCCATCTCCTCCCCCTCGCACGCCCCAGCCATGGCTGACGCCATCGCCGCCACCCCCTCGCCGTAGCCACGCCCTCCGTCCACCCCACGCCGTGCCACCGTGTCCAGGAGCTCCGCCGCCGTCCACTTC
>NC_041383.1:92717113-92765749 GCF_002162155.2 Triticum dicoccoides
CCCCAGACACCCCCTCTCCTCTCCAGCTCCTCCCCCTCGCACGCCCCAGCCATGGCCGACGCCATCGCCGCCACCCCCTCGCCGTAGCCACGCCCTCCGTCCACCCCACGCCGTGCCACCGTGTCCAGGAGCTCCGCCGCCGTCCACTTCATCGAGCTAGCCGAGCCCCGTGTGCTCGTGCGGCCCGAGACCACCGCACCGACCTCGCCCGAGCTCGCCGTCGCCGGAGATCCCCTTCAACGCCGTCGCCGCCTCAGCTCGTCCCCGACCCCGCCGGTGGCCTCTACGGGAGCGCTGTGAGCCTAGCTACTCCTCCGACCTTCCCTCTCTCATTCCCGAGCCGTGTAGCCACTGCACGAGGATCACACGCCCGCACCGTCGCGGATCTCGTCGCCGACGTGCTTCCGGCCACCCTCCGGCCACAAGCTGGTGTCCATCTTACTCACCGAGTGCCGCAGCACCTAGCTAGCCACCCCCCGAGCCTCACCGACCCCTCTAGCGCCAAGTTCATCTTCGGCCGAACCCCGGTGGCCGCCAAAGTCGTCGCCGGCGCCAACTCCGGCCACCCCGACCCCAACGGACTCCACCAAGAGCTGCGGCTTTTCCTCAGCTCCACTCCGGTGGTCTCCGCGACCCATTTGGTGGCCGAAACGGCCAAAACCACTCCCGCCGCCGCGTCGGGCTCGCCGGCGGCTAAACGCCGGCGCCGCTGGCATTGACTTTGACCATGGGTGGGCCCTGGTTGACTCCCCTGAGTCAATGACAGGTGGGGCCCAGCCCTGTTAATTAAACAGGTTTAGTTTTAATTAAACTTTAATTAAAATAATCACCCTGACATGCGGGACCCACTGTCAGGTTTGACCCTGACGTGTTCCGTTGACCTGCTGACGTCACACTGACGTCAGGCTGACGCAATAATGATTTTCTGGAATTATTCTAATATAAGAAATTCCAGAATATAATTTAAACTTCAAAAATTCATAACTTTTATTCTGTAACTCCAAATCAGACAAATTATATATGAAAAATGATCAGAAAAATCCAATCTATCCATCTGTACTATTTTCATGCATGACTAAGCAAGTTAACTTGATGTTTAATACAGAACAAGAAAAAGCACTTTAAAAGGCCATGTTTGAGTTTGAAATTTGAATCTTTGATTCAAATTGGTTCAAACCCTTCTGGTTTTAGTTGCATTAGCCCAACACACTCATATTGCCATGTTTCATGCATGCATCATATTGTTGCACATTGTTTGGTGATGGTTGTGTATCGGTGTCCCTTGCGACAGGTTCTGTCTCCGAGGAGTATCGTGATTACCCTAACGAAGAACCGTATCAGTGCATCGAACCATCAGGCAAGCAACCAACCATTTGATCATATCGATACAATCCCATGTTCTCGCTCCTGCTCTCTTTTACAGCATTAAGACAACGCGTTTCAAACTGCTGTGTGTTACGGTAGTTAAACCCATTTCCTCTGCATGACCTGTCATTGCCACAGTAACTAGATGAAACCCACTAGCATGTGTAGGAGTTGATTGAGCCATATGTATGTGTTGTTCCTACCTTGCTATGCCTGCTATGCTTAGAGTCGTGTCAGGTCTGGTTCATCTGGGTGATGGCTAGAGTGAAATGATTATGTCGGTAATGAGAGTGGTGTGGTGAACACGATTTGGTAAAGGTATCGATGAGAGGCCATGTAGGAGTACATGGTGGGTTGTTTCAATGAAGCCGACCCTAAGCACTGAGATCTGTATGTGTGATTTAAGATACAGCTACTACCATACATTGGGCCCTGAAATATGACCCCGCTCGACTTCTTAATCACCCTAGCTCTCTGTCCAGGAGTTGCAAGTAGTTTCTGGTGTTTGTAGCCTACTGGAGGCCGTGGACAGCGCTGACCGTAGGGGTGGGCTGTGATGCGGTAGGTACGTGGCACGGTGTACCGAATACCCGTTAGGTATCTCGGGAACCCTGTTCACATCGTTCGGGGCCGTATGGGAAACCTCGGCCGGACTCCCTGCGGATGGAACCTGGATAGGCGATAAACCTGGACTAGAGACTTAAGTGTTTAGGTAGGTCGTGGTCTACACCCACGTCGGCTTTCGCTTGAAGTCTGCCGAGCACATGTTGTGTGCAGACGCTAAGTGGTGGAAACATGTATGAAGAAGTACACCCCTGCAGGGTTATCATGATCTATTCGTATAGCCGCGTCCGCGGTAAAGGACTGCTTGGTTGCCTATACAGTTCATAGACAAGTAAATGGAAACTACTAAAAGCCTCAAGATAAGTGTGAGTGCCGAGGATGGCTCTTCCGTAGGAAGACGGAGGCGGATCCTCGGTAGTGTATTGAAGTGGTGAGTAGTGGACTCGTGTACGCAAAACCATTTCAAGTCGGAGTCTCGTAGGTTAGCCTAGCCAAGAGTCAAAGCTGGCTTGCTGCAATAACTCCACCAACCCTTCTTGATAATATGCATGTATGTAGGATCTGATGTAAGTCTTGCTGGGTACCTTTGTACTCATGTTGCTATAATTTACATTTTTACAGAAGACGCTGCAACCCCTTCTGATGGGTTCTACGTAGACGTTGACATCAACGAGTAGGCTAAAGGCCCAGGTGGTGATCCTGAGCTTGTGAAGGACCATGTAGTATAGCTAGGCTTTCCAAGCCTCTTTTATTTTACTAGTTGTCTGTACTCAGACAAGTTACTTCCGCTGCTGGTTTGTATGACTGTATGACTTGAATGCTGGGTCGTGAGACCCGTACCCTTGTGTATGTTATGTATGGCTCCCTGAGCCTTAAATAAAATACTTGAGTTGTAGGGTCATGTTGTGATGCTTCGTTGTATTTGCACATATCGAGCATATTGTGTGTATGTTATTGAAATGCTTGGTATGTGTGTGATCTGACTATCTAGTTGTTTATCCTTAGTAGCCTCTCTTACCGGGAAATGTCTCCTAGTGCTTCCACGGAGCCATGGTAGCTTGCTACTGCTCCGAAACACTTAGGCTGGCCGGCATGTGTCCTTCTTCGTTCCTGTGTCTGTCCCTTCGGGGAAATGTCACGCATTGAGTACCGGAGTCCTGTTAGCCCGCTACAGCCCGGTTCACCGGAGTCCTGCTAGCCCAGTGCTATAGCCTGGATTCACTCGCTGATGACCGACACGTTCGATGCTGGGTCATGGATGCCTGTCCCTGTAAGTTTGTGCCACTTTGGGTTTACGACTAGCCATGTCAGCCCGGGCTCCTTATCATATGGATGCTAGCGACACTATCATATACTTGTGCCAAAAGGCGCAAACGGTCCCGGGCAAAGGTAAGGCGACACCCGTGGGGATACCGTGCGTGAGGCCGCAAAGTGATATGAGGTGTTACCGGCTAGATCGATGTGACATCGAGTCGGGGTCCTGACACACTGTTGCCGCATCGACCGCCAACCCCTCGCCTCGTAGTTACTTCGAGAAGAACCGCCGTGATGCCCCCGTCCTTCCTGCCGATCCACGCGAGCCGGGAAGCTCTTCATCGCCTCCACCATCGCCGTCTTCACCTCTGGCCTCTCGAGATCGTCGTCGCTGTTCTGGCCGCACCAACGCATCCCCGACCTCGCTCTCGCGCCCGTCGACCTCATTGTGAGCTCCGCCGTCGATTACCCCTAACCCCGTTGTGTTTCTCCCGCCGTACCCGTCGTTCTGCCGACGCCCGTAGCGTCGCAGGGGTCGAGTGGTGCTCCGCCGCCGCTCCGCTTGACGCCGCCGCCGCCTCAGGCCATCTCCGACAGCCCCGCGGCTCCCACCCGATGCGCCCCATCGCGCCGCAGCCGTAGAGCCCAACCCTGCCTCTTCTCGTCGCCGGAATCGCCGGGACGAGCGACGCCATCACGTCTGTGTGCCACCGGCGGTTAGCCGCC
Source organism: Triticum dicoccoides (assembly GCF_002162155.2). Taxonomy (NCBI): domain Eukaryota; kingdom Viridiplantae; phylum Streptophyta; class Magnoliopsida; order Poales; family Poaceae; genus Triticum; species Triticum dicoccoides. Next base: position 92,721,023 of record NC_041383.1, read on the forward strand.
GACCTGGGCATCATTAGTGTCTAATGACCCACTAACTAACCCCTCCTGTGACACCGACAGCTGGGCCCCGCCCCTAATTAACTCCGGGTTTATTTTCTGTTTAGAGTAGTTTAATAACGCGGGGCCCACCAGTCAGGGTTGACTGTGCTGACGTGTCCGTTGACCCGACCCCACCTGTCAGTGACACAAACAACACTGGGTCACTGACCAGTGGACCCCACTGGTCAGGTTTGACCCGGGCCGTGACCCGTTGACCTGCTGACGTCATGGTGATGTCAGGCTGACGCAGTAATCCTTTTTGGAATTTAAATAAATCTTAAATGATTTGTTTAATTCAGAAAATATCCCAAACTTCTAAAATTCATAGAAATTCAACCGTAACTCCAAATGAAATAATTGATATATGAAAAATGATCAGAAAAATCCAATCTATCCATCTGTACTAATTTCATGCATGATAGAACAACTTATGACTACTGTTTAGGACAAATGGTATGAATGGCATTTAAATAACCACATGTGGAGTTTGAATTTGAATCTTGGATTCAAACCAACTCCATTTAACCTACTGCTAGATGCATTAGCTCGAATCATAGCATATTGCCATGTCATGATCATGCATCATATTGTGCATTGCATTGATTGTGTTTCTTCCTTGTTTGTCGGTGTTTGTCCCCTCTCGATAGACGTGGTACCGACAATGAGATCGATGACACCGATGAAGAACTATTACTATCTTCAGAAGTGCTAGGCAAGCAAAACCCCCTTGTTCATTTCGATACAATCCCACTCTCTCGCTCCTGCTATCTTTTACTGCATTAGGACAACAACGATTCATCTGTTACTTGCTGCGGTAGATGAACCCCTTTCCTCTGCATGACCTGTCATTGCCACAGTAAATAGATGAAACCCACTAGCATGAGTAGGAGTTGTTTGAGCCCTGATGTGCCTACTCATTCATGCTTGTTTGTCATGCCTGCTACTGCTGAGAGTTGTGTCAGTTCTGATTCATCAGCGATGAATTGGAATGTGGTGAACATGTCCTACTGTTGAGAGCTAAGTGTGTGAACACGATTTGGTAAAGGTAGCGATGAGAGGCCATGTGGGAGTACATGGTGGGTTGTCTCATTGAAACCGTCCTTGGGAACTGAGTTCTGTGTTTGTGATCCATGAACAGTTACTACCACACATTGGGTTCCGGTAACTCACCCCCTCTCGACTTATTAATCAACATGATCTCTGTCCAGGAGTTGCAACTAGTTTCTGGTGTTTGTAGGTAGTGTTAGTAGTCTACCAAGTGGCACCCAATACAGGTGGGCTTGGGACAGACTAGGCACCATGGCACGGTGTACCAAGCGTAGATCCACCCATCGAGGTGGGCTTGGGAACCCTGCTCACATCGTTTGGGGCCGTGAGCGACACCCCGGCCAGATCTCCTTGCGGATGGAACCCGAATAGGCGATAAACCTGGACGAGAGACTTGTGTGGTTAGTCAGGTCGTGGCCGACTCCCTCGCCAGGCTTCCGCTTGAAGGTTGCCGAGATACACGAGGTGTACATGGCGGTAAGTGGCTAGAGCGTGTGTGAAGAAGTACACCCCTGCAGGGTTAACAGTATCTATTCGAATAGCCGTGTCCGCGGAAAAGGACTTCTGGGTTGCCTGTACAGTTCATAGACAAGTGAAAGTCGATACTCTAAAATGCACAAGATAAGCGTGAGTGCTATGGATGGCGTTCTCGTAGGGAGACGGGAGCTTATCCATAGTGGTGTATTTATATGGTGAATATGTGGACTCGTGTGCGCCACCTCAAAAGAGTTACTTACAGTCGTAGTTCAGGATAGCCACCGAGTCAACGCTGGCTTGCTGCAGTTAAACCCCACCATCCCCTTGTTGTTGATGATGCATATGTAGATAGTTCTGATGTAAGTCTTGCTGGGTACATTTGTACTCACGTTTGCCTATTTTATGTTTTTGCATAGAGACTTCAGTCTCGCTAGTAGTTCCACGTGGACTTCGACGTTTAGCTTGTTACCTCAGCTACGATCTTGTGCCCTCGGCAGGATCTGGTAGATAGTCAGGCTTCTCAGCCTTTTTCTTTTGTAGATGTCTGTACTCAGACATGTTAAGCATCCGCTTGTGTTTGACTTTTATGCTCTGAATGTTGGGTCATGAGAACCATGTTTGTAATATCTCACTCCTCGGAGCCTATTGAATAAAATACTTGAGTTGTAGAGTCATGTTGTGATGCGATGTTGTATTTGCACATATTGAGCATATTGTGTGTATGTTATTTAAATGCTTGGTATGTGTGGGATCTGACTATCTAGTTGTTTATCCTTGGTAGCCTCTCTTACCGGGAAATGTCTCCTAGTGCTTCCACTGAGCCTTGGTAGCTTGCTACTGCTCTGAAACACTTAGGTTGGCCGGCATGTGTCCTTATTCGTTCCTGTGTCTGTCCCTTCGGGGAAATGTCACACGGTGTTTACCGGAGTCCTGTTAGCCCACTACAGCCCGGTTTACTGGAGTCCTGCTAGCCTAGTTGCTACAGCCCGGATTCACTCGCTGATGACCGACACGTTCGTTGCTGGGTCATGTATGCCTGTCCCTGTAAGTTAGTGCCACTTTGGGTTTACAACTAGCCATGTCAGCCCGGGTTCCTTGCCATATGGATGCTAGCGACACTATCATATACGTGAGACAAAAGGCGCAAACGGTCCCGGGCCTGGTAAGGTGACACCCGTGGGGATACCGTGCGTGAGGCCGCAAAGTGATATGAGGTGTTACATGCTAGATCGGTGTGGCATTGGATCGGGGTCCTGACATGATATGACCGGGGATGCATGCTCACCATATATAAGAAGGATATGCCATCGATCACTCGATCCTTGTGGTAGGCATATATTTTGACTGAATTTTACCTCTGACAAAATTATTGCAAGTCTGGTCCTTTAACTGTACTGCCATATATTGGTAACTCTTCATATAATCTCTGTGGATGGTGCATGGTGTGGTACTAACGCAGACTGAATGGCATACGAGAGAAGCCATCCGAGTAGTTTGCTGAGGAAGACTTGTTAACTTCTGCTCAAATCTTTTGTCTGGGTATCATGCAGAAGAAGGCTCTATAGCTTACACACGAAGCTTGCTCTGATTATTGTGCTGGAGAAGCCTGAGTTCCGTATTTGAGAAGCTTCTCATCGGGTTTGCTTGTTGAGAAAATTTCATTTCCGTCTGTCACAAGCTTTTACCGAGGTATCTTGCTGTGAAAGATTGGGCATCATGGGCTGGAAATTGTTCACATATCATGCTGAAGAAAATTGAGGAGCCTTGCATTATAAATTTCTTCCGATAACGTGTGGAATAATACTGAGTTTCTTATATCCAAAACTTCATACTGATATGCAGACTGAAATCCATACACACGCCCATAATATTCTGCGGCTGATTATTTGCATGAGAAAAATGGTTTGACTGTCTTCCTTGAGCATATCAATTCTGACTTTTTTCGGATGATAACATATTTCAAGCATCATGCATTGCTGAGCCAAAAGTTTGTATATGATCCATACCTCTGTCTGAAAATATACCGTTGGTCTCAACTGACTTGTTCTTCTGCTGGCTGGATCATAACTGCTCTGAGGATTTTGCACTGATGTAGACTAGATGCTGATAGTCAATCCAATACATCATTTGTATTCTGAATAGATATTAATTCTATAATTAAGTTCAATGGATAGACCAAAATATTTAGCTGAGCTTCTTCCAAATATTTGAAATTCTTCTTGCGTCTTTGAGTCCGGTGTCGGTTGATGAGCAACTATTTATAGGGGAAAAATAATGTAACACCGGGGCCCAAAAAGAAAGAAGCAAAAGGAAACTCCACAAAAGCACACAACAACAAACAATTCACACACAATCAATGTCACATATTACTACTAGTCACACAATATGCATGCCTACTTAAGCACACAAATCTCGCGCAATCTCCGGTTCTACGATCTAGCATGCTGTGGCGATGTGCACGAGGACGAATAAATGTGTGAAAGAATTGGTGTAAATAGCGCTACACCAAGTACTAGCTTAGCCAGATAGCAACCTGGACTAGCACGGAGGCGAGGACGTACTCGGTAATCATGTAGTGGGACACGAAGTTCGCAACCACATTATTATCAAGCGGACGGAAAAAGATTCGTACTCGTCCAAGAAACAGGATAGCAGGGAAAAAACTGAGGCTGCTGACATTGCCCTTTCTTGATAACTAAGATCATTAAGGGTTGCCAACATGACTAAGAAGCATGTCCATCACCGAAACGATAGACGGGGCTGAAAGAAAAACATTGATGCAATACCTGAGCACCATTTTGCAAATAGTGTTGGGATCACTTGGCATCACTCTGCTGGGACAGAAATGACACCAAACACCAAAAGAAAAAGGAACTGGAGAAATTCAAAGGTTGAGCTGCAGTGGATCCGAACCGATGCCAGCTACACTCACCAGATAAACCGTTAGCACAAATACTAAGGATATATGCATACTATGCAACATACAAATGCACCAACCAAATGCAATACACAAACCATACTCTATACTACCGATTTCTACCGGTTTCTACCGCTCGTGCTGACTAGGGCGTCCTATAGCCAGACCTGCTCTGATACCAAGCCTGTGGCACCCCGGCTCAGAGAAACCGGAACGCCCCGTATTCCAGCCCAGAGATCGAGGAGAAGTCTCTGGAATATGGCACTACTTGACATAAAACAAATCAGCTCTTATTACAAGAATAAATACAAAGGTCTGATGTTACAAAGGTTCACATCAGCACGGCGACACTACGCCTGCAATACTACACTTGCTCTATGCTAGCAGCGGAACAACTCATAGCAGTGGAAATCTTCTAGCAGTGGAACAATGACGAAGGTGGTGAACTCCACTCCGTAGGGACTCTGGCTAGGACATAATATAGGTCACACGAACGGAAACCACGACAAGCAATCAAGCAATCACGACATCACCTGCAATCTGGCATCACACGCCAGGTCAGTACATTGAATGTACTTGCAAGCTGACAACAACCAAAAACATCAAGGCAAGACAACAACATAGCATTAAGTAGGTTAATTAAATTAACAGCTACCATAATACAACAACAACTACTAAGCATGATATGAAACTACTACAATACTGATAAATCACCATCTCTGATCTCCATAATCATATCTCTCTTGGCTAAGCGGCCAAGCAATATACCATCTCGATCACCTCGTGATCAAAACAAAACGGTGATCTTTCCGGCGATCACAACCACGACCAATATTTGGCCCGTGATCCTTACAGTGATCACAACCATGACCAATATTTGGCACGTGATCCTTACGGTGATCACAACCACGACCAATATTTGGTCAAATATCCACATACTAAGTCATTCCGTCATGTGAGTGTTGATCGAACGGTGTGACCTAGTACGGCCCATGCCCATGACCGAGGACGCGGCTATCGATAGATTAAACACACTCTGTAGAGGTAGCGCACTGTACCCACACCACGGAACCCATGGCCTCGCACTCCCATTCGGGTGTACCTACGGCATTCCAACAAAACCGATCTACTGCGATGACACTCTCCCGGCCACTTCGACTCACTCCCCACTGGGCTAAGTCATGGGTGGCCCCAATGTCTACCAAAGACACCAACGACCACCGTCGTGGCGCGTCCCACACGGGGACACGGACAAAAAATCCAACTACGGGCACACAAGGTGATGTCTGCTTATCGGTCCAGGGTACCGCATGCCCATAATCTTCCCTCATTAGAGGAACCGGCGAGAGGCACAACAATAGACCGCATTAGGCTGTCCCATAACGGCAAATGTGGTTGCACTGGAAAAGCCCGGCTCGGCGGCACCTGACCAACTTAATGACGGAATTTATGCACAAAAATATAACTATGATAACTGATACTCCAATATCAACTATCAAACTATAATCCAAGTCATAGCAATATCCAACAAATAATCTGAGCATAATATCATCATACCAAAATACTCCGAGGATAGCATAACACTACTATCTTGATGAATCCAAAAACAATAATCCTACTATTCCAATAGCAAGAATAAGGCTATCCAACTCAGATCCAGATGTAAACACTATCTCCGAAAATAATACTCCAAGCAACAGAACATCAACTATCATCGTGAAGATAATCATACTAACCAGTAATAATACAAAGGTAGCATGACATCCAAAGTAATACTCCAAACATAATCACATATATCATCATGGAAATAATCATAATACCAGCCACTAATACTGCAATGGCAACATGATACTCATCAACTTCAAAAATAACTCCAAGTAATCCAAACAATAGCATGGCATCAACAAGATCAAAATAATACTCCGAGGAAATGCCATGCACAAAGTCATGTAACTAAAACAATTTTTTAAACAAGTTCAAATAAGTTAAACCATGTCACTCTATTACAATGATGCAAATGGAGGATGTGGCTTGCTTGGGGTGCAAGAAATCACCGGGAGAAACTGCGAGAAACTCGCGGAACGAATCGCCGGAAATCGTACTCTCTCGGAGGGGGATGATTAAGGGCAGGGGCAAAATGGTCATTTTTAGTATGCCAAAACATAATGAAAGTGATGCCAACAGAAAGGGCTCGACAAAACGAAGAAGTAGGCTTTGGATTCACACATTTGGGGCTACGGTTAAAATGTTATGGGGTGTTTTCTGCCAGGGAACCATGTGCAAGAAAAATATCTTCAAACAGGGGTCTGGACAGAAAAACTGAAAGCGTAATCAGGGAAATACGCTTTTACCTTATCCACTCTAACAGTGGCGGGGCCGGGCGCGTGCGGGTCCCATGGGGTGGGGCCCGTCACTTATCCACGTGGTCTAGGCGGGGTCAACGCGGCAGCCACTGACTGACGGGGCCCGCGGGCAGGGGGTCGGGCCTGGCGAGTCGTCGCCTTCCTCCCTACTCTGGCCCGACTGAAGCATAGGAGGAGCAGAGGCAGGGGCACTACCGGCGTCAGCCTGGGCAACTCCGGCCACCTCCGGCCAAACGGAGGCCACCGGCGGACTCGGGAGGACCGGTCGCACCCGTCCCCAAGGTTAGCCAGCACCGGGGAGGGGCAGGACAACCGCGGGGAGAGGGGAACAGATGCGGCTCCGGCAGTGGTTGGACTTGAAGATGGAGGCTTCTACTACTCCGGCGAGTGGGCGAGGGGGTTTGGGTGAGTAGCTGGACTCTGGGGAGGCTGCTGGTAGAAGAATGGAGGGGAGAGGAGCTGATTTAGCCAGAGTGGAGAGGTGTCCATGGTGGCAAGGGAGGGCAACGGGAGCTCCTCGAGCTCGGGGAAGTGGCTAGGCAGGGCTAGAGGAGGGCTGTGAGGCTGGTGGTGAGCTCAAAAGGCTCGGGGGAGGGCTTATATAGCCGCGGGGCGAGGTGTCGCGCTGTCATCGCCGCGGACGCGTGGACGGCACCGCGGGCGCGTGTGCGCGCGCATGATCTTAGGGGCAAATGACGGGGAGGGCACAAGATAGACCTCACGGGGAAGAGACGACCAGGGGAGGGGTAGAGGAAGAGGCAGGGCACCGTTAATGCGCTGTCGGCCATAGAGCTCCCGAGGGCGAGCAGCGATGAGCGCTGATGGAGGGGCTGACGGAGGGGAAGAGGGCTCCAGGAGAACAGTGACGACACAGTGAAGCTGTTGGACAGGCCCGTGCTCGCTGAGACGCCGAGCAGAGGAGGGGCCCAAGCAAGAAGACGCTCTGGGCGCGGCCATTGCATGCCAAAGCGGTGGTCACCGCGCGGACTAGCATCTAGAAGGGCTAAATGGCTGGCAAGTGTTGTCTAGTGGTAAGTCCTCCGAAGGGTGGTTTCAACTGCGGTGGTATCTTGGTTAAACATGCTCTGGTTAAATAGTAATCACCCTCTGAAGTTTACGGCAGTAAACTTGGGTGAGCACTGGTGATCCACAGGAAGGGTTTTGGGAGCAATGGAGTTGTCTACGAGGTTGAGGTAAAGAAGGAATTTCGTCCTGGTAATTTCGAGAAGATTTGGACCATGCTTTAATATAGTTGCTTTGCAACTGCCAAAATGGTCCAGAAATGAAGATCATGATGATGCTCTCACCTAGAGTGTCAACTTGAGCTCAAATTGGGCCAAGCTTTATCATTTGGACATATGAAGATGCTGTAAAAGGCTCATGCCAAATGGACAAACCAAAATAGCACTGGCTTCACAAACATCATTTCTGTCCAGAAACTTGGAATAATTTGGGCGATCAAATGGATCAATGAAATGATGCCAAATTGAGTGGAGAGATGTTTTATGGGTAAAAGAATGGTCTAGTAATTTATTAGGATTTTTGAAGCAATATAAAATACACTTGCTTCACAACGTGAGAATATTGCCAGAGTCAAAGATTTGCTCCTTTGCTCACATAGATAATTGGATGGGGCTGAAAATGGGTGGAGGGGGTTAATATGAGCACATTAAGGAGTGTGCAAAAGTTCAACTCATTTGGATACTCCTAGCTAGTACTTCCTTCATAAAGCCTTCTGTTTGACAGAAACTTTGAAAAATCAGTGAGGAATATTGGCTAGGAAAATAATGTTGAACTTGTGCATGAGGAAATTATTTGGACATATAAGCATGACCAAAAAGGTTGACATCCACTAGGAGAAATATAAATGACACTTCCTTCACAAAGTGCCATTCAGGGCAGAATAGAAAAAGGAATATTGGGGAATTATTTTTGAACTGGCCAAGGAAATATTAGGGCATATTTGAGTTACATATGACCCAAAGGAATTATGAGAATTATTTGGGGATTTTTGGATGGACAGAAATATGGGTTGCTTCACAACCTAGGGTAGATAGGGGTATTCCTTTAATAGAAAAAGGAATATTCCCTAGAAAAGAATTTTAGGGTTTGGTCAGGGAGTGAAGTGACATGATCTTGGCAATGTTTTGAGAATGATGAGCCACTTGGGAGGGGAAATGAGGATGATTTCCCAGGTGACAAGGCCACAGAACCACTCCGAAAAGAAAAACAAAGCAAAACCCAAATAAATCAAAAGCAAAAGAAAAGGGCCAAAATCCAGGCTGCTACAGGTTCGAATACACCTCGTTTGTTCAGCTGATCGAGCAAGGTGCAAGGTTCTGGATTGATGTGTTGTTCGATTGATTTGTGTAGTGCAAGGGAGGGCACCTGGCTTGTGCGGACTGCCGCGTCGAGCGCCCCGGGAACTAGTGGCAGTGCCAGAAGTGGGAGCGCGGTTGTGGCTTCGACGTGTGGAACACAACGGTGGATGCCGTTGTCGGTGTCAAAACCGGCGGATCTCGGGTAGGGGGTCCCGAACTGTGCGTCTAGGCGGATGGTAACAAGAGACAAGGGACACGATGTTGTTACCCAGGTTCGGGCCCTCTCGATGGAGGTAAAACCCTACTCCTGCTTGATTGATATTGATAATATGGGTAGTACAAGAGTGGATCCACCACGAGATCAAGGAGGCTAAACCCTAGAAGCTAGCCTATGGTATGATTGTTGTTCGTCCTACGGACTAAAACCCTCCGGTTTATATGGACACTGGAGAGGGCTAGGGTTACACAGAGTCGGTTACAATGGTAGGAGATCTACATATCCGTATCGCCAAGCTTGCCTTCCACGCCAAGGAAAGTCCAATCCGGACACGCGACGAAGTCTTCAATCTTGTATCTTCATAGTCAAGGAGTCCGTCCAATGATGATAGTTCGGCTATCCGGACACCCCCTAGTCCAGGACTCCCTCGGCCGTCCTCTCCTTGGTGAGGGTGGAGTGCCTGCACGAAGGCTGTGGGCTCTACATCACTTACCACAAGCTCGCCGATCACCAGAGCGTGTGTCCGCTCGCGCCCTACAAATTCCCCATGCCCGTCTGCGGCTACGAAGGCCCGCCGTCGTGGCTCTCCCATCACATCAACGCCGTGCATCCCATGCCCGTGCACATGATCTAGTACATCAAGGAGCTCCAGCTACAAGTGCCACTGTCGGAGCCATGACTCTTCCTGTTCGCGGAGGAGGATGGCCGCACGTTTTTCTTGGTTGGCGGCATGCTCGACATCGGCGCGCCTATCACCGTATCGGTCATCTGCATCAAAGCGGGGGCGTTCCCACTGCCGCACTACATGGCCAAGCTATGGGCGAACGGCCTGCTGGGGGAGCCCAAAGGTAGGACCGACACCGTCAAGGTGGAAATGGAGGTGACAAGCAGCAGGGATCCCGGCGACGTCGCCGTGCAGGAGCTGACCTTCTTCACAGTTCCGCCCAAGCTGCTGGCCGGGATGAAGCTGGTGTCCATCCACATTCAGATTGACCAGCTCACGACCTAAATGATTCTATAGTGCCTTCTGTTTATCTTAGTAATATGCTAATATAGGGGTTAGCTCGGTCTACTTTAGCTTAAGAGATGGTGTGTTTTGGTGGCGATGCAGCAATTACCTCAACATCAGATCAGCACTGAAAGTAATTTCGAACAGTTGAATGGATATTTTGTGTTTGTTGGATATAAATATCCTTTGGGTAAGAAGTAACAACTTATATGCTTTTTTTCGAAACGGAACAGCGATACTAGTATAATTTCTGTTGACATGCACTAATATTTTTGAAAGGACGTCGGGTTGTAGCTAGAAGGGCGGTTGGGACGGGGCATCGGCCCATACCGCGGTGACCCCCGATTGGGACGCACCGACTGTGGATTTTTCCCCTCGCCGATGTCGACCGCGTCTACGCAGAACATTGTTCCCTTCCCCCAGATGCGGGATCAGGCCGGATATGTGACCAGCAGTGTGGCCAGCATCGTTCTATGCTTCTGAAGAGAGCAACCCAAGCAAGCAGGCTTGTAGCTTAGGCTCCTGCTAGTGTATATATAGTGGTTTTCTTTTTCTCTCCATAACAACCATTTTATATTGCGTACGTGTCATTGAAGAGTGAAATTATGGTTGCTTCTTCGGGCTAACTTACTGTGTGATTTGACTGCTCCTTTAGTGGCCCCTACACGCACTCCCCATACGTGTATGCAACAGTCACACGTACACATGGACACAAAAACGCGAGCGACGCCCTAATGCATGCATGTCCGAGCACACGACGGAACACACACGATCACGCTCAAGTGCTCAACCTACACGTGCATGCACACACATAGTCATCCAAGGTGAGCTAGTGATTGTATAAACAGTGGAAAATGTATATATTGAGTGCAATGAGTGTATTATGAAGTCCACTGACCGTATTTTTACAAATATATAGTGACAGACAGTGTATTTATCTCGTTTGAAATTAAGCCATATTAACCAGAGAGGAGGCAGTATGGACTAGCATTACTTTGTTGTGTCCTGTCAACTTGTCGAATGAGGAGAAGCTTGCAGGATGGGAGAAGCTTGCACACGATGGCTCGCGGGACAAGGAGAAACTTTTGACTAATGCAAGCTGTCCTTTGCTCAGGTGGTGGACGTGCAACAGTTAATTCGGTGTCAGATTGCCAGAAGCATACACTATACTAGTACTATTATCGTTGCACTTCTCGAAGAGGCGAACAGCCAAGCGCAAAGTTTACTAGTACTACTACTATAGTCTATAGAGGTACTATACTAGTACTAGGAACCGTATGGAGGAGCGTCTGCACTCTTATTATATTTTTAAAATGTGATAAAGCAATCTTCAACACATTTGGTTCTCTTCGAGGATTCTCGCATGTGATAATGGAAGTTGATTGCATGGAACACTCGCCACAATTCTCGCTTAATTCTGGCTCATATCCTGTTACAAATAGGAGCTCTCGGTATAATTTCCTCTCTTTTTTGTTATTCAGCATGTAAACAGGTCAGCAAACCTTGCGGCGCATCTTTGTGCGAACCATGCTTGCTACACTTTGAATGTGGCCAAGAGCTGGCTTGATGAAACACCTCGCTTCCTACTTCTTTTTTTGTGGGGTACCTCGCTTCCTAGTGACCAGTGTCTTGGTTGACTGTCCTAAGAATGCTTATATATGAATAAAGCTCTCTCATTTACCCGCAAAAAAGATTAAGCCATATTCACCGGAAAGGAGGGAGTATGGACTAGCACTACTTGTTGGTGTGTCTCGTCAACTCATAGAAGAAGGAGAAGCTTGTAGGACAAGGTGAAGCTCGCTTAAGCCTTTTGACTAATGCAACATACCTTGCCCATACGGTGGACATGCATCAGTTCATTCGGTGTCAGATTGCCAGAGGCATACACTGTAGTACCGAACATGCGGAGTACCATCATTGTTCTATTTCACGAAGAGGCGAAGAGCCAAGCGCAAGGTTTAGTAGTACGAGTAGTAGTACTACTAGAACCGCATGGTGGAGCCTATGTACTCTTATTTTTCTTAATCTTTGATAAAGTACACATTTATTAAGGAGAAGGGTAGAAAACGGCAGCCCAACATGTAATGATGATATCGATCAACCATGCTCGAATATATCTTGGCCTCTGTGCGAGCCCGTCTATGTGTTCTCGCTCCACGTCTCTCTCAAGGAACAGCGGGTTGGCCATTTTGCCATCAATTGAGATCGGTTTGCTAACACTCTGGTCCCACATGTCAGTGATATGCCAAGACGAGGTGCGTTGACCAACTGGCCATATGCGTACTTGGTTTTGCACCTTCATACTCCCTCCTTTCCGGTTTATAGGGCTTATCTCAAAATCTTAGTTTTTCCATTTTATAAGGCTCAATTTGGTTGTTCCGCATCACAAGTTCAGATTCCAAGGTGCATTAAATAATTGCATGCAAGTATTAAGATAAAATTGACCAATGCATGTACTTTATGCATGCATGCATTCCAATTAATACATTGGTAAACATAAAATTTTGAGGAAAACAAGAGCATTAATTAGGTGCTTTTGGAAATTACAGAAAGTATTCCACCACTCACCATCTACCTTGGTTGGTGAGATTTTTGAATTGAGCCCTATAAAACCGGAAAGGTGGGAGTACTACTCCTCCCTCCGTCACAGTTTATAGGGTGCGCTTCATTATGATGCATTTCTCTCAATGCATTTCCACCACCAGAGAGACTTTAGACGCGTTTGGTTTAATGCTCAATTAATTAGGGCATGGTAACAGCAATTTTCTCTCGATGTAGTACTACGGAGTGGAGTACGTGCATGCATGTGTCTACCCGGGGTGGAAGCACAGCATGCATGTGTGTACGCATTATTTCCTCTAGTAATAGATGTCGTGCTATAACTACCAATGCTATTTTTCAAGCCAAGCGCTAGTCGCCTTGGTCCCAGAGATTTTCTCTTTTTCTGAAGCGCGCTCTATAAACAGTGACAGATGGAGTAGTATGAGCGGATTCAAAGAAGAGTGTATTGATGGTTGCTTCTTCCGAGCAACTTACAGTGGGAAAGGTGGGGATTATGATTTGACTGCTCGTTACTCACTATTAATGCGGCGCAATGACCAGTCTGAGTCTGCCATGCAGCTGTGCACTACCCCCTCGATTCTTAAATATACTCCGGAGTATTTGTCTTTCTAGAGATTACAACGAGTGACTACTCAAATATTTGTCTTTTTAGAGATTCAAATGGACAACTACATAAGGAACTATATAGACATATTTTAAAGTGTAGATTCACTCATCTTGCTCCGTATGTAGTCACTTGTTGAAATCTTTAGAAAGACAAATATTTAGGAACGGAGGGAGTACACATCCGAAGCAAAATGAGCGAATCTGCAAAAAAGAAGCATATTCCTTGTCCTAAGGGAAGATAACAACACAGTTGTGTTTGTCTAAAACAGTGTGAGGATGAGATTGCAATACGAAAAGTATGCCGTATGACCTACGTTTTGTGCAAAGAACAATGGAAGATCCACATGCTGCGACGTGCGAAGACCGGCACTGGAGCAAGGCCGGAGGGGATACCTGGAGGTCGTCGGGATGTAACTAGGTGAGCGGCGGAGGGCGGAATCTGCCCATACTGCGGCAACGAGCAGCTAGCATAGGCCCTACCGCGCCGGAGCTTGGTTACAGAGAACGGTGTGTACCATAGATCGGGACGTGCTGCCTCGGCGCCGTCGAACGGAGAAACGATGCACGTCCTCCCTTTTCGCCGGCGGACGGGATGCGGCCGGATCAGTGGCCAATGGTGAGAGAGAGAGAGAGGCCACCGCAACCTTGTGTGAGATACTCTGAAGAGAGACAAACCAGGCACGGAGGCTCCATTGTATATAGTGGAGCAGACTACCTTTTTCTCCATAAAAATCGGTTCATATTCTGTGTACGTGCCATTGAGCGATATAACTTTATTTAAAAATAATGCGGCAACACATCAAGTCGAACTTTGTTTTGTGCACGCGTGGTACACGACCTCCGTAGGTAAACAACCGCTACACGCATTCAAATTAGCACGTGGGCTGCCATTTCATACAGAAATGAGCTCCACCGTGTACCCGCGCGGGTGTGGCTGGGCATGAAGCGTGAGTACATGCATGGTGCACCTATTCTCTTCTTGTATACGTACACCACCTACGTGGGGTTGTGTGACAGAGATACAAACGTAGAGATATATAGTGTGTGGGTTTGTGAGAGTTTTGTTAGGGGGGGTGGGTCAATCAAAAAATGTAACATATGCAATGTCTGTGAAATAGAGTCCTCGATATATCATATATTTTATCTCTACTCTTATAAAAAACGGAGTTGTTGATGATGGTTCCATCCTGCAATATAGGTCGTCGATTTATATCTGACGAATAGGAAGGAAACTATGGCAATTTTGAAAAAAGATACCCACACCCCTCTCCATATTGGCAAATTAGGCCTCCCTTTGATCATGGTGATGTTCCGTGGAACGCGTGGGCATCATGCTAGTACTACGTATAACATATAGAACATTGATCATAATTTGGGCTACTGTGTGGCTTTTGTAGCTCAGGTCTAAATACTTGTCATAATGTAGGGGGAAGGGCACTATACTATGTGTGATAAACATGGTGTACACGTATGGAACATGGTTTAGATTATGAATATATAGTTAGTACATCAAATGTACTATTATTTGGAATCAACATCAAGTGTATTCAAAAAAATAGAATTCAAGTTCATGTAGTATACATAGTTCATATCTATCTCTATAGTAATCATGTGGTGCGTTATTAAGGTAATACACAAATGATTGTTGAAGTTGGCAACAATCATGATTGTAGATTTGTTATTGAAATAGAGAAACGAATTCAAACTCAGTTCGAATTGCAGCGGTAGTATAGACATTTGGAATGCACTAAAATGTTGGTATGAGTAGGTTAAATGCATTATACAGCAAGCGAAAAAATTTAATTGGACATAACATGGATTTGTACTATCGAATAACATTTAATTGCACTAAATTGTTGGTATGAGTAGCTTTAAATAGCATTTTTATAGTAAAACGGGGCAAGACTCTCTCTTTGTGTGGTGTGAATAGTTTTATTTTTTCGTTTTCTTTTTGGTTGAGGGAAGTGCGAATTGATTTGGTACACACAAGTACAATATTAGACATTAGGCTTGTCAATAAAATTCAACCCGCACCTTGTTATATCCCGAAAATCCAGATATCGTGCTCCGAAAACTGGCGCCTTCACAACCCGCGCCTTGCTATCCCGAAATTACAACGCATGCGAAAACTCCCTCCAGCTGCCAAATCCCGACACGTGAAATCCCCCTTCTAACCCTGAGCTGAAAGGGCCGCTAGTTTAAATCGATGTGGGGTACTTTTGTAACACACCCTACATTTTGGACAAGCGCGTCCCTAAGTCATGGTTCACCCCCTCCCATCACCTCCTGTTTGCCATTCGAAATCCCAGGCGGCCATAACCTCTCCGCTCCATCCGCGAAACCCCACCCTCCTCTGTCCGCCACCTCACCGCTGCCTAGCCGGAGCCTCTTCCCCGATGACGTCGTCCACCGCCAGAGCTCGACGTCCCTCGTCCACCTCCCCAGATGAGGATCCGTCGTCCATCTCATCGTCCCGCTGGTTCAGCCGCCCCGTCCTCCACCTCCAAGGAGCAGCTCCGACGATCACCTCGTCTATCGCGGCTGCTCCATCCCCACAGTGCTGCCTTAACCTGCTCCACCGGAACCGCAGCATCCTGACCGACTTCTTGGACGAACCCGAGGCCTACTCGGCGCCACCAAATAGGTTGTACACTCATCGCATCGCACCTTCTCCTTAGCTCGACCTCCCGGCACCGACGGTGCTCCAGCTTGCACACCCCTGGAGGAGCTACCATGAAGTCGGCGCCGCAGGCGACATCTCCACGGCGGCTCTCCCCTAGTGCGAGGCCCGTTCGGCGGCAGCGTCCGTAACAACTGGATCTACTGCTGCTGCTCCGGCTCTCGCTCGCTCGTTCACGCTGCTGCTGCTGCTCCGGCTCTTGCTCGCTCGCTCGCGCTGCTGCTGCTGCTCTCCCCCTCGCTCGTGCTGCTGCTCTGCTCCAATTTAGCTACACTTCAGTCGACTGAATCGACTTTTGGGTCAGTCGATTTTCAGGGGGTGGGGGGGCTCGCCGGAGTTAAGGAAGAACCACCCGCAGCGGGGACGGTGGCTCGCCAGAGAGGTACCCCACTATCTATCTTAGGGTTCAGGGTGGGGCGGGGGGCCTATAGGGCTGGCCGGGGCAGCAGCGGACCGGCGGTGGGGAATTCTTTCGGGGCGGCGAGGCGGCGCTGAGGCCGGCAGTTCGGCCGGTGGTGGCTGGCGGCTCAGGGGGGTGCAGGTTGAAGATGAACTGCATGCCCTCCCTAAACTACATGTCAAGTGCCTCTCTACTACCATTGCATTCAGTTTCGACAGTAACATTCAGATTCCATAGTAAATTTCAGTTTCGACAGTTAAGTTCAAAGTCAACAGTTTTTACCTCATCTGTTGTAGTCAGGTGGTTTTTGGTGATGTAAATTTTACATCTATTTTACATCATCTATTGGAGATGCTATTAGAATGCCACTTGAGATTGACGATGTCTGTCTTGTGCTGCTTCAGCCTTGACGTCTTACGGCTCACTGGGGCTGCTCCAACGATGGAATGATCTAGATTGTAATCCAGAGGAAGCTATCTGTTCTGAGGTGGATTCAGACGCCGCTGACCACTCCTATTTACCCCCAAGGTGTTTGCTCTACCTTGGCATGATGATGCTAGTCATATCATGCATATGTTACCTTGCAGTGCCTACTTTTGAAATCATATATGTCATCTGCTTAGTTTAGACATGTTCTGTAATGCCACCTATTTAGTTTCTATATCATATATGGGAATTGTGTAGTCTCATGTCTTTTAGCCAGGCATAATATATGTGAAATGTGCAATGCCATCATGTTTAACCAGGCATCATATATTTGAATGATATCTTGCTCGTCCTTTTCGTTATTAAATTCCATTTGTCGATAATGTTTGACATTAAACTACTCTTCCTGTGAATCAGCCATTTGGGTGGGAGATTGAAAAATCTGGAGTGAAAACAAGGCCTTCTGAGCAGATAGTGCTACCTGTCAAAGCAGATCTCTTGTTGGGTCCCGATAGCTCCTCAGAGATGGATTCAGAGACAGATGATCAGTCCTATTCCCCACCGAGGTGTATGCTCTAACTTGGCACGGTTATACTGCTCATATCATGCATATGGTGTCTTGCATTGCATAGATTAGACATCATATACACAATATTCAACACCATGTTCTTAGTTCAGACATCATATCTAATGCCCTCTGTTTAGCATATAAATCACATATGTGAATTGAATGATGCGATCCTAATTACTCAGATAACATGTAGCTGAATTATGTCATGCGATCCTGTTTAGTTATTCATCATATCTTTGAATTATGTTATGCTATGCTATCCAGTTTAGATAGACATCATATATGTGAAATTATGTCATGCTATCCGTTTTAGTTAAACAATATACATGTCAACTATTTCATGCCCTCTTTTTTTCCACACTATCTATTGCATCTGTCTCTCATACAATGTCTGTACATTCAACTATGTTTCCTGTTTATCAGCCATTTGAATTGGAGTGGGTAATGCCATCATCTAGCGGACTAAAAACACGGTCTTCAAATAAAACAGTGCTACCTCTTGGTGGAGATAGTACCCCGGTTGTACATGCACGAGAACCAGCCCTACCACACATAACCTAAACTCTCGCAGATTGTACCCCTAGTGCGATGGACAGAGAACCAGCTTCAACCAATCTAACCCCAACCCCAGCAGATAGTAACCCAGTTCCTGTTGACATAGCACCATCTCCACCACAGAGCTCCCAAACAAGAGCTGTCGGGGATATACCCCGCGGTGTAACCCGGCCGGAAGTATAACCTGGCCGGACTTGGCGACTGACCCGCCCTGGCTGGACAACACACTAAGTGACCCGCCTGATCCTGGCAACTTATGGGTAACTTGGCAAGCAGATCAGAGGAGTGACAAGACCAGGGGGCCCAGGAGGCTCAAGGCCCAGAAGGCCGGCTTACGTTATGGTAGGCCGGCTTAAGAGGAAAGGCGTGAGGAATATCTTCCTTACAAGGAATCAAGACCCGGACGTGTATCCGGCTGGTAGTAGAAGATAGGCTAGTCCTAATTCTATTTGGACTCCACTTGTAACCCGCCCCTCTAACTTATATAAGGAGGGGCAGGGCACCTCAAAGAGGAAGAAGAAACAAGATATAGGGCTAGACGGAAAGGAAGAGCCGGCTTACCGTCGACTCTCTCATGATCATAATGAGACCTAGCCACAAACAGCATGTAGGGTTATTACCGGATGATGTTTCCCGGGGCCCGAAGCTGTCTAAATCCTTGTCTTGCGTGTTGCATCTCTTGTCCCGATCAACCCCTCTCAAGCTACCACATTGATGCGTTGGCCTCGCGACTAAGTCCTGACACTAAGGACATCTGCCGTGACAATTCCACGACAGTTGGCGCCCACCGTGGGGCTCGCGCACGGTGGTGTTGAGTTCTTGGAGGGAATTTTCTTAGGGAGCGAGAAAACCACGATTGGATGAAGAAAGCGCCGGCATGGAAGAGTTTACGCCGAATCCGAGTTCATCAGTGAGATTCATGGGAGTCATCAGCACACGCATCAAAAGGAAATCAATATGATACCCGGTCATAGCCTTGCGTCGTGACCTACGCCGGGGAAACAATACTGTTCATCCAGAAGTCAGACAATGAGGATCAAGTCCGAATATGACATGTATCAGATCAAGGATCAAAAGAAAAATCATCTTCGACCGCTGCTACTTGGTCGCACCACGTGTCAGGTCAGGTGGCAGAGGAGACGATTCCAAGGAAAATTGATGTCCCGCATCTAGGCCAAGCAACATCTCAGATCCATCATGGGTCCTTCACGTGATGGAAACCAAAGCATATAAGACAAAAATATAGAAGGTTTTCTATACTGCATCCAGATTGCCCGGATGCTAGGTATCGTTTGTCCGAATCAGGCTATCGATGGATGTGAACCCCTTTATGACCCAGGAAGGAATAAAAAAAGGGAAAGGAAAGAGGAAGAAGCCATGATCCGGAGGGGATGGGCGTGGACTCGGGGTCAACCGCCCCGGTTCGATCGTTTGCATCATGGGCCGCCTGCGCTTCGCCGATTTTGCCTCTGCGTTGAGTCACCTCCGAGCTGCCTGCCTCGGGTCGACCACCCCTCGCCGGCGCTCCGCCACTGTCTCTGCGGACGGCCCCTTCCTCCGCTATCGAGCCACCCCGAACGCCTCCGCCACCGTGACCGTCGGGCCGTCGCTCCTTCAGGGCTGCCTTCGCTCGGCCTTATGTTGTCGCTCTGCCGTGGCTAGCCACCGCACTAGCCTCACCTCCACCTCAGCCACATGTCGTCGCGGTCTTGAGTCGCCCGCCTCCGTGGCTAGCCTCGCCCTCGCCCTCGCCCAATCCCCAGGATCAGCTCGCCTCCGCTACTGCTGACCCGGCCCTTCAAAAGCTGGAGGCGGCCCGCATCAGTACATGTGGCCCTGGTGCACGAGGTCAGCGGTCACTGGCGAATCGGCCGGAAGCCAGTAGTACCAGGATCGCGTGTGCGTGTCTGTTGCTACTACCTCAACCAAGGCACACATCTCATCCCTCAAGGAAAAAGAAAATAAATAACCGTGAAGAAGCAATTAGACTATTCAAAGTCGCTGCCCACGGACGTAATCAGGTGCACTCGTCTCTGTTAAATTGCTCCGCGTATTAAAGTTGCATTATACAAAACATATGTTGTCTGCTCGTGCTATTTTATGCTGGCAGATCAATTAAGCTCAAGAGTTTTTGCTGGCGTTTTTTATTGCGTCGATCTTCCGAGTCGCTGCTTTGCTGGCCCTGCAGCACTAATACCACCAGCTGCTATCACCGGATCCGCTCGTTCGCTGGTTCCACTCCGCTACGCTGGACCCGTCGCGTTTAAAACCACCGTTCTCAGGGGAACGCCAGCTTCAAGTCCCGAGGGAATCGGTGCCGCTGCTACTGTTTCCTGCAGTGGGGGCTAATTATATCCACAGAAACAAAGTGTTACTTGCAGACAAAGGCTGGTGCTGATTGATGTTTATTCCGGCCGCAGAGATCTAAGGAATAAACCAACGTGACTATTACTGGTACTCCGTGTTGGGCTCATTTTCTTCAGAGATCAGTTTGTGTAAATTGGATGGAATACACATATGTGGAGACCAGCTACGCGCTAATGGCCATGCCCACATGCGTTCAAAAAATAAATCAGGTGTTATCTCTGCTATACATTTTCTTAGTATACTTTAATTACTCTAAGCACAACTACTCTGCTCTACGGTATTTTCTATATGCAGGAGAATTATTCATTACAAAGTGGCATTATACCGCGGAGATGGAGGCGCGCCGACAACGTTCAGCACAGGTGGTCGTCGTTGCTCAACGGACTCCCGCACCGGCTTACAACGTCGTGGTCGTCTCTTGCGACCACGCCGGCTTACAACAAGGAGGACAACTTGCCTCCGCACCGGCTTACAACGCCACGGCCGGTTTATCTGTCTGTGCCGCCTCAGATGTTGCGGTCGTCTTTACCGTCCGTCTCTCGTGGCCTGGTCTACATCAACACATCGGACCGCACATGTCTGCATAAGTTGTTTATTGAGTATGAGCAAGTCACTACTTGGGAAGCCCGATTTTCTTCCGACAAAATGGAGGCAAATTATCATGTATTATCAGCCGCCGTCTGCACTGGGTGGCTCAATGGACAGGCACACAAGTCGCGGCTACTACGGTTTGGTTAACTTCAAACAGCCAGTTGGAAGGAACCATTGGCTGAGTTGCTGACACGGTTCATACGGGATCATTTATAACCCGCCGCAGTGACCTCAACTTTTTGTGGATTCACATCGCGTTATCAACGCCAATGATATACACCTCCTGCTATGGACAAATATGGAGAATCTCAAGCCAACTCTTCGAGTCATCTTGAGACTCGGGGGCTACAATGGTATGGCTCGGCAAAATTAGCTGGTTTCAATGGATTCAAGAACTCCGGGTCATTGGAGGGAAGGTAACCCGGTTCCAGAGGCCGCTATATTAGTGAAAAAATTAAAGGCCGTCAGAAAATTTCCGGCTTAAAAAGAAGGACTCCGATTTAAAATCCGGTTCAAGAGACATCTCTCTCCTACAAAGCACTGACACTCTTAATATCTGGTTTAAAAACCGGTTCAAGGGAAATTTATTTACCGCAAGGCTTTGAAGCTCTCAAATCCGGATCAAATCCGGCTCAAGGTAAACTTATCTCTCTCAAAGTTTTGAAGCTTTCAAATCCGGTTTAAACTTCCGGTTCAAAAAGAATTAATTTTTCGCAAGTACGAGTTCTCAGAAAGATTAAAGGGTGCAAAAAGAACTTGCTGCCGTGATGCGCAGTTCAAACATAGGTATCATGCCTTACGTCTTATGTTATTATGGTCACTTGGGGGCTTCCTGCTCATCGGGCATAGCTATCAGTACCCTCTTGATCGGCGCAATGCCAAAACTTATATGGTCACTTGGGGGCTTCCTGTTCAAACATAGGTCATATTCGAACCAAAGAGAACATAGCTGTCGATACCCTTTTGATTAGCAAACTGCTGAACCTATTTGGGGGCTTCTTGATCGTATCCAAATCATAGCTTAACCACTTTGGGAATCAACATGGATTGTATTCGAATCAGCGTTGTTAAACAACTTTTAAAGTCATTTGGGGGCTTCCTGTTCAAACATAGGTCGTATTCGAACCAAAGAGAACATAGCTGTCGATACCCACTTTGATCGGCAACGCCAATGCCACTGGGGGCTATATGATCGTATTCGAATCTTAGCTTAACCCCTTTGGAATGGTTTACTGATCGTATTCGAATCAGAAGCCTCAAATTTTTTTTATCTATTTTTATACAATCACAAGTATTTGAGTTGTCGCAAATATCTTATGTGACGGCTTTTACAGAGTTGAGTTATCAACTTCACTGTCTGGGTCACATAAACTGGCGGTATCATTCAAAGGATCATAGGGATCTTGTGATCTACTTGTGTGTAGGATAAGACTACATTTGGGTAGTTACCCGCCCTGGCTTTTGACGTTAAGTCGCCAGGGCGTATGTTGTTTACACTCTGTGCAGGATTTGCAGAACTATGACTTATATAAATGCTTCAGTCCAAGCTCATCACTAAAATTGGTGTCTCAAAAGGGTTGTCAATTATTTCTTTTCTCAAGGGCTATAGGCCACCGGGTTACAATAATTCCAGCTTACAATGAATGTGCATTAAGTCGTCATCGGCCAAGAGCCGCCAGGTATTTAAACTCTGGATTTACTTGTCAACCGATGAGGTATTCAAATCTTTAATAGCCAAAACTGGCTGGATTTTCATGATGATATTGAATGATTGAGGTTTTCATACTGGATTATATTATTCAAATCTTTAATAGCCAACATGGCTAGATTCTTATTATGGTTATTAATAGCCAATATTATGATGGAGGTCTTCAAAGTCGCTTCAGCGTAATGGCTATTATTTTATTAATGGATATGATTTATTCTACAATGGAAGGAATAGTCCCAAGTCGCTGCAGGCTTACGACCCAACACTTGGGGGATACATTATTCAAATTGAGGTTACATCAAATATGCAAGTCTTATGTCGCTGCAAGCATGCACCATGACACTTGCGGGCTAATGCAAAGTCATTTTTGCTCACCTCATTGAAGACCCGACTCATCACATCGTAATGAGCCGGGCCTTGGGGGCTACCAATTGCTCCTATCAACAATTCAAGGTATACAAGTCTTAATCCATTTTATTGAAAGGTGCACTACTCAGTTGGTAGAGTACAAAGCTCTTAAGCTTATGGACGTGGGTTCGAGCCCCATGGTGAGGGTTACATCATATGATATTATTTTCAATGAAGTATGTATAAAGTCCCAGCTTAGTATTATCTTACTAAGCCGGCCCTTGGGGACTACATGTTGCTGTTCAAGTCTACATGGTCATATTTATGAAGTCCCTGCTCTTTATTGCATCATGACCCGGCCCTTGGGGGCTACACTGGTTGAAATTTTACGAGCATAAGGCAATTACAAGTCCCAGGTTGCTGCAAGCATGACAACCCGGTACTTGGGGGCTACATATATGGAATATTCAGTTTTATGACTAATGATTGAGATGAATAACCCGGATTTCTTCAAGGTTGCAACACTTATATTGAAACAAGTCTTAAGTTATCACTATGTTCTCCTCTTAAGACTTGGGGGCTATAGGTATTATGCATATAAAGAGGGAACATCTTCAAAATTCTCATCTTTGAGTAAATCAGGAAGATCAATTACATGACCCGGTGTCAACAACAATTATGACTCAACATCATCAGTCTTTATAACCCGGAGATTTTGGAAATTATAACTCAGCAAGAGCTATATCTTTAAGCCGGTTGAGAATCAGATGAGTATTTCAAGACCTATATTTTTTAAGCCGGCGCTTTGGAAGCCGACTCAAATGGATTATTTGTTTACAATATTTCTTCTACAAGAAAATTGATTGTGAAGCTGGTCTATTTACCCGGATTTTCTAGAAGAAGGAAATGACAAGGACTTAAGGTTGTTCAGGTGCCGGTTTACAAGAAATCTTAACCCGGAGAAATAACCTGTCAAATTTGTTCTTGTGTTTATTTTGCAGCATAAGTTTACAATGGATAAATCCAAGATAAACTTGGGGGCTAATGTCGGGGATATACCCCGCGGTGTAACCCGACCGGAAGTATAACCCGGCCGGACTTGGCAACTGACCCGCCCTGGCTGGACGACACACTAAGTGACCCGCCTGATCCTGGCGACTGATGGGTAACTTGGCAAGCGGATCAGAGGAGCGACAAGACCCGGGGGCCCAGGAGGCTCAAGGCCCAGAAGGCCGGCTTACGTTATGGTAGGCCAGCTTAAGAGGAAAGGCGTGAGGAATATCTTCCTTACAAGGAATCAAGACCCGGACTTGTATCCGGCTTGTAGTAGAAGATAGGCTAGTCCTAATCCTATTTGGACTCCACATGTAACCCGCCCCTCTAACTTATATAAGGAGGGGCAGGGCACCTCAAAGAGGAAGAAGAAACAAGATCTAGGGCTAGACGGAAAGGAAGAGCCGGCTTACCATCGACTCTCTCATGATCATAATGAGACCTAGCCACAAATAGCATGTAGGGTTATTACTGGATGATGTTTCCTGGGGCCCGAAGCTGTCTAAATCCTTGTCTTGCGTGTTGCGTCTCTCGTCCCGATCAACCCCTCTCAAGCTACCACATAGATGCGTTGGCCTCGCGACTAAGTCCTGACACTAAGGACATCTGCCATGACAATTCCATGACAAGAGCAGTTAGTAAGGCAGCTCCAGTGCCCAAAGGGCCAGTACTACCACGGTGAACCCCAACTCCACAAGTTAGTACGCCTATTCCTGTGGAGGAAGCACAACCAGCTAGTTGTAGTTTAGCATCTATCACATTTGATGTTGTTAAATCGTATGTGTGTATCTTCCCATCTTGGAAATATTATATTGAGGATGAAGGAAAATGCCAGTTGCAGGTGTTTGTCCAGGAGTTATGTGTAAGTAATGTTATTCATGGCAATTACTTTGCTTTGTCCCATACATCCTACCTCCATGATGGTTATAATACATCAAATTTTCCCATATTTTTCTATAAAGAAGGACCGATTTGGAAACTCAGGATGAGGTAACCTGTGCTAATACCTCTGCTATCTTCAAGAATGCTTGGTGGCATTATCGGAATTACTTGAAGAAAATGTACTTCACCGACAAATAAACTCATCAAATTCCCTTACGTTCTCCTGAGACACATTTGCTAGACGATGACTGGGAATACCTTGTTCTGTATTGGTCTATGAGCTCATTTTCTATTTTTAAGTACTATATTCTTGCATCGTACTGTACTCTGTTCATGTAGAACAAGTGCCTAAAATTGAAGAGCAACTGTTCTAATTTAAGATTCCATTGCTATCATAGTTCAAAAAAGCGCTAGGCGTTAATTGTGCGTTTTGCCACTGCCTTGCGCTTTACTGACCAAAGCGCATGCTTATGCGCAGTTATGCACAGATTAAGCATAGTTATGCGCAATGCGTTTCGCCAATGCCTAGAGCCTAGGTGCGCTTACGCGCTCGCTTAGGCGCACCTTTTTCTAACTATGATTGCTATTGTGCATACTGCTTTGCTCTTGTATCACTGTATTTACTCATACAATTTTTTTTAAATTGAAGGATCCAATCGAAACTCCAATGGCACAGCCGGTATGTTCACGCATGTTTCTTTAACAGGATTGCTCTTATCAATAGCGTTGTTGATTTCAATTTCAATTGTGTATACAGTTGACTTCTCATATCATGCACATTACTAGCATCACAACAGAGCCAATAGTGTTGTTGTACATGTAGACCCGTGGTACCCATCTGAAATCTTGTGGTGCCGTGCAGTTTCCCACGCTTTGTATTCTTTCACAGCTGCTTTGTCTTGAACTGATATGATTTGAACCGTGTCTCTATTTTGATTTGGCAAGACAATGCAGTGACCATAGGACATAGATATATGTTTGTTTGATGCTTTTATTATGTACTAGTACTTGGCAATAGAATACTTGGTAGTTTAATCCTGTCCACCATACTAATGAACTGGTTCACCGAAATGAGTTTCATATACTAGTACATGCTAAACCTGCCATGTGTCTGCTTGTTTCTTCTTTTAGAATGCTGACAGAATATTGGGGAAGAGTGCCTTATTAAGCAATGGTAAAGGAAGTAATGCAGATAAGGTTCAGGATGGTGACACATCCTTGTTGGTCTCCAACGAGCTGATAAAACAGCTAAGGAAGACTATCTTGAAGACAGTGAGACAACCCCAAAGTCCTGTCTTGGTTTAGTGTTCGAGTTACTGGCCACTACCGCTTGCACAAGCTATTCAAACTCACTGTCTAAATTAGTTAGGTTTCTTGAGTCTCAACTACAAGCTGCAAGACATCGATCAGCTGTGCTGCGACAAGAAGCGGAATGACTGCCGAAGTCCCTGGAGCACTCAGATGCATACTTTCTGGTGCAACAGCAAGCGTTGGAGGATTTTAGCGCCAAACAGGACAAAGCTAATAAGCTTGCTAAGCTTATTGCCTGCATGGTGGACACCATGTTTCTTGAGCTCTTATGAAGTTGTTTCAGTTATGCTCTTGTTTTCCTATCACGTTTATTTGCACTGGTGGCCAATTTTGATGGCCAGTGTATGCAATATGCTGCTTTCCTCCCTATATTTGCACCGGTGGCGAACTTTGATGCCCAGTGGATGCAATATGTGTAATAGCGGTAATAGGATAGTGTTAATTGCTTGCTTATTTATTTCCTTATTGTCTTGTTTGGTTGTTTGCTTGTAGTCACTTCATTTCTTTTTCTGTGTTTTTCTAATAATCATGGCAACACATGGACTGTTGTAACCATGGGCCTCATGCGGGCCGTATGATCCATGGGCCTTCTACGGGCCGTAGGATCCATTGGCATCCATGGGCCTTCTATGGGCCATACAATCCATGGGCCTTTTACGGGTCGTAGGATCCATGGGCCTTCTACCGGGCGTATCATCATTTCGCTAATCATGGGCCGTACTATTTGTGGACAATAACGGGCCGTTTATTGGCCGTATTTGATAACTCTATGAAAACAGCCCAACGGGGTTATTTCGACATGAAAACGGCCCAACGTATTAACGGGCCGCAAATGGGCCGACTGTAACCATGGGCTGAATTTGGCCCACAAGCAGAAAATGACAGTAGCGGGCCGTAAGTAACCGAATGCTGGAAATGAGCTCAAGATTAAATGGGCCCTGAGAAGGCTGAAAGATATCATGGGCTGGAAACGGCCCAACGGAATAATGGGCCGTTAATGGGTATAAAGTGATACACTGTTCATTAGGGCCAGTTTTACCATGGGCGGTTAAGGGGTCGAGGGTTACTAAGGGCCTCATATGGGCTGAAAGACGTCATGGGCCATACATGGGCCGGAAGTTAAAACAGGCTGGAATTTTATTGGACGGCCTAGATGACGCTACTGGGACTAATACGGATAGGCCGTAAACGGGCCCTGGGATAGCAGGCTGTAAATGGGCTATATGCGAACAGGCCGTTAACAGGCTTGCCATGGGCCGACCCGTCACCCTTTGACCAAGTCAAACGGGACGGCCTTTTCACACGAGTGGGCTTTATTGGGCCGTGCCATGTGTCGATGTATCATAGGCGCTTTGTGTCCAATGAGTGGATGACATCTGTCCCAACGGTGAGCCGACACGTGTTATATCCTGCCAATGATTATTTTACACGTGGAAAATCCGCATTGGTCGGGGCTGTTAACGGGTTATCGGATCCAAAACCGGAGCCGATAGCTTAACGGCGTTCTGTTACGGTGGATGCCATGTGTCGGTCACCCTTGACGAAAGCACTTCTATGACGCGTGATTTATCGTCATGGAAGTGGACACTTCCATGATGATAATTTTGGTAATATTATGGAACACTTCTATGAC
The DNA here is from genome assembly GCF_002162155.2 of Triticum dicoccoides. NCBI lineage: Eukaryota > Viridiplantae > Streptophyta > Magnoliopsida > Poales > Poaceae > Triticum > Triticum dicoccoides. Next base: position 92,749,106 of record NC_041383.1, read on the forward strand.
AGCGCAGGTATGACTATCTTGATTCTGTCATAAATTTGTCATGGATGTACATGTATGACAAAAAATGCGACCTACTCTGACAAACACGTATCATCACGGAAGTGTATTTTTTTTGTAGTGTTCACTATAGTTGCTGGAGTCATACTGTTGAACTGACCTTTGATCCGACTTCACAAACCCATGTATTCGATACTGGCAAATCTAAGCACATGCGGTCAATTGAGCGGGTTGTCTGGATATGAGCTGCCTTACCAAAATTGAGTAGGCCTCTTAAGTGAATATCCATGGGGATCCATACTGACTCAGACTGTCCGGGTATCGACACCATGCATGTGGGTCTTGCAACAATTTTCAGTCTTGCTCCTTCATTACTGCTTTCTTGTCTGGATCCTTGGGTGAAGTAGCGGGGTCATATTATGTCACATCCCTAGCTTTGTTATGCACTTGGACTAGCTTGGTTGTTGCATCATGTCTAATTTATTTGAAAGTTGAAATGGGGATTGCTCAAACCCTAGCACCAGATCAAATCAACTAGGTTCAAATAAAAATATTCTCAATGAACCCAAAATGCCCTTCAGAAAAGTTCATCATTTTTGGATTAGTCTTCAACCTCTCCCATAAATGGTGCACATTTTTCGAGGCCATTCTGGATTTTTGAATTAATTCATATGGTATTTGCATTTGGGCATTTAATTGCTAAATAATATTTTAAATGCTCAAATAATCACAAACTGAAATGTTTGCTGTTGGAAATATTCCAAATAGTGACATTGAGCAGTTTCATGATTTTCGGAAATGCCCTAGCATTTTTATTAAAGCCAAACACAATTACAGAAATAAAAATAGGAAGAGAACAGAGGCTTACCTGGAACTTACCTGGCGCCCACCAAAGCCCACCTGTCCGGCCCGGTTGGCCAGCCCAGCACACCTCCTCACGCGTCGTCTTCCCCATGCCTTCTGGCATCATGCGTGGCGCGCGCACAGCCGAGCAGCGGCCACCTCCTGCTTCCACCTCCTCCTGCCTCTCTGCTCTCTTCCTCGACCCCCTGGAGATGCCACGCGCCCCCCTCGACGCTCTCTCAATCTCCCCATGCTCATCCCCTCCTCTGGCTCCCTCTCCCTCTCTTCCCCGAGGGCCGCCGTCGTCGCCGCTTGCCATAGACGTGCCCGCCGAGCTCCCCTCGCCTCGCTGACCTACCCAGGAGAACCGCAGGGTCGTCTTCATCATCTACGCAGAGCCACGCGACACTTGCCGCCCTACATCGCCGGCTACCTCACCTTCTTCCCCCACGGACGCCGAGATCGCCACGGCCGCGCCGTCTGCTCCGAGCCTTCCCCGAGCCCGCTTCGACGGCCCCTGCACTCCCCGTGAGCTCCTCTTCCTCCTTCCCCTTCCCGTTCTCGCTCTTGAGCACCGCAGCGACTGCACCGAGCTCGACCGCGCGCGCCGCCGCCGCCGCACGTCGCCGTCATGTCCAGAGCCATAGTGGCTCGAAGCCGGGCACACTACCGTGCTCCACACCTCACCAGGAGGACGTAGCACACACCAAAGCCTCCCCTAGCGCCCTGCATCGCCTAGCCCGCCATTGGCCGAACTCCGGCCGCCGCCGCGAGCTCGCTTCCGACGAGCTCGGTCCACCCCAGCTGCTCCCGCTTGCCCCGTTAGATGCGCCTCGTCGCGCTGCACCCGTAGTGCCTCTCCGCCGCCCATTTGGACATCATGGGCGATTTACAAGCCGCGCCGCCATCTCGGGCCTTGTTGGCGTTGAGTCGCCGGTGGGTTTGACCTCGTTTGACCCGGTTTGACCCCAGTTTGACCCCCCAGGGTCACTAACGTGCGGGCCTATCTCTGTTAACATTTAGTTAGATTTAGATTAGTGCTAATTAACCCTGACAGTTAGTTTAGACACTAACCAGTGGGCTCAGGCCCTAACTAACCTAGGTTAGTGCTAACTTAACACTAACTAACCTTGTTAGTTAGTTGTTACACTGACATGTGGGTTCCAGCCGTCAGGTTTGACCTGGGCTGGCGCCTTTGACCTGCTGACGTCACAGCGACGCAAAGCTGATGCAGTTAATAATTTTCTGGATTTAAAATAATTCAGAAAATTCCAAAAAATACCCAAAACTTCTACAAATCATAGAAAATCAACCGTAACTCCAAATGCAAAGTTTTATATATGAAAAATGATCAGAAAAATCCAATCTATCCATCTGTACAATTTTCATGCATGTTTGAAAAACCTAAGGTTGTTGCATAAGACAATTTGCATAATTGGCATTTAAATAAGCACATATGGAGTTTGAATTTGAACCCTTGGTTCAAACCAACTTCATTTAACCTGCTGCTAGATGCATTAGCTCAAACCACAGCATACTGCCAAGTCATGATGATGCATCATATTGTTGCATTGCATTGATTGTGTTCTTCTTTGTTTGCCGGTATTTGTCTCCTCTCGAAAGACGTGTACCAACGATGTGATCGATGACACCGATGAAGAACTATATTATCTTCAGAAGTGCCAGGCAAGCAAAACCCCCTTGTTCATTCCGATACAATCCCACTCTCTCGCTCCTGCTCTATTTTACTGCATTAGGATAACAACGATACAACTGGTACTTGCTGCGGTAGTTGAACCCCTTTATCCTCAGCATGACCTGTCACTAGCATGAGTAGGAGTTGTTTGAGCCCTGATGTGCCTACTCATTCATGTTTGTTTGTCATGCCTGCTATTGCTTAGAGTTGTGTCAGGTCTGATTCATCGGGGATGAATTGGAATGTGGTGAACATGTCCTACTATTGAGAGCTATGTGTGTGAATACGATTTGGTAAAGGTAGTGGTGAGCGGCCATGTAGGAGTACATGGTGGGTTGTCTCATTGCAGCCGTCCTCAGGAACTGAGTTCTGTGTTTGTGATCCATGAACAGCTACTACCACACATTGGGATCCTTAATTGACTCTCTCGACTTATTAATCAACTCGATCTCTGTCCAGGAGTTGCAACTAGTTTATGGTGTTTGTAGGTAGTGTTAGTAGTCTACCAAGTGGCACCCGGTACAGGTGGGCTTGGGATAGACTAGGCATAGTGGCACAGTGTACCAAGCATAGATCCACCCATCAAGGTGGGCTTGGGAACCCTGCTCACATCGTCTGGGGTCGTGAGCGACACCCCGGCCGGATCTCCTTGCGGATGGAACTTGAATAGGCGATAAACCTAGACGAGAGACTTGTGTGGTTAGTCAGGTCGTGGCCGACACCCTCACTGGGCTTCCGCTTGAAGGTTGCCGAGTACATGTCGTGTAAACGGCGGTAAGTGGTGAGAGCGTGTGTGAAGAAGTACATCCCTGCAGGGTTAACATTATCTATTCGAATAACCGTGTCCGCGGTAAAGGACTTCTGGGTTGCCTGTACAGTTCATAGACAAGTGAAAGTGGATACTCTAAAATACGCGAGATAAGCGTGAGTGCTATGGATGGCGTTCTCGTAGGGAGACGGGAGCGGATCCATAGTGGTGTATTGATATGGTGAATATGTGGACTCGTGTGCGCCACCTCAAAAGAGTTACTTGCAGTCGTAGTTCAGGATAGCCACCGAGTCAAAGCTGGCTTGCTGCAGTTAAACCCCACCATCCCCTTTGTTGATAATGATGCATATGTAGTTAGTTCTGATGTAAGTCTTGCTGGGTACATTTGTACTCACGTTGCTTAATTTATGTTTTTGCAGAGAGACTTCAGTCTCGCTAGTAGTTCCACGTGGACATCGACGTTTAGCTTGTTACCTCAGCTACGATCTTGTGCCCTTGGCTGGATCTGGTAGATAGATAGGCTTCTCAGCCTTTTTGATTCGTAGATGTCTGTACTCAGACATGTTAAGCTTCCGCATGTGCTTTGTCTTGTATGCTCTGATTGTTGGGTCATGAGACCCATGTTTGTAATAACTCGCTCCTCGGAGCCTATTGAATAAAATACTTGAGGTGTAGGGTCATGTTGTGATGCCATGTTGTATTTGCACATATCGAGCATATTGTGTGTATGTTATTGAAATGCTTGGTATGTGTGTGATCTGACTATCTAGTTGTTTATCCTTAGTAGCCTCTCTTACCGGGAAATGTCTCCTAGTGCTTCCACGGAGCCATGGTAGCTTGCTACTGCTCCGAAACACTTAGGCTGGCCGGCATGTGTCCTTCTTCGTTCCTGTGTTTGTCCCTTCGGGGAAATGTCACGCGATGAATACCGGAGTCCTGTTAGCCCGCTACAGCCCGCTTCACCGGAGTCCTATTAGCCCAGTGCTACAGCCTGGATTCACTCGCTGATGACCGACACGTTCGATGCTGGGTCATGGATGCCTGTCCCTGTAAGTTTGTGCCACTTTGGGTTTACGACTAGCCATGTCAGCCCGGGCTCCTTATCATATGGATGCTAGCGACACTATCATATACTTGTGCCAAAAGGCGCAAACGGTCTCGGGCAAAGGTAAGGCGACACCCGTGGGGATACCGTGCGTGAGGCCGCAAAGTGATATGAGGTGTTACATGCTAGATCGATGTGGCATTGAGTCGGGGTCCTGACAGCTTTGGTATCAGAGCCTGACTGCCCGTAGGATTACCAAGCCAAACTGGTCGAAGTTGAGTCTAGAAATGCTTTAGTTATATAAGGGAATCGATCGTGGGATGGAACGTAAGGCTCTTTTACTCCTTATACCTTATGCCTTCTGATCTGAGTCATCTTATCTTTCCTATGGGGTTAAGAAACTAGGCTTTCTCTTCTTTCTATCAGGATCACGTGTTACTAATCCGTAGACTTGTAGGATTGGTGGTTTTTAAGCCTCGGTTCAGTTCCTACTACTTTTGTGTATTCATAGTTGATCCCAGAACTTTGATATTGTGCTTCTAAGTGGCTATGCCACCATTTTTGTATCATGTCTCAAATTCTTTTAAGCATTTACAGCCGTTATGCTGTCCGAGTCATTCCAGGTTTCTATATAGTCTGATGCACTTGCAAATCCTTTCCCTCTGGTTTTGATGTTCCTTTGGGCCAGGTTAATCACACTAATTGCTGAGTTGAGGTATTCTATTGCCTCGACATATATGTTGGAGTTCTTATTATGACCCTAGGCGTCTTAGGGGATCATCTAGTAATCTAGCCATGAATTGTGTCCCAGTGTGTGATTCTGGCCTTTATTCCCGAAAGCATCCCGTGATGCTACTTAGTAGTAGGTATTCTACTCCTTGGGTTTTGAACCCGAGATTCACGCCACCTACTTCATGTTGATAGTGTTTGCTCGTTCCTTTAGGTTATTAGTAACCTTTGCGATAGTCCTCGAGATTCGTGGTATATCGTTCTTCCAAATACCATGAACTACTTATGGCAGCAGTTCCTCGTTGAGCCAAAAGATCACAACCAGAGTGCTCTTGATGAGTTCTTCTCTCTATATCGTGACTCTGCCAGTTCAATCTTTCTGCATGGGTTATCCGGAAGAAATAAGTTGAACTCGTTTGACATGCTAGTCCATGCATCCACAACTCAGAAAATCATATGTTCTCTTGGGTTGTCCCTCTTTAATTGTATTCTGACCCTCGTCTATCAATTGATAGTCAAGAGTATGCGTGCATTTGTTCAACGGTGCCTATTACCCTTGTGGTCCATCAAGCCATTCTACTCTGGAATGACTAGGAGAAACAAACTCCAGTACCTCATCCATATCTAGGATTGGGTCAAAGAAGTTGTATTCCATAGATCAAAATGCCAATCCAGCTTCTGGTCTGTTCTACCTTGAAGTATTACCTTCTTTATGTCAAGAGTATCATGAGAATTGCACACCCTCTTATGAACTCTTGATATAGTGATACTTCTCGCCCTCATTATCCATTTCTTGGCTCCCCGTGTTGCTGCGACCGGAATACCGACAAGTGAATCATGATGTGTGAAATCAATACCCCTAGCAACAATGTTGCTTAGTGGTTAATGGACGAAAATCTCATTCTTAGTGTGTTGGTTATGGAATCATCATTCTAAGATAGATCGTGCTACCTAGTCCATATTTCTGGTGCACTCTTTGATCAATGAGGTAGGATTATTCAATCCCTTGCTTATTTGATCAATCGTCTTGCTCTGAAAAGCAAGATTGTTCTCGAGCTTAGTAACATATCGGTGGTTCGTGACGTTCCGAATATCTTCTCGGAAGTATTACCTGGTTGTCACGTGACCGCTATGTTGAGTTCGTGATCATGTTGGTTTTCCTCCAAGCCTCCCTGTCTCCAAGAATCTATGTTGGATACCCTAAACTAGTTGTCTAAGCTAAATGACAACTTGGAGAGTTGGAAGATAAAAGCTTGTCTGACTCAGTTCATTCCAAAGGGATATCCTTGTGCATGAGTGTTGAAGAAAGATGATATCTTCATTGATTGGTCCTCATGATCAATTGCTGGATCTATGGTCTTACTAAACCTTTGATTTGCATATGGGCTATCGTCAAATCAAGTCAGAACCAACGATATTCGTAATGTTGTCTTACTCGTGGTTGTTTTCCTCGAGCATACACCATTATATCTTTTGGGCCTGACCAATGCTATCACTTGTTCACATAATTATGGAATTCCATCTTCATGGAAACCTGGATGAATTGTTGTTGAGCCCATCAACAACATTGTTATCTTCTCCATGATTTGTGTTGAACATCCACCTAGTATTGGAAACTTTATAAGCATTATCTTCATGTTCTGTTCATGAAGAATATGCTTGGACGGAAGAAGTGAGTCCCTCTAATTCATGTGCACTTGATGCAAGTTGCCGCCATGAATTTGAGAAGGCTTGTTTTACCTCCTCTGGAATCATCCCAAGTCAGTCATGCACATGCGAAGTATTCTATGGTCTGATAGACTGATCATCTTCATTCCATATGCATCCCTAGCACACCAAGCCACTGATTGATTTGTTCAAGGATAAGAAGTTCATCGATAAGTGCACAAGGACTTTGATATCTCAAGATGGTTCCCTACCTGAACTCGGTAGTGTTTTATTGTAAGACTACCATGTGATCATGTTTGTCTGGGACAGCGTGTTCACATGTTGTAGCAGAACCAGCTCATGTTTTGGAGCTTGCTATTGTAGTTCATTCCCCGGGAATCTCGCAATGTCATCTCGTCGATTTGCGTTGCAAACGTTCATTGTTCTTTCTAGACTCGGTGAGTCTGAAATATCCTGACACCAACCAGATCTGAATCTCAGGCAGATATGATGGTTGGAACATTCCCAACATTTGCATTCTGTTCCCAGCTTGCACCCCATCATGCAAAATTTCCATGGGCTGCCTTCTCATCAGTTACTGTCCAGGATAATCTTCAAAAGTGGACTTACCATGAGTCCCATCCATTCCTGATGATAAGCAAAAATAATTCATCGCGTTGTCTTCAACAAGGTAGTCCACATCATCCATTCTAGTCCGAGTATGCCATTCTACCGAACTCCTCCAAACGATCGCTCCAGATTTGCCTTAGGCTGGTATAGAGAATTTTATTGATCTCTGAATCAAAAGTAATTCTTTTTGCCACTTAAGGAATAATTGTACGAGTCACCCTCCTCTAAGGTATCTCGTTATGGTATCATGGCAACTCAAATCCTTGCTACGTTGACAACTGTTCACCACCCTCTTAAGTGTGGAATTGTTGTGTACCTAGTGAACCTTTATCATCTATTTCACTCCATCCCTCTAGATGTGTGCTTCGTGTCTCAGCTTGAGAGATGTTGCTATGTCTCATTCCCTGAGTTGATCCAAATTTGTTCGACCTTCAATAAGATCGATCCTTTTAGACTTTTTCTCTATCCTCTCTTTGTCATGTTAGCTGGAATTCTCAGAACAAGACGACGAGACAAGATGGTGATTGAATCAACGTTCAATTGAAGTGCAACCTGGGTCGTGAAGATTGCGTTAGTTGCGTTCCCCCCTTCATTCTACCCTATGCTTGAATCTCGGGACGAGATTCTTGTTTAGTGGGGGTGAGTTGTCACATCCCTAGCCTTTCTATGCACTTACACTAGCTTGGTTGTTGCATCATGTCTAATTTATTTGAAACATGAAATGGGGATTGCTCAAACCCTAGCACCAGATCAAATCAACTAGGTTCAAATAAAAATATTCTCAATGAACCCAAAATGCCCTTTAGAAAAGTTCATCATTTTTGGATTAGTCTTCAACCTCTCCCAAAAATGCTGCATATTTTTCGAGGCCATTCTGGATTTTTGAATTAATTCATATGGTATTTGCATTTGGGCATTTAATTGCTAAATAATATTTTAAATGCTCAAATAATCACAAGCTGAAATGTTTGCTGTTGGAAATATTACAAACAGTGACATTGAGCAGTATCATGATTTTTCGAAATGCCCTGGCATTTTTATTAAAGCCAAACACAATTTCAGAAATAGAAAGAGAAATAAAAATAGGAAGAGAACAAAGGCTTACCTGGAACTTACCTGGCACCCACCAAAGCCCACCTGGCCGGCCCGGTTGGCCAGCCCAGCCCACCTCCTCGTGCGTCGTCTTCCCCATGCCTTCTGGCATCGTGCGTGGCGCGCGCACAGCCGAGCCGCGGCCACCTCCTGCTTCCACCTCCTCCTGCCTCTCTGCTTGCTTCCTCGACCCCCTGGAGACGCCACGTGGCCCCCTTGACGCTCTCTCACTCTCCCCATGCTCATCCCCTCCACTGGCTCCCTCCCCCTCTCTTCCCCGAGCGCCACCGTCGCCACCGCTTGCCATAGCCGTGCCCACCGAGCTCCCCTCGCCTCGCTGACCTGCCCAGGAGAACCGCTGGGTCGTCTTCATCATCTACGCAGAGCCACCTGACGCCTGCCACCCTGCATCGCCGGCTACCTCGCCTTCTTCCTCCTTAGACGCCGAGATCTCCACGGCCGCGCCGTCTGCTCCAAGCCTTCCCCGAGCCCGCTTTGACGCCCCCTGCACTCCCCGTGAGCTCCTCTTCCTCCTTCCCCTTCCCGTTCTCGCTCTCGAGCACCGCAACAACTGCACCGAGCTCGACCGCGCCCGCTGCCGCCACCGCACGTCGCTGTCGTGGCCAGAGCCACAGTGGCTCGAAGCAGGGCACACCATCGTGCTCCACACCTCACCAGGAGCACGTAGCACACACCAAAGCCTCCCCTAGCGCCCTGCATCGCCTAGCCCGTCATTGGCCGAACTCCAGCCGCCGCCGCGAGCTCGCTTCCGACGAGCTCGGTCCACCCCAGCTGCTCCCGCTTGCCCCGTTAGACGCGCCGCGTCGCGCTGCACCCGTAGAGCCTCTACGCCACCCATTTGGACACCGTGGGGGATTTCCGAGCCGTGCCGCCATCTCGGGCCTTGCCGGCGTTGAGTCGCCGGCAGGTTTGACCTCGTTTGACCTGGTTTGACCCCAGTTTGACCCCCCCAGGGTCACTGACGTGCGGGCCTATCTCTGTTAACTTTTAGTTAGATTTAGATTAGTGCTAATTAACCCTGACAGTTAGTTTACACACTAACCAGTGGGCCCAGGCCCTAACTAACCTAGGTTAGTGCTAACCTAACACTAACTAACCTTGTTAGTTAGTTGTTACACTGACATGTGGGTTCCAGCCGTCAGGCTTGACCTGGGCTGGCGCCTTTGACCTGCTAGTGTCACAGCGACGCAACGCTGACGCAGTTAATAATTTTCTGGATTTAAAATAATTCAGAAAATTCCAGAAAATACCCAAAACTTCTACAAATCATAGAAAATCAACAGTAACTCCAAATGCAAAGTTTTATATATAAAAATGATCAGAAAAATCCAATCTATCCATCTGTACCATTTTCATGCATGTTTGAACAACCTAAGGTTGTTGTATATGACAATTTGCATAATTGGCATTTAAATAAGCACATATGGAGTTTGAATTTGAACCCTTGCTTCAAACAACCTTCATTTAACCTGCTGCTAGATGCATTAGCTCAAACCACAGCATATTGCCATGTCATGATCATGCATCATATTGTTGCATTGCATTGATTGTGTTCTTATTTGTTTGCCGGTATTTGTCCCCTCTCGAAAGACATGTACCGACAATGTGATCGATGACATCGATGAAGAACTATATTATCTTCAGAAGTGCCAGGCAAGCAAAACCCCCTTGTTCATTCCGATACAATCCCACTCTCTCGCTCCTGCTCTATTTTACTACATTAGGACAACAACGATACAACTAGTACTTGCTGCGGTAGTTGAACCCCTTTATCCTCAGCATGACCCGTCATTGCCACAGTAAATAGATGAAACCCACTAGCATGAGTAGGAGTTGTTTGAGCCCTGATGTGCCTACTCATTCATGTTTGTTTGTCATGCCTGCTATTGCTTAGAGTTGTGTCAGGTCTGATTCATCGGGGATGAATTGGAATGTGGTGAACATGTCCTACTGTTGAGAGCTAAGTGTGTGAATACGATTTGGTAAAGGTAGCGGTGAGAGGCCATGTAGGAGTACATGGTGGGTTGTCTCATTGCAGCCGTCCTCAGGAACTGAGTTCTGTGTTTGTGATACATGAACAGCTACTACCACACATTGGGATCCTTAATTGACTCTCTCGACTTATTAATCAACTTGATCTCTGTCCAGGAGTTGCAACTAGTTTCTGATGTTTGTAGGTAGTGTTAGTAGTCTACCAAGTGGCACCCGGTACAGGTGGGCTTGGGACAGACTAGGCACAGTGGCACGGTGTACCAAGCGTAGATCCACCCGTCGAGGTGGGCTTGGGAACCCTGCTCACATCGTTTGGGGCCATGAGCGACACCCCGGCCGGATCTCCTTGCGGATGGAACCCGAATTGGCGATAAACCTGGACGAGAGACTTGTGTGGTTAGTCAAGTCATGGTCGACACCCTCACTGCGCTTCCGCTTGAAGGTTCCCGAGTACATGTCGTGTAAACGGCGGTAAGTGGTGAGAGCGTGTGTGAAGAAGTACACCCCTGCAGGGTTAACATTATCTATTCGAAAAGCCGTGTCCGCGGTAAAGGACTTCTGGGTTGCCTGTACAGTCCATAGAGAAGTGAAAGTGGATACTCTAAAATACGCAAGACAAGCGTTAGTGCTATGGATGGCATTCTCGTAGGGAGACGGGAGCGGATCCATAGTGGTGTATTGATATGGTGAATATGTGGACTCGTGTGCGCCACCTCAAAAGAGTTACTTGCAGTCGTAGTTCAGGATAGCCACCGAGTCAAAGTTGGCTTGCTGCAGTTAAACCCCACCATCCCCTTTGTTGATAATGATGCATATGTAGTTAGTTCTGATGTAAGTCTTGCTTGGTACATTTGTACTCACGTTGCTTAATTTATGTTTTTGCAGAGAGACTTCAGTCTCGCTAGTAGTTCCATGTGGACTTCGACGTTTAGCTTGTTAGCTCAGCTATGATCTTGTGCCCTTGGCTGAATCTGGTAGATAGACAGGCTTCTCAGCCTTTTTCATTTCTAGATGTCTGTACTCAGACATGTTAAGCTTTCGCATGTGCTTTGACTTCTATGCTCTGATTGTTGGGTCATGAGACCCATGTTTGTAATAACTCGCTCCTCGGAGCCTATTGAATAAAATACTTGAGTTGTAGGGTCATGTTATGATGCCATGTTGTATTTGCACATATCGAGCATATTGTGTGTATGTTATTGAAATGCTTGGTATGTGTGGGATCTGACTATCTAGTTGTTTATCCTTAGTAGCCTCTCTTACCGGGAAATGTCTCCTAGTGCTTCCACTAAGCCATGGTAGCTTGCTACTGCTCCGAAACACTTAGGCTGGCCGGCATGTGTCCTTCTTCGTTCCTGTGTCTGTCCCTTCAGGGAAATGTCACGCGATGAATACCGGAGTCCTGTTAGCCCGCTACAGCCCGGCTCACCCGAGTCCTGTTAGCCCAGTGCTACAGCCTGGATTCACTCGCTGATGACCGACACATTCGATGCTGGGTCATGGATGCCTGTCCCTGTAAGTTTGTGCCACTTTGGGTTTACGACTAGCCATGTCAGCCCGGGCTCCTTATCATATGGATGCTAGCGACACTATCATATACGTGTGCCAAAAGGCGCAAACGGTCCCGGGCAAACGTAAGGCAACACCCGTGGGGATACCGTGCGTGAGGCCGCAAAGTGATATGAGGTGTTACATGCTAGATCGATGTGGCATTGAGTCGGGGTCCTGACATATTATCTCTCTGTGTGACCATAGTTTCTGTCGGGTGCAATATTCTGACAGGCATACTCTTATGCGCATCTTCTGACATGGTAACCCATTAAATGGCAGGTTCAACACCTCTCAAGTTTTGACCATAGGAAAATGATCATCCGAACCCATGCAAGAAATCGAGAAATAAATCAGTCGCCACCAGAATGGTCTTTACAACTCAGATCTGGCACATTACTGAGATAACTCAACCACGACTCAGGACGGCTGAAAAGCAGCTCAGAGCATGAGACCGGGTCGATAAGAAGAAAGTGGCAGCTCCCTAAAATAGCCGAAAGCAGCTATAGGGCTACTGTGACAAAAAGAAACTCAACAGCTATACGAGATGGCCGAAAAGCAGCTCAAAACTCGTGACAGTCGTTGAAGAGAGAAATAAATATCGGCATCCACCCGGGATAGCTAAAAATAGCTCAGATCACAGGCGTGGTGCCGGCACTGAAAAAAAGGAGACAAGGGCTCATCAGGATCATCTTCCAGGTTCATCGGTACTTGTACAGAGCTTAGTGTTGTCATAAATCTTCATCATCCTTTGTCACACTGAGGTGTATATCTGGCTTCCTTCACATATATCTGAGAATCTGATTCCCGAGGCAGCCTTGTGTTCTGACTGATTCTTACTTCAATTGTTGTGGATCTGATTCTGACATCTGCTGTCAATTCACAATGTACTATATTGTATCAGTGCCCTATTGAGGACGATTGGATGGCTTATGCTGAAAACCATTGAGAGTTTCTTGCCGAGGAAGACTGGGCTTCGTGCTGAAACAGGAATTGTTGGACCATCCTCCTTTGTGAGTATGTGGCACATCCTTGCTTTCTTCCAGGTAGGGCATGCTTCAGAATCATCCTCAACAAAGAATCAAACCTTGTATGTGAACCATACCTTTGACTAAAACTGCAATGTTGGTCTTGCACATAGCTTATCTTTTTGCTGATCTGATTATTACTGCCATGAAGAGTGCACACTGAGGCAAACTTGATTATCCATATCACGATCAGATATCCCCAGATCTCAATGCAGTCGGCTGAGAATTCCATACTGATGCAAACTTGATACTGATAGTCCATTTAGGATTTCTTTTGCATTCAGACAAGATATTCCAAATTTCACTGTTGTCTGCTGGTAATTCCATTCTGTTTAGCTGAGCTTCCAAACATTTGAACTCTTTGCTGATTCTTCAGGTCCGATGTCGGTTGACGAGCAACTTTAATAAGGGGACAAATTTGTAACACCGAAGGCCCAAAGAAAGAAGCAAGAGAAACGACAAAAACAAAAGCACACAAGCACACACATAATAATCTAAAGCAATCAACACATATTACTGCTACTCACACAATAATATGCATGCACACCTAAGCCCACAATTGTCGCTCAAGCTCTGGTACTATGGTCTAATATGCTGTGGTGGTGTGCACGAAAGTGAGTCTGTGTGTGGAAAGAGTTGGCGTAACCAAGGCTACACCAAGCGCTGGCTGAACACCGGCTGGATCTGGATGGATACAGAGGCGAGGATGGACTTGGCGATCTTGCAGCGAGACACGGAGGTCGCGACTACCTCATCATCAAGCGTTCGAAGGGAATCGTACCCGTCCAAAGAATGAAATGACAAGGCAAGATAACAGTGGAAGACTGGGTCTGATGGCATTACCTCATCATCTGATAACAAAAGGTCAGCAAGGGTTCCAAATGGAACAAGATGGAGGGCATGGATGATGATGTGGCCGTATCACACCAAAGAGCAGGCATGATAAGAAGGTGGATCGAAACCAATACGACCTACACTTACAAGATTAACCATTAGCGACAAGCTAATGAGCCTATATGCATGCTATGCAACAAACAAATGCAAAAATCAAGTGCAACAAACCAATGGGGCTCTATACTACCGTTTTCTAATGTTCCCGTGGGCTAGGGAGTCCTACGGCTAGACCTGCTCTGATACCAAGCCTGTGGCACCCCGGCTTAGAGAAACCAGAACGCCCCGTATTCCAGCCCAGAGATCGAGGAGAAGTCCTCTGGAATATGGCACTGGTTGGCATAGAACAAATCAACTCTTTATTGCAATATATTGGGGTGCAAGGGGATTACATCGGCACGACGACGCTACGCCTGCCACGGTTGCTCTATGCAAGCAGCAGAACAACACGACGCAGCGGAATGGCTACAGGCAGCGGAACATCGATGATGGTGGTGAACTCCACTCCGTAGGGACTCTGGCTGGAACGCTTATCCTAGCTCGCAAACACGGAATCCATAGCAAACTAGCAATCATATCTAGCATGACCTGCAAACTGGCATGACACGCCAGGTCAGTACATTGAATGTACTTGCAAGCTCACAGCAACCGAAGCAATCAAGACAAACAATAGCATGGCAATTACAGATTAACAAGGATTAACATGATACTATCAAGTTAATCATAGCATGTGCAAGATGATACAGCTAGAACAATACGAGCATGGCATAAACATATGAACATGATGATACAAGCATGCAACATGATGAAACTAATATGCACCAACTTACTCTGCTCGGGTTACATTGTAACCATCACCTGCACAAACTTACCATCACGGACATCACACGGTCATCTTAGGATCCAATCAATCTTGGTATTAACAATATCGCAGTAATCATTTATGACCACAAGGAGCTTGACCTTTACCCTTGACTCTCGCGTAACATCAAAAGCATCCAACAAGTTGGTGTTCACGATACCACATTGATCCTCTCACGATCACATGAATATCAGCCAACTTCTTTCATCATCGAACCAGGGTTTTTATTAAGCACATCATTATTATTACTGTTGACCCATAGTGTGACCAACTACGAACTGGGCCCATATCCGCGAGAGCGGCTATAGATAGATTAAACACACACTCTGCAGAGGTTAGCACACTGTACCCACACCACGGAACCCATGGTCTCGCACTCCCATACGTGCAGACACGACGTTCCGACAAAACCGATCTACTGCCATGACACTCCCCGGCCACTCCGACAAACTCCCCTTTGGGCTAAGTCCTGGGTGGCCCCATGCCTACCAAAGGCACCAACGGCCACCATCGTGGCAAAATGGTCCCAAACAGGGACATGAGCTCAAAACCAAACATGGGCAAACAAGGCTTATGCCGTCCTACCCGGCCAAGGTAGCACCCGTGCATAACCTTCCCTCATGGGAGGCACCGGTGAGCGGCATGACAATAGACCCAGTTAGGGCCTTCCCATAAGGCAAACATGGTTGCACTGGTCAGATCGATATGGTGGCACCATGACTCAGCCAACAGTTGTTCCAGTTCAATTTAATCCGGTTAAACTTGAATGCAATATGCTGAGCCAAGATAAATTAACATGATGCATGAACATGATATCAAAATAAGCACGGAGGTGCGACATAATCAACGAGCATAACAACAGCATTTAATCAATTATCCAGATGAGCATCGCATACTGACGAGTATGAATATCACAACTAGAACACTACTCATAGCATGACATGACACTAGCATCAAAATAACTACCATGTAATAACATAGTGATAAAACTATCATGCAAGTATTTAATCAACTGGATGCAAAGAACATGCATAACAAGGGTACTCAGGACAGACTATAGTCATGCACCGAAGACCATCACCAACATGTACTATTACCAGGCATCGCTAATTTAATACTAGCATGAAGAACAAAAAAATAGAGTGCAAGAAAACAAAGCATCACGGTAAACACCAATCCATAAGCATAGCCGAAATAACGACAGCGGTAGCAAAACAAACAGACAGTTATTAAAGATTCAAGTTGAAAACCAATGCTTCTGCATGGCTATCATGCAAATGGTGGTTGTGGCTTTCCTGGGGATGGAGAAGGCTCCAAGGAGAAGGGCGGAACGATCGCGGAAAGAATCGTCGGAAAGGGTACTCTCTAAGAGGGGCTGATTGGGGCAAGGGCAAAATTGTCATTTTCAGAATGTTGAAACATAGTGAAATTGGTGGGAACAGAAGAGGCTCGACGAGATGAAGACGTGGGCATTGGATTCACCTTGATCGGAATTACGGTTGCGGAGTTATGAGATGTAGAAAATCAGGGACTTTTTTGCAAAAATAATATTCATAGCCGGGCCCCTGAGTGGATAAGACAGAGGCGCAAAATTAGGAATACGCTTTCTGACTAAGTAAACGTATTCTGGGCTGAAATAGAGGGGAATACGCTTTCAGAACAACGAAGACGTACTTTGAGCTAAAGCAGAGGGAAAATACGCTTTCGTATGCGGGAGACGTATTCGCGGGAATACGCTTCCACTTATCCACGTCAGCGTGGGCGGGGTCAACGCGGGGCCGGATCCTGTGAGGCTGACTGGTGGGGCCCGTGCACCTCTCTCTCTCCTCCCATCTCCGTCTTCACCCCCCCCCC
>NC_041383.1:92766210-92786472 GCF_002162155.2 Triticum dicoccoides
GGAGGAGATGGAGCTGTGGCGGAGGATGGCGTCGGGCTCCGGTGGACTCGCGGCTGCAGGCGAGGGGAGGAGGTGAAGGGCTACGGAGTGGCTTCCTAGAGGTGGGTAGAGGCTCTGGTGGAGAAGAGGAGAGTAAGGGGTGTTGGCTCACCGGAATTTAGCCGGTACCGAACGGCGGGCATGGCGACCAGGGATGGCAGAGAGGGGCTCTGGTGCTTGGGCAAGTAGCCAGGGAGGGTGTCAGTGTCAAAACCGGTGGATCTCGGGTAGGGGGTCCCGATCTGTGCGTCTAAGGCTGATGGTAATAGGAGGCAAGGGACACAATGTTTACCCAGGTTCAGGCCCTCTCGATGGAGGTAAAACCCTACTTCCTACTTGATTGATATTGATTATATGAGTAGTACAAGAGTTGATCTACCACGAGATCGTAGAGGCTAAACCCTAGAAGCTACCCTATGATGATTATGATTCTGTCTCTAAGGACAAAACTCTCCGGTTTATATAGACATCGGAGAGGGATAGGGTTTACATGGAGTCGGTTACAAAGAAGGAAATATAATATCCGGATCGCCAAGCTTGTCTTCCACGCAAAGGAGAGTCCCATCCGGACACGGGACGGAGTCTTGAGTCTTGTATCTTCACGCTCCAATAGTCCGGACAAAGTATATAGTGCGGTTGTCCGGATACCCCCTAATCTAGGGCTCCCTCAGTAGCCCCTGAACCAGGCTTCAATGACGATGAGTCCGGCGCGCAGTTCATCTTCGGCATTGCAAGGCGGGTTCCATCTCCGAATACTCCAAGATAATTACCGAACACTTAAACCGTGTCCGGATCTGCAAGATGATCTTCACATACCTCCGTAGAGAGAATGATATTTCACAAATGTAATCTGCAAGATGATCTTCACATACCTCCATAGAGAGAATGATACACTACGGTTGAGTTATTATTCGGATCGTTTTCCCATAACCAGCGATAGCGCATATTGCGAGGCGGTTTCCTCTGCACGTCTTGCCGAAGCAGAGATCATGTCCCCTTACCACGGGATTCTCATCAATACGGGTGTGGGAAGCCCAACCACACCGCTAATTGCGGCGAGTGGGGAACGAGCGGGTTCCACCAGACAAGTGGGGAGGCGCAAAAGCTTATACCGCCTCTATAAAGAGATAAGGTCTCTTCCTTTCTACCCACACCTTTCCTTCCGCTAGTCCATTACCCTCTGTTCGAGCCCTAGCGCCGAAGCACACTTCTTCTCCGCCGAAGAGAGGTTCTCCGGAGATGCCCGGATCTGGAGCGGGAGGCAAATGGATGGCCTCTACCGTCCAGGAGAAGGATATCAAAAGGCAACGAGAGGCCGGGTACCTGGCCAAGAAGATCGGCCACCGCATTCCGCCAGCAGGACAGATCGTCCCTACTCCGGAGCCCCACGAGAGGGTCGTGTTTCTTCCTCATTTTGTCCGCGGGCTCGGCTTTCCCCTTCACCCATTCATTCGCGGTATCATGTATTATTACAGGATTGATTTTCATGATCTGTCCCCCAATTCTTTCCTTAATATCTCGACGTTCATCGTCGCGTGTGAGGCTTTTCTCCGAATTTCGCCTTACTTCGCCCTATGTCTGAAGATTTTCAATGCGAAGCCCAAGGTGGTGAGTGGCGAGCATGCCGAGTGCGGCGGCGCCATGGTGAGCAAGATGCCCAAGGTTGTATGGCCGACGTGTCAGGACCCCGACTCAATGTCACATCGATCTAGCCGGTAACACCTCATATCACTTTGCGGCCTCACGCACGGTATCCCCACGGTGTCGCCTTACCTTTGCCTGGGACCGTTTGCGCATTTTGGCTCACGTATATAATAGTGTCGCTAGCATCCATATGATAAAGAGCCCGGGCTGACATGGCTAGTCGTAAACCCAAAGTGGCACAAACTTACAGGGACAGGCATCCATGACCCAGCATCGAACGTGTCGGTCATCAGCAAGTGGGTCCGGGCTGTAGCACTGGGCTAGCAGGACTCCGGTAAACCGGGCTGTAGCGGGCTAACAGGACTCCGGTACTCAATGCGTGACATTTCCCTGAAGGGACAGACACAGGAACGAAGAAGGACACATGCCGGCCAGCCTAAGTGTTCCGGAGCAGTAGCAAGCCACCATGGCTCGGTGGAAACACTAGGAGACATTTCCCCGTAAGAGAGGCTACTAAAGATAAACAACTAGATGGTCAGATCCCACACATACCAAGCATTTCAATAACATACACACAATATGCTCGATATGTGCAAATACAACATGGCATCACAACATGACTCTATGACTCAAGTAATCTATTCAATAGGCTCCGAGGAGCGAGATATTACAAACAGGGGTCTCATGACCCAACAATCAGAGCATACAAGTCAAAGCACAAGCGGAAGCTATCATGTCTGGGTACAGACATCTATAAATGAAAAAGGCTGAGAAGCCTGACTATCTATCAGATCCTGCCGAGGGCACAAGATCGTAGCTGAGGTATCAAGCTAAACGTCGAAGTCCACGTGGAACTACTAGTGAGACTGAAGTCTCTCTGCAAAAACATAAAATAGGCAAACGTGAGTACAAATGTACCCAACAAGACTTACATCAGAACTATCTACATATGCATCGTTATCAACAAAGGGGATGGTGGGGTTTAACTGCAGCAAGCCAGCTTTGACTCGGTGGCTATCCTGAACTACGACTGCAAGCGACTCTTTTGAGGTGGCGCACACGAGTCCACATATTCACCATATCAATACACCACTATGGATCCGCTCCCGTCTCCCTACGAGAACGCCATCCATAGCACTCACGCTTATCTTGCGTATTTTAGAGTATCCACTTTCACTTGTCTATGAACTGATATAAGCAACCCAGAAGTCCTTTTCCGCGGACACGGCTATTCGAATAGATTAGGTTAACCCTGCAGGGGTGTACTTCTTCACACACGCTCTCACCACTTACCGCCGTTTACACGACATGTACTCGGCAACCTTCAAGCGGAAGCCCAACGTGGGTGTCGGCCACGGCCTGCCTAAACACTCAAGTCTCTAGTCCAGGTTTATCGCCTATTCGGGTTCCATCCATGAGGAGATCCGGCCGGAGTTTCGCTCACAGCCCCAAACGATGTGTACAGGGTTCCGTGACACCAAACGGGTGCCCGGTTTACCCGGCCACGTGCCTACCGCATCACAGTCCACCCCTACGGTCAGCGCTGTCCACGGCCTCCAGCATACTACAAACACCAGAAACTACTTGCAACTCCTGGACAGAGGACAAGGGTGATTAAGAAGCCGAGAGGGTCCATTGGTTTCGGGCCCAATGCGTGGTAGTAGCTGAATCATGGATCACAAACACAGAACTCAGTTCCTGAGGACGGCTGCAATGAGACAACCCACCATGTACTCCTACATGGCCTCTCACTGCTACCTTTACCAAATCGTGTTCACACACTTAGCTCACACACAGTAGGACATGTTCACACGCCTCTGATTCATCCCCAATGAATCAGACCTGACTCAACTCTAAGCAGTAGCAGGCATGACAAACAAGCATGAATGAGTAGGCACATCAGGGCTCAAACAACTCCTACTCATGCTAGTGGGTTTCATCTATTTACTGTGGCAATGACAGGTCATGCAAAGGATAAAGGGGTTCAGCTACCGCAGCAAGTAACAAATATGTCGTCGTTGTCCTAATGCAGTAAAAGAGAGCAGGAGCGAGAGAGTGGGATTTTATCGGAATGAACAAGGGGGTTTTGCTTGCCTGGCACTTCTGAAGATAGCATTGAGTCTTCATCAGTGTCAACGATCACGTCATCGATATCACGTCTATCGAGAGGGGACAAATACCGGCAACACAGAAGGGAACACAATCAATGCAATGCACAATATGATGCATGATCATGACATGGCAAAATGAATGTGTGTTGGGCTAATGCAACTAAAAACCAGATTAAATGAAGTTGGTTTGAATACAAGATTCAAATTCAAACTCCATATGTGATTATTTAAATGCCCTTTAATTGATTTGTGATAAACAGCACCTATAAGTTGTTCTATCATGCATGAAAATGGTACAGATGGATTCCTTGAATTTTTCTGATAATTTTTCATATATAAATTATTTAATTTGGAGTTACGGTTAATTTTCTATGATTTTTAGAAGTTTATATAATTTTCTGGATTTTCTGAATTATTTTAGAAAATGATTATCTGCGTCATCATTGCGTCATGCTGACCTCAGCAGGTCAACAGACCGGGTCCAGGTCAAACCTGACACTGGGACCCACATGTCAGTGTGATTAGCTTAACTAAAATTAATTAAACTAATCCTAATAGTTAACAGGGCTGGGCCCCACCTGTCATTGACTCGGGAGAGTCAACCGGGGCCCACCCGTGGTCAAAGTCAAAGTCGGCTGCCGGCGTTTAGCCGCCGGCGAGCCCGACGCGGCGGCGAGAGTGGTTTTGGCCACTCCGGCGACCAAATGGGCCGCGGAGGGCATCTAGGAGGAGCTGGGGACGAGCCGAAGCTCTTGGTGGAGTCAGTTGCGCTCGGGGCGGCCGGAATCGGTGCCGGCGGCGAGCGAGGCGGCGGCCGGAGCTTCGGGTTCGAGCGGGGCGAGGCCACAGAGGACGGGAGGGATGGTTAAGGGGCTCGCCGAGCTCCTGAGGATGCTAGGAGCACGGTGCCGTGCTCGGTTTCGAGCCTTGCTGTCTGCAGTGACGGCAGCGACATCGCCGGCGGAGCCGAGCTCGCGGCTCCGGTGGGATCGGGGCTACAGGGCACAATCGAAGGGGGGAAGAGGGAGGGGAGGCGTAGGAGCTCACAGCGGTGCCGTAGAGGAGGTCAGCGAGCTCGGGGAGGTCCTAGCAGCGCTGAATCGACCGGAGGCGGGCTCGGGCGCTGGAGGTGGAAGACGACGGCGGTGGCGACGTTGCAGGGGCTCCCGCGGTGCGCTTCTCGGCGAGGAGGAAGAGGTGGTCGAGGCGGATCTCCTGGGCACTTCGGGTGGCAGTGAGGAGCACGGTGGCTACGGCGAACGGCGTCGGCGACGACGAGCTCCGCTCGGGCGCGTGCAGGGAGAGAGCAGAGGAGGGGGAGAGTGAGCGAGGGGGCCAGCGGGATCGAGGCGGCGCCGAAGAGAAGGCCCGAGGTGCCGCGGTGGCGAGGGACGCAGGCAGGCAGGGAGGTGGCGTGGCGCCATGGCGCGCGCGTGCGCTGTCTCCCTCCTCTGCCTACTGGCAGAGGTAGAGGACGACTGGCACCAGGCCAGTGGGCTGGGCCGGCCCGATGAGCTGGCCAGCTGGGCCAGGTAAGTGGCGTCAGGTAATCCCCTTCTCTCTCTGTCTTTTTCTAATTATTTCTGTTTTCTATTTTGCTCTGCTTTGTTTTGATTTAGTTTAACAACTAAATCATTTAAATAAATTCTGTAGATTTTTATGTGGCTTGCTAAAATATATACAAAGCCACTCACAAACTTCCAGAATTATTGGAGTCATATTTAATATATATTAAATATAACTCCAAAGCAAGTAGTTATTGGATTAATTCAAATGGCCAAAATAATTATCTCTGTGACTCCAAAATATTGGTTTAAATTTTACCTCTTACCAATATTTTTATGGAATAACAGGAACATTTTCTTGGACACATTTGAGAAGATTTAATTGTTGGTTATTTTTAGAGGTTTCCTGAGGCTTTTGAAAATTCCTCAATTCAAATTTCATTTGAATTTAAACATGATGCAGCAACCAAGCTAGTCCAAGGCCAGGGTAAAGCTAGGGATGTGACAACTCACCCCCACTAAACAAGAATCTCGTCTCGAGATTCCAGCGTAGGGTAAGGTGAAAGGTAAACGCAACTAGTATAATCTTCACGATCCAGGGTGCACTTCAAATGAACGTTGATTTGAACACCAACTTTGTCTTGTCGTCTTGCTCTGAGAACTCCAGCTATCATGACCACGAGGGGAAAGGAAAGACCCTAGAAGGGTCGATCTTCTCGAAGATCGAACAACTCACGGAATGAGACATAGGACCATCTCTCGGGTTTAGACACGAGATACACATCAAGAGGGGTGGAAAGAAACGGATGACGAAGGTTCACTAGGTAGACAACGATTCCACACCTAAGAAGGTGGTAAACGATTGTCCACATAGCGAGGAGTTGAGTTGCCATAATACCATAACGATACACCTTAGGGAAGGTGACTCGTAGAGATATTTCCTTAAGTGGCAAAAAGAATTACTTTTGATTCATAGATCATTGAAACTCTTTGAACCAGCCTAAGACAATTCTTGAGCGATCGTTTGGAGGGGGTCGGTAGAATGGCATACTCGGACTTGGATGATGTGGATTACCTTGTTGAAGACAACGTAATGGATGAGTTTGCTTATCACCGGAAATGGAAGAGACCCATGGTAGAATGGCACATTGGTGGTGCAAGCTGGGAACAAAATGCAAATGCTAGGAATGATTCTGGTAACTGGGGAAGAACCCAACAATAAAGAGTGAATTCACTGTTTGAAAAGGTCATAGCATTGCCGAGGAAACTGAGAGCAAACCCGGTTAGTGCCGATGATAACACGTAGTGCTTGTGCGTGCTCCCAAGAACTTGAGCATTTCCACAATCATCAAGGTTTTACCAACATCCGTGTCAAGGGTCCGGTAACACAACTCACTACCATGATGAATGGTGATGGAAGATGCAGATGCAAAGGAAGATAACACCTTCTCAGATTTCACCCTTGGCGAAGCCAAGGAACAAAATCTGGATGATCGACCGAGAGACATTTAGCACTCCGCTTCTAATGTTCTCCTTGATGTGCTAGCGTAACCCATTTATAGAAACGGTCTGGTATCTAGAACATCAAGTAAAGGTCGGACTTCGGGAGCACAAGAATCCATAAGGAACAACTAGGGAGGTAAATCCTACGAAATCCTTATGGGGAGGTGGCCAACTTCCTCAAACAAGATACTACAATAATAGGTCTTCCGGCTGGGTGTGTTGGCCACGACATCCACTTTACCGGTTATCGAGGGACCAATATTATAGTTCTTGGGAAATGTTCCAACCATCATATCTGCCCTGGGATTCAGATCTGGTTGGTGTCAGGATATTCCAGACTCATCGAGTCTTAGGAAGAAAAATGAAAGTTTGCAACACAAATCGACGAGATGACGTTGCGAGATTCTCGGGGAATGAACTACGATAGCAAGCTCCAAAACATGAGCTGGTTCTGCTACAAACATGTGAACACGTTGTCCCAGACAAGCATGCCCTCATGGTAGTCTTACAATAAAACACTACCGAGTTCAGGTGGGGAACCATCAACGAGGATATCAAAATCCTTGCATAAGGTATACTCTTAAGAAGGAACTTCTTCTCCTTGAACAAATCAATCAGTGGCTTGGTGTGCTAGGGATACATATAGATTGAAGGTTGCAAGTCTTCAAACCACAGAATTCTTTCGCACATGTGCATGACTGACTTGCGATGATTCCAGAGGAAGCAACATTGACTTTCTCGAGTCCACGGCGGCAACTTGCATCAAATGCACATGAACTAGAGGAAGTCACTTCTTTCATCAAACAAATACTTCATGAGCTAGCATGAAGAAAATGCTTTCAAAGTTTCCAACACTAGCTTAATGTTCAACAAAATCATGGAGGAGATAAGGATGTTGTCAATGGGCTCAACAACAATTTATCTGGGTTTCCTTTTAAAAGGAATTCCATAGTTAAGTGAACAAGTGATAGCATTGGTCAGACCAAAGATGTAATGGTGTATGCTCGAGGGATCAACCACGAATAAGACAACATTACGAGCATCGTTGGTACTGATTTGATTTGACGATAGCCCACACTCAAATCAAAGGATTGATAAGACAATAGGTCCAGCAACTGATCACAAGGACCAATCGATGAAGATATCATCTTTCTTCAACACACACTACACAAGAATATCCCTTTGGAACGAACTAAGTCAGACAAGCTTTTATCTTCCAACCCTCCAAGTTGTCGTTTAGCTTAACCAACTAGCTCAGGGATATCTAACACCGATTCTTGGAGAGAAGGTGGTTCACAAGAAACCGACTTGATCACGAGCTCAACATAGCAGTCAGGTGACAACCTGGTAATACTTCCAAGAAGATATTCGGAAAATCACGAACCACCGGTATGTTACTAAGCTCGAGAACAATCTTGCTTTTGAGGGCAAGACGATATGATCAAATGAGTGAGGACTTGACAAGATCCTAACTCATCAATCGAAGGGTGCACCGAAATAAGGACTAGGTAGCACGATCAGTCTTAGAAGGATGATTCGAAACCAACATACTAAGAATGAAATTATTATCCTTTAACTACCAAGCAACAGAGTTGCTAGCAGTATTGATTTCACACATCACAATTCATTTGTCGGTATTCCGGTTGCATCAGCACGAGGGCCGAGGAATGAACAGTGATGGCAAGAAGTATCACTGTACCAAGAGTTCATGGGATGGTGTGCAATTCCTATAACAATCTCAATATAAAATATGTAATACTCCAAGGTAGAGCAGAACCAAAAGCTGGATTGGCATTTGATCTGCGGAATACAACTACTTTGACCCAATCCTAGATATGGAAGAGGTACTGGAGTTTGTTTCTCCTAGTCATTCCGGAATAGAATGGCTTGACAGACCACAAGAGTCATAGGCATCGATGAACGAACGCACGCATACTCTTGACTATCAATTGATAGACGAGGGTCAGAATGCAACTAAAGAGAACAACTCAAAGGAACATATAACTTTCTGAGTTGTGGATGCATAAATTAGTATGTCGAACCGAGTTCAACATAATTCTTCCGGATAACCCATGCAGAAAGGTAGAACTGGCAGAGTCACAATTATGAATGGAGAACCCATCGAGAGCACTCTGAATGTGATCTTTCGATCAGCGAGGAACATCTGCCATAAGTAGTTCATGGTATTTGGAAGAAGAAGATACCACGGACTTCAAGGACTATCGCAAAGGTTACTAATATCCTGAAGGCACTAACAGTTACTATCAACACGAAGTAGGTGGAGTGAATCTCGGGTTCAAGAACCCAGGAACAGAATACCTATTACTAAGTAGCATCACGGGATGCTTCCGAGAATAAAGGCCAGAATCTTCACACTAGGACACAAATCATGGCTAGACCACTAGATGATCCCCTAAGACACCTAGGGTCATAATAATATCTCCAACATATATGTCAAGGTAACGGAGTACCTCAATTCACTGATTAGTGTGGTTAATCTGGCCCATGGGAACATTGAAACGGGAAGAAAAGGATTTGCAAATGCATCCGACTATTTAGAAACCTGGGATGACTCGGACAGCATAACGGCTGTAAATGCTCAGAAAAGATTTGAGACATTCACAAAAATGGTGGCATAACCACTCAGAAACACAATATCAAGGTTTCGAGATCAACAGTTAACGTACGGAAGTAGAAGAAACTGAACTCAAGCTTAAATCCAACAATCTATAAGTCTACGGATTAGTACACGTGATCCTGATAGGAAGAAGAGATAGCCTAGTTCTTAATCCCCGTAGAAGAGAAGATGATGTCTCAGATCAGAAGGCCATGAGGTATAAGGAGTAAAAAGAGCCTTACGTTCCATCCCACAATCAATTCCCTTATATAACTAAAGAATTTCTAGACTCAACTTCGACCAGTTTGGCTTGGTAATCCTACAGGCAGTCAAGCTCTGATACCAAACGGGTGCCCGGTTTACCCGGCCACGTGCCTACCGCATCACAGCCCACCCCTACGGTCAGCGCTGTCCACGGCCTCCAGCATACTACAAGCACCAGAAACTACTTGCAACTCCTGGACAGAGGACAAGGGTGAATAAGAAGTCGAGCGGGGTCATATTTCAGGGCCCAATGTATGGTAGTAGCTGAATCATGGATCACAAACACAGAACTCAGTTCCTGAGGATGGCTTCAATGAGACAACCCACCATGTACTCCTACATGGCTTCTCACCGCTACCTTTACCAAATCGTGTTCACACACTTAGCTCACACACAGTAGGACATGTTCACACACCTCTAATTCATCCCCGATGAATCAGACCTGACTCAACTCTAAGCAGTAGCAGGCATGACAAACAAACATGAATGAGTAGGCACAACAGGGCTCAAACAACTCCTACTCATGCTAGTGGGTTTCATCTATTTACTGTGGCAATGACAGGTCATGCAGAGGATAAAGGGGTTCAACTACCGCAGCATGTAACAGTTGAATCGGTGTTGTCCTAATGCAGTAAAAGAGAGCAGGAGCGAGAGAGTGGGATTGTATCGGAATGAACAAGGGGGTTTTGCTTGCCTGGCACTTTTGAAGATAACATTGAGTCTTCATCAGTGTCAACGATCACATCATCGGTATCACGTCTATCGAGAGGGGACAAATACCGGCAACACAGAAGGGAACACAATCAATGCAATGCACAATATGATGCATGATCATGACATGGCAAAATGAATGTGTTTTGAGCCAATGCAACTAGCAACAGATTAAATGAAGTTGGTTTGAATACAAGATTCAAATTCAAACTCCATATGTGATTATTTAAATGCCCTTTATATGATTTGTGCTAAACAGCAGCTATAAGTTGTTCTAACATGCATGAAAATGGTACAGATGGATTCCTTGAATTTTTCTGATAATTTTTCATATATAAATTATTTAATTTGGAGTTACGGTTAATTTTCTATGATTTTTAGAAGTTTATATAATTTTCTGGATTTTCTGAATTATTTTAGAAAATGATTATCTGCGTCATCATTGTGTCATGCTGACCTCAGCAGGTCAACAGACCGGGTCCAGGTCAAACCTGACACTGGGACCCACATGTCAGTGTGATTAGCTTAACTAAAATTAATTAAACTAATCCTAATAGTTAACAGGGCTGGGCCCCACCTGTCATTGACTCAGGAGAGTCAACCGGGGCCCACCCGTGGTCAAAGTCAAAGTCGGCTGCCGGCGTTTAGCCGCCGGCGAGCCCGACGCGGCGGCGAGAGTGGTTTTGGCCACTCCGGCGACCAAATGGGCCGCGGAGGGCATCTAGGAGGAGCTGGGGACGAGCCGAAGCTCTTGGTGGAGTCAGTTGCGCTCGGGGCGGCCGGAATCGGTGCCGGCGGCGAGCGAGGCGGCGGCCGGAGCTTCGGGTTCGAGCGGGGCGAGGCCACAGAGGACGGGAGGGATGGTTAAGGGGCTCGCCGAGCTCCTGAGGATGCTAGGAGCACGGTGCCGTGCTCGGTTTCGAGCCTTGCTGTCTGCAGTGACGGCGGCGACATCGCCGGCGGAGCCGAGCTCGCGGCTCCGGTGGGATCGGGGCTACAGGGCACAATCGAAGGGGGGAAGAGGGAGGGGAGGCGTAGGAGCTCACAACGGTGCCGTAGAGGAGGTCAGCGAGCTCGGGGAGGTCCTAGCAGCGCTGAATCGACCGGAGGCGGGCTCGGGCGCTGGAGGTGGAAGACGATGGCGGTGGCGACGTTGCAGGGGCTCCCGCGGTGCGCTTCTCGGCGAGGAGGAAGAGGTGGTCGAGGCGGATCTCCTGGGCACTTCGGGTGGCAGTGAGGAGCACGGTGGCTACGGCGAACGGCGTCGGCGACGACGAGCTCCGCTCGGGCGCGTGCAGGGAGAGAGCAGAGGAGGGGGAGAGTGAGCGAGGGGGCCAGCGGGATCGAGGCGGCACCGAAGAGAAGGCCCGAGGTGCCGCGGTGGCGAGGGACGCAGGCAGGCAGGGAGGTGGCGTGGCGCCACGGCGCGCGCGTGCGCTGTCTCCCTCCTCTGCCTACTGGCAGAGGTAGAGGACGACTGGCACCAGGCCAGTGGGCTGGGCCGGCCCGATGAGCTGGCCAGCTGGGCCAGGTAAGTGGCGTCAGGTAATCCCCTTCTCTCTCTGTCTTTTTCTAATTATTTCTGTTTTCTATTTTGCTCTGCTTTGTTTTGATTTAGTTTAACAACTAAATCATTTAAATAAATTCTGTAGATTTTTATGTGGCTTGCTAAAATATATACAAAGCCACTCACAAACTTCCAGAATTATTGGAGTCATATTTAATATATATTAAATATAACTCCAAAGCAAGTAGTTATTGGATTAATTCAAATGGCCAAAATAATTATCTCTGTGACTCCAAAATATTGGTTTAAATTTTACCTCTTACCAATATTTTTATGGAATAACAGGAACATTTTCTTGGACACATTTGAGAAGATTTAATTGTTGGTTATTTTTAGAGGTTTCCTGAGGCTTTTGAAAATTCCTCAATTCAAATTTCATTTGAATTTAAACATGATGCAGCAACCAAGCTAGTCCAAGGCCAGGGTAAAGCTAGGGATGTGACAACTCACCCCCACTAAACAAGAATCTCGTCTCGAGATTCCAGCGTAGGGTAAGGTGAAAGGTAAACGCAACTAGTATAATCTTCACGATCCAGGGTGCACTTCAGTTGAACGTTGATTCATTCACCATCATTGTCTTGAAGTCTTGCCTTGAGAACTCCAACTATCATGACAACGAGAGGAAAGGAAAGATCCTAAAAGAATGGTTCTTCTCGAAGGTCGAACAACTCAGGATTAACTCACGGAATGAGACATAGCAACATCTCTCGAGCTGAGAGGCGAAGCACACATCCATAGGAATGGAGGGAAGCAGATGACGAAGGTTCACTAGGTGGACAATAATTCCACACCTAAGAAGGTGGTAAACGATTGTCAACGTAGCGAGGAGTTGAGTTGCCATGATACCACAACGAGACACCTTCGGAACCGTGACTCGTAGATATCTCCCCTTAAGTGGCAAAAGAATTACCTTTGATTCAGAGATCATTGAAACTCTTTATACCAGCTTAAGGCAAATCATAATCGATCATTTAGAGGGGTTCGGTAGAATGGCATACTCAAACTTGGATGATGTGGATTACCTTGTTGAAGACAACGTAATGGATGAATTTTTCTTATCACCGGAAATGGAAGAGACCCATGGTAGAATGGCACATTGGCGGTGCAAGCTGGGAACAAAATGCAAATGCTGGGAATGATTCTGGTAACTGGGGAAGAACCCAACAATAGAGAGTGAATTCACTGTTGGAGTGGTTATAGCATAACCGAGGAAATCTGGGGCAATCCCAGCTAGTGCCGATGATAAGACGTAGCGCTTGTGCGTGCTCTCAAGAACTTGAGCATTTCCACAATCATCAAGGTTTTATCAACAACCGCGTCGAGGGTGCTGACAACACAACATACTACCATGATGAATAGCGATGGACGATGCAGATGCGAAGGAGGATAACACTTTCTCAGATTTCACCTTAGCGAGGCCAAGCAAATAAAATCTGGATGATCGACCGAGAGACATTTAGCACTCCGCTTCTAATGTTCTCCTTGATGTGCTAGTATAACCCATTCATAGATATGGTTTGATATCTAAAACATCAAGTAAAAGGTCGGACTTCGGGAACACAAAAATCCATAGGGGCAACTAGGGAGTAAATCCTACAAAATCCCTATGGGGGGGGCCAACTTCCTCAAACAAGATACTATAATAATAGGTCTACCGGATGGGTGTGTTGGCCACGACATCCACCTTATCGGTTATCGAGAGACCAATATTATAGTTCTTAGGGAAATGTTCCAACCATCATATCTGCCTGAGATTCAGCTCTGGTTGGTGTTAGGATATTCCAGGCTCATCGAGTCTTAGGAAGAAAAATGAAAGTTTGCAACACAAATCGACGAGATGACGTTGCGGGATTCTCGGGAGATGAACTACGATAGCAAGCTCCAAAACATGAGCTGGTTCTGCTACAAACATGTGAACACGTTGTCCCAGACAAGCATGACCACGTGGTAGTCTTATAATAAAACACTACCGAGTTCAGGAGGGGGAACCATCAACGAGGGTATCGAAGTTCTTTCATAAGTCCGGATTAGCTCTTATGAAGGAACTCCTTCTCCTTGAACAAATCAATCAGTGGCTTGGTGTGCTAGGGATACATATAGATTGAAGGTTGCAAGTCTTCAAACCACAACATTCTTCGCACGTGTGTATGACTGATTTGGAATGATTCCAAAGAAAGCAACATTGACTTTCTCGAATCCACGGCGGCAACTTGCATCAGATGCACATGAATTAAAGGAAGTCACTACCTTCATCCAAACATATGCTTCATGAGCTAGCATGAACAAATGCTTTCAAAAGTTTCCAACACTAGCTTAATGTTCAGCAAAATTATGGAGAAGACAAGGATGTTGTCAATGGGCTCAACAACAATTCATCTAGGTTTCCTTTTAAAAGGAATTCCATAGTTAAGTGAACACGGTGATAGCATTGGTCAGACCCAAAGGATATAATGGTGTATGCTCGAGGGATCAACCACGAGTAAGACAACATTACGAACATCGTTGGTTCCGACTTGATTTGACGATAGCCCACACTCAAATCAAAGGATTGATAAGACAATAGGTCCAGCAACTGATCACAAGGACCAATCGATGAAGATATCATCTTTCTTCAACACACACTACACAAGAATATCCCTTTGGAACGAACTAAGTCAGGCAAGATTTTATCTTCCAACCCTCCAAGTTGTCGTTTAGCTTAACCAACTAGCTCAGGGATATCTAACACCGATTCTTGGAGAGAAGGTGGTTCACAAGAAACCAACTTGATCACGAACTCAACATAGCGGTCAGGTGACAACCCGGTAACACCTCCAAGAAGATATTTGGAAAGTCACGAACCACCGGTATGTTACTAAGCTCGAGAACAATCTTGCTTTTGAGGGCAAGACGATATGATCAAATGAGTGAGGACTTTACAAGATCCTAACTCATCAATCGAAGGGTGCACCAAAATAAGAACTAGGTAGCACGATAAGTCTTAGAAGGATGATTCGAAAACCAACATACTAAGAATGAAATTATTATCCTTTAACTACCAAGCAACAGAGTTGCTAGCAGTATTGATTTCACACATCACAATTCATTTGTCGGTATTCCGGTTGCATCAACACGAGGGCCGAGGAATGAACAGTGATGGCAAGAAGTATCACTGTACCAAGAGTTCATGGGATGGTGTGCAATTCCTATAACAATCTCGATATAAAATATGTAATACTCCAAGGTAGAGCAGAACCAAAAGCTGGATTGGCATTTGATCTGCGGAATACAACTACTTTGACCCAATCCTAGATATGGAAGAGGTACTGGAGTTTGTTTCTCCTAGTCATTCCGGAATAGAATGGCTTGACAGACCACAAGAGTCATAGGCATCGATGAACGAACGCACGCATACTCTTGACTATCAATTGATAGACGAGGGTCAGAATGCAACTAAAGAGAACAACTCAAAGGAACATATAACTTTCTGAGTTGTGGATGCATAGATTAGTATGTCGAACCAAGTTCAACATATTTCTGCCGGATAACCCATGCAGAAAGGTAGAACTGGCAGAGTCACGATTTATGAATGGAGAACTCCTCAAGAGTACTCTAATTGTGATTTTTTTTTGATCCAATAAACATCTGCCATAAGTAGTTCATGGTATTTGGAAGAAGAAGATACCACGGACTTCAAGGACTATCGCAAAGGTTACTAATATCCTAAAGGCACTAGCAATTACTATCAACATGAAGTAGGTAGAGTGAATCTCGGGTTCAGAACCCAGGAGTAGAATACCTACTACTAAGTAGCATCACGGGATGCTTCCGAGAATAAAGGCCAGAATCTTCACACTAGGACACAAATCATGGCTAGACCACTAGATGATCCCCTAAGCACTTAGGGTCATAATAATAATTCCAACATATATGTCGAGGCAATAATTACCTCAACACACCGATTAGTGTGGTTAATCTGGCCCATGGGAACATCAGAAACAGAAGGAAGGGATTTGCAAATGCATCGGACTATTTAGAAACCTGGGATGACTCGGACAGCATAACGGCTATAATTGCTCAAAAAGATTTGAGACAATCACCAAAAATGGTGGCATAACCACTCAGAAGCACAATATCAAGGTTCCGAGATCAACAATTAACATACGGAAGTAGTAGGAACTGAACTGAGACTTAAATCCAACAATCTTATAAGTCTACTGATTAGTAACACGTGATCCTAATAGAAAGAAGAGATAGCCTAGTTCTTAATCCCCGCAGGAAAGATAAGATAACTCAGATCAGAAGGGCATGAGAGCGTGTGTGAAGAAGTACACCCCTGCAGGGTTAACATTATCTATTCGAAAAGCCGTGTCCGCGGTAAAGGACTTCTGGGTTGCCTGTACAGTCCATAGAGAAGTGAAAGTGGATACTCTAAAATACGCAAGACAAGCGTTAGTGCTATGGATGGCATTCTCGTAGGGAGACGGGAGCGGATCCATAGTGGTGTATTGATATGGTGAATATGTGGACTCATGTGCGCCACCTCAAAAGAGTTACTTGCAGTCGTAGTTCAGGATAGCCACCGAGTCAAAGTTGGCTTGCTGCAGTTAAACCCCACCATCCCCTTTGTTGATAATGATGCATATGTAGTTAGTTCTGATGTAAGTCTTGCTTGGTACATTTGTACTCACGTTGCTTAATTTATGTTTTTGCAGAGAGACTTCAGTCTCGCTAGTAGTTCCATGTGTACTTCGACGTTTAGCTTGTTAGCTCAGCTATGATCTTGTGCCCTTGGCTGAATCTGGTAGATAGACAGGCTTCTCAGCCTTTTTCATTTCTAGATGTCTGTACTCAGACATGTTAAGCTTTCGCATGTGCTTTGACTTCTATGCTCTGATTGTTGGGTCATGAGACCCATGTTTGTAATAACTCGCTCCTCGGAGCCTATTGAATAAAATACTTGAGTTGTAGGGTTATGTTGTGATGCCATGTTGTATTTGCACATATCGAGCATATTGTGTGTATGTTATTGAAATGCTTGGTATGTGTGGGATCTGACTATCTAGTTGTTTATCCTTAGTAGCCTCTCTTACCGGGAAATGTCTCCTAGTGCTTCCACTAAGCCATGGTAGCTTGCTACTGCTCCGAAACACTTAGGCTGGCCGGCATGTGTCCTTCTTCGTTCCTGTGTCTGTCCCTTCAGGGAAATGTCACGCGATGAATACCGGAGTCCTGTTAGCCCGCTACAGCCCGGCTCACCGGAGTCCTGTTAGCCCAGTGCTACAGCCTGGATTCACTCGCTGATGACCGACACATTCGATGCTGGGTCATGGATGCCTGTCCCTGTAAGTTTGTGCCACTTTGGGTTTACGACTAGCCATGTCAGCCCGGGCTCCTTATCATATGGATGCTAGCGACACTATCATATACGTGTGCCAAAAGGCGCAAACGGTCCCGGGCAAACGTAAGGCAACACCCGTGGGGATACCGTGCGTGAGGCCGCAAAGTGATATGAGGTGTTACATGCTAGATCGATGTGGCATTGAGTCGGGGTCCTGACATATTATCTCTCTGTGTGACCATAGTTTCTGTCGGGTGCAATATTCTGACAGGCATACTCTTATGCGCATCTTCTGACATGGTAACCCATTAAATGGCAGGTTCAACACCTCTCAAGTTTTGACCATAGGAAAATGATCATCCGAACCCATGCAAGAAATCGAGAAATAAATCAGTAGCCACCAGAATGGTCTTTACAACTCAGATCTGGCACATTACTGAGATAACTCAACCACGACTCAGGACGGCTGAAAAGCAGCTCAGAGCATGAGACCGGGTCGATAAGAAGAAAGTGGCAGCTCCCTAAAATAGTCGAAACAGCTATAGGGCTACTGTGACAAAAAGAAACTCAACAGCTATACGAGATGGCCGAAAAGCAGCTCAAAACTCGTGACAGTCGTTGAAGAGAGAAATAAATATCGGCATCCACCCGGGATAGCTAAAAATAGCTCAGATCACAGGCGTGGTGCCGGCACTGAAAAAAAGGAGACAAGGGCTCATCAGGATCATCTTCCAGGTTCATCGGTACTTGTACAGAGCTTAGTGTTGTCATAAATCTTCATCATCCTTTGTCACACTGAGGTGTATATCTGGCTTCCTTCACATATATCTGAGAATCTGATTCCCGAGGCAGCCTTGTGTTCTGACTGATTCTTACTTCAATTGTTGTGGATCTGATTCTGACATCTGCTGTCAATTCACAATGTACTATATTGTATCAGTGCCCTACTGAGGACGATTGGATGGCTTATGCTGAAAACCATTGAGAGTTTCTTGCCGAGGAAGACTGGGCTTCGTGCTGAAACAGGAATTGTTGGACCATCCTCCTTTGTGAGTATGTGGCACATCCTTGCTTTCTTCCAGGTAGGGCATGCTTCAGAATCATCCTCAACAAAGAATCAAACCTTGTATGTGAACCATACCTTTGACTAAAACTGCAATGTTGGTCTTGCACATAGCTTATCTTTTTGCTGATCTGATTATTACTGCCATGAAGAGTGCACACTGAGGCAAACTTGATTATCCATATCACGATCAGATATCCCCAGATCTCAATGCAGTCGGCTGAGAATTCCATACTGATGCAAACTTGATACTGATAGTCCATTTAGGATTTCTTTTGCATTCAGACAAGATATTCCAAATTTCACTGTTGTCTGCTGGTAATTCCATTCTGTTTAGCTGAGCTTCCAAACATTTGAACTCTTTGCTGATTCTTCAGGTCCGATGTCGGTTGACGAGCAACTTTAATAAGGGGACAAATTTGTAACACCGAAGGCCCAAAGAAAGAAGCAAGAGAAACGACAAAAACAAAAGCACACAAGCACACACATAATAATCTAAAGCAATCAACACATATTACTGCTACTCACACAATAATATGCATGCACACCTAAGCCCACAATTGTCGCTCAAGCTCTGGTACTATGGTCTAATATGCTGTGGTGGTGTGCACGAAAGTGAGTCTGTGTGTGGAAAGAGTTGGCGTAACCAAGGCTACACCAAGCGCTGGCTGAACACCGGCTGGATCTGGATGGATACAGAGGCGAGGATGGACTTGGCGATCTTGCAGCGAGACACGGAGGTCGCGACTACCTCATCATCAAGTGTTCGAAGGGAATCGTACCCGTCCAAAGAATGAAATGACAAGGCAAGATAACAGTGGAAGACTGGGTCTGATGGCATTACCTCATCATCTGATAACAAAAGGTCAGCAAGGGTTCCAAATGGAACAAGATGGAGGGCATGGATGATGATGTGGCCGTATCACACCAAAGAGCAGGCATGATAAGAAGGTGGATCGAAACCAATACCACCTACACTTACAAGATTAACCATTAGCGACAAGCTAATGAGCCTATATGCATGCTATGCAACAAACAAATGCAAAAATCAAGTGCAACAAACCAATGGGGCTCTATACTACCGTTTTCTAATGTTCCCGTGGGCTAGGGAGTCCTACGGCTAGACCTGCTCTGATACCAAGCCTGTGGCACCCCGGCTTAGAGAAACCAGAACGCCCCGTATTCCAGCCCAGAGATCGAGGAGAAGTCCTCTGGAATATGGCACTGGTTGGCATAGAACAAATCAACTCTTTATTGCAATATATTGGGGTGCAAGGGGATTACATCGGCACGACGACGCTACGCCTGCCACGGTTGCTCTATGCAAGCAGCAGAACAACACGACGCAGCGGAATGGCTACAGGCAGCGGAACATCGATGATGGTGGTGAACTCCACTCCGTAGGGACTCTGGCTGGAACGCTTATCCTAGCTCGCAAACACGGAATCCATAGCAAACTAGCAATCATATCTAGCATGACCTGCAAACTGGCATGACACGCCAGGTCAGTACATTGAATGTACTTGCAAGCTCACAGCAACCGAAGCAATCAAGACAAACAATAGCATGGCAATTACAGATTAACAAGGATTAACATGATACTATCAAGTTAATCATAGCATGTGCAAGATGATACAGCTAGAACAATACGAGCATGGCATAAACATATGAACATGATGATACAAGCATGCAACATGATGAAACTAATATGCACCAACTTACTCTGCTCGGGTTACATTGTAACCATCACCTGCACAAACTTACCATCACGGACATCACACGGTCATCTTAGGATCCAATCAATCTTGGTATTAACAATATCGCAGTAATCATTTATGACCACAAGGAGCTTGACCTTTACCCTTGACTCTCGCGTAACATCAAAAGCATCCAACAAGTTGGTGTTCACGATACCACA
>NC_041383.1:92786482-92788301 GCF_002162155.2 Triticum dicoccoides
GGAGGAGATGGAGCTGTGGCGGAGGATGGCGTCGGGCTCCGGTGGACTCGCGGCTGCAGGCGAGGGGAGGAGGTGAAGGGCTACGGAGTGGCTTCCTAGAGGTGGGTAGAGGCTCTGGTGGAGAAGAGGAGAGTAAGGGGTGTTGGCTCACCGGAATTTAGCCGGTACCGAACGGCGGGCATGGCGACCAGGGATGGCAGAGAGGGGCTCTGGTGCTTGGGCAAGTAGCCAGGGAGGGTGTCAGTGTCAAAACCGGTGGATCTCGGGTAGGGGGTCCCGATCTGTGCGTCTAAGGCTGATGGTAATAGGAGGCAAGGGACACAATGTTTACCCAGGTTCAGGCCCTCTCGATGGAGGTAAAACCCTACTTCCTACTTGATTGATATTGATTATATGAGTAGTACAAGAGTTGATCTACCACGAGATCGTAGAGGCTAAACCCTAGAAGCTACCCTATGATGATTATGATTCTGTCTCTAAGGACAAAACTCTCCGGTTTATATAGACATCGGAGAGGGATAGGGTTTACATGGAGTCGGTTACAAAGAAGGAAATATAATATCCGGATCGCCAAGCTTGTCTTCCACGCAAAGGAGAGTCCCATCCGGACACGGGACGGAGTCTTGAGTCTTGTATCTTCACGCTCCAATAGTCCGGACAAAGTATATAGTGCGGTTGTCCGGATACCCCCTAATCTAGGGCTCCCTCAGTAGCCCCTGAACCAGGCTTCAATGACGATGAGTCCGGCGCGCAGTTCATCTTCGGCATTGCAAGGCGGGTTCCATCTCCGAATACTCCAAGATAATTACCGAACACTTAAACCGTGTCCGGATCTGCAAGATGATCTTCACATACCTCCGTAGAGAGAATGATATTTCACAAATGTAATCTGCAATATGATCTTCACATACCTCCATAGAGAGAATGATACACTACGGTTGAGTTATTATTCGGATCGTTTTCCCATAACCAGCGATAGCGCATATTGCGAGGCGGTTTCCTCTGCACGTCTTGCCGAAGCAGAGATCATGTCCCCTTACCACGGGATTCTCATCAATACGGGTGTGGGAAGCCCAACCACACCGCTAATTGCGGCGAGTGGGGAACGAGCGGGTTCCACCAGACAAGTGGGGAGGCGCAAAAGCTTATACCGCCTCTATAAAGAGATAAGGTCTCTTCCTTTCTACCCACACCTTTCCTTCCGCTAGTCCATTACCCTCTGTTCGAGCCCTAGCGCCGAAGCACTCTTCTTCTCCGCCGAAGAGAGGTTCTCCGGAGATGCCCGGATCTGGAGCGGGAGGCAAATGGATGGCCTCTACCGTCCAGGAGAAGGATATCAAAAGGCAACGAGAGGCCGGGTACCTGGCCAAGAAGATCGGCCACCGCATTCCGCCAGCAGGACAGATCGTCCCTACTCCGGAGCCCCACGAGAGGGTCGTGTTTCTTCCTCATTTTGTCCGCGGGCTCGGCTTTCCCCTTCACCCATTCATTCGCGGTATCATGTATTATTACAGGATTGATTTTCATGATCTGTCCCCCAATTCTTTCCTTAATATCTCGACGTTCATCGTCGCGTGTGAGGCTTTTCTCCGAATTTCGCCTTACTTCGCCCTATGTCTGAAGATTTTCAATGCGAAGCCCAAGGTGGTGAGTGGCGAGCATGCCGAGTGCGGCGGCGCCATGGTGAGCAAGATGCCCAAGGTTGTATGGCCGACGTGTCAGGACCCCGACTCAATGTCACATCGATCTAGCCGGTAACACCTCATATCACTTTGCGGCCTCACGCACGGTATCCCCACGGTGTCGCCTTACCTTTGCC
>NC_041383.1:92788311-92791047 GCF_002162155.2 Triticum dicoccoides
TGATCCTCTCACGATCACATGAATATCAGCCAACTTCTTTCATCATCGAACCAGGGTTTTTATTAAGCACATCATTATTATTACTGTTGACCCATAGTGTGACCAACTACGAACTGGGCCCATATCCGCGAGAGCGGCTATAGATAGATTAAACACACACTCTGCAGAGGTTAGCACACTGTACCCACACCACGGAACCCATGGTCTCGCACTCCCATACGTGCAGACACGACGTTCCGACAAAACCGATCTACTGCCATGACACTCCCCGGCCACTCCGACAAACTCCCCTTTGGGCTAAGTCCTGGGTGGCCCCATGCCTACCAAAGGCACCAACGGCCACCATCGTGGCAAAATGGTCCCAAACAGGGACATGAGCTCAAAACCAAACATGGGCAAACAAGGCTTATGCCGTCCTACCCGGCCAAGGTAGCACCCGTGCATAACCTTCCCTCATGGGAGGCACCGGTGAGCGGCATGACAATAGACCCAGTTAGGGCCTTCCCATAAGGCAAACATGGTTGCACTGGTCAGATCGATATGGTGGCACCATGACTCAGCCAACAGTTGTTCCAGTTCAATTTAATCCGGTTAAACTTGAATGCAATATGCTGAGCCAAGATAAATTAACATGATGCATGAACATGATATCAAAATAAGCACGGAGGTGCGACATAATCAACGAGCATAACAACAGCATTTAATCAATTATCCAGATGAGCATCGCATACTGACGAGTATGAATATCACAACTAGAACACTACTCATAGCATGACATGACACTAGCATCAAAATAACTACCATGTAATAACATAGTGATAAAACTATCATGCAAGTATTTAATCAACTGGATGCAAAGAACATGCATAACAAGGGTACTCAGGACAGACTATAGTCATGCACCGAAGACCATCACCAACATGTACTATTACCAAGCATCGCTAATTTAATACTAGCATGAAGAACAAAAAAATAGAGTGCAAGAAAACAAAGCATCACGGTAAACACCAATCCATAAGCATAGCCGAAATAACGACAGCGGTAGCAAAACAAACAGACAGTTATTAAAGATTCAAGTTGAAAACCAATGCTTCTGCATGGCTATCATGCAAATGGTGGTTGTGGCTTTCCTGGGGATGGAGAAGGCTCCAAGGAGAAGGGCGGAACGATCGCGGAAAGAATCGTCGGAAAGGGTACTCTCTAAGAGGGGCTGATTGGGGCAAGGGCAAAATTGTCATTTTCAGAATGTTGAAACATAGTGAAATTGGTGGGAGCAGAAGAGGCTCGACGAGATGAAGATGTGGGCATTGGATTCACCTTGATCGGAATTACGGTTGTGGAGTTATGAGATGTAGAAAATCAGGGACTTTTTTGCAAAAATAATATTCATAGCCGGGCCCCTGAGTGGATAAGACAGAGGCGCAAAATTAGGAATACGCTTTCTGACTAAGTAAACGTATTCTGGGCTGAAATAGAGGGGAATACGCTTTCAGAACAACGAAGACGTACTTTGAGCTAAAGCAGAGGGAAAATACGCTTTCGTATGCGGGAGACGTATTCGCGGGAATACGCTTCCACTTATCCACGTCAGCGTGGGCGGGGTCAACGCGGGGCCGGATCCTGTGAGGCTGACTGGTGGGGCCCGTGCACCTCTCTCTCTCCTCCCATCTCCGTCTTCACCCCCCCCCCGACACCACACGTAGAGAAGAGGCGGGCCGCTGGCGCCAGCGTTCGCCTGGCCAGCTTCGGCTATCGTTCGTCGAGCACCAACCGCTAGCGTGCTCAGAGAAACTAGATGGGCCCGCCGGTGCAGAGCACGGGCGTCGAGGAGCCTAGGGGAAGGAGGAGATGGAGCTGTGGCGGAGGATGGCGTCGGGCTCCGGTGGACTCGCGGCTGCAGGCGAGGGGAGGAGGTGAAGGGCTACGGAGTGGCTTCCTAGAGGTGGGTAGAGGCTCTGGTGGAGAAGAGGAGAGTAAGGGGTGTTGGCTCACCGGAATTTAGCCGGTACCGAACGGCGGGCATGGCGACCAGGGATGGCAGAGAGGGGCTCTGGTGCTTGGGCAAGTAGCCAGGGAGGGTGTCAGTGTCAAAACCGGTGGATCTCGGGTAGGGGGTCCCGATCTGTGCGTCTAAGGCTGATGGTAATAGGAGGCAAGGGACACAATGTTTACCCAGGTTCAGGCCCTCTCGATGGAGGTAAAACCCTACTTCCTACTTGATTGATATTGATTATATGAGTAGTACAAGAGTTGATCTACCACGAGATCGTAGAGGCTAAACCCTAGAAGCTACCCTATGATGATTATGATTCTGTCTCTAAGGACAAAACTCTCCGGTTTATATAGACATCGGAGAGGGATAGGGTTTACATGGAGTCGGTTACAAAGAAGGAAATATAATATCCGGATCGCCAAGCTTGTCTTCCACGCAAAGGAGAGTCCCATCCGGACACGGGACGGAGTCTTGAGTCTTGTATCTTCACGCTCCAATAGTCCGGACAAAGTATATAGTGCGGTTGTCCGGATACCCCCTAATCTAGGGCTCCCTCAGTAGCCCCTGAACCAGGCTTCAATGACGATGAGTCCGGCGCGCAGTTCATCTTCGGCATTGCAAGGCGGGTTCCATCTCCGAATACTCCAAGATAATTACCGAACACTTAAACCGTGTCCGGATCTGCAAGATGATCTTCACATACCTCCGTAGAGAGAATGATATTTCACAAATGTAATCTGCAA
>NC_041383.1:92794782-92864236 GCF_002162155.2 Triticum dicoccoides
CGTTTAGCCGCCGGCGAGCCCGACGCGGCGGCGAGAGTGGTTTTGGCCACTCCGGCGACCAAATGGGCCGCGGAGGGCATCTAGGAGGAGCTGGGGACGAGCCGAAGCTCTTGGTGGAGTCAGTTGCGCTCGGGGCGGCCGGAATCGGTGCCGGCGGCGAGCGAGGCGGCGGCCGGAGCTTCGGGTTCGAGCGGGGCGAGGCCACAGAGGACGGGAGGGATGGTTAAGGGGCTCGCCGAGCTCCTGAGGATGCTAGGAGCACGGTGCCGTGCTCGGTTTCGAGCCTTGCTGTCTGCAGTGACGGCGGCGACATCGCCGGCGGAGCCGAGCTCGCGGCTCCGGTGGGATCGGGGCTACAGGGCACAATCGAAGGGGGGAAGAGGGAGGGGAGGCGTAGGAGCTCACAGCGGTGCCATAGAGGAGGTCAGCGAGCTCGGGGAGGTCCTAGCAGCGCTGAATCGACCGGAGGCGGGCTCGGGCGCTGGAGGTGGAAGACGACGGCGGTGGCGACGTTGCAGGGGCTCCCGCGGTGCGCTTCTCGGCGAGGAGGAAGAGGTGGTCGAGGCGGATCTCCTGGGCACTTCGGGTGGCAGTGAGGAGCACGGTGGCTACGGCGAACGGCGTCGGCGACGACGAGCTCCGCTCGGGCGCGTGCAGGGAGAGAGCAGAGGAGGGGGAGAGTGAGCGAGGGGGCCAGCGGGATCGAGGCGGCGCCAAAGAGAAGGCCCGAGGTGCCGCGGTGGCGAGGGACGCAGGCAGGCAGGGAGGTGGCGTGGCGCCACGGCGCGCGCGTGCGCTGTCTCCCTCCTCTGCCTACTGGCAGAGGTAGAGGACGACTGGCACCAGGCCAGTGGGCTGGGCCGGCCCGATGAGCTGGCCAGCTGGGCTAGGTAAGTGGCGTCAGGTAATCCCCTTCTCTCTCTGTCTTTTTCTAATTATTTCTGTTTTCTATTTTGCTCTGCTTTGTTTTGATTTAGTTTAACAACTAAATCATTTAAATAAATTCTGTAGATTTTTATGTGGCTTGCTAAAATATATACAAAGCCACTCACAAACTTCCAGAATTATTGGAGTCATATTTAATATATATTAAATATAACTCCAAAGCAAGTAGTTATTGGATTAATTCAAATGGCCAAAATAATTATCTCTGTGACTCCAAAATATTGGTTTAAATTTTACCTCTTACCAATATTTTTATGGAATAACAGGAACATTTTCTTGGACACATTTGAGAAGATTTAATTGTTGGTTATTTTTAGAGGTTTCCTGAGGCTTTTGAAAATTCCTCAATTCAAATTTCATTTGAATTTAAACATGATGCAGCAACCAAGCTAGTCCAAGGCCAGGGTAAAGCTAGGGATGTGACACGACGGGTGCCTTCAATGACTCCGTTAAGGAGTGGCAGCAGCAGTGGTTCTATATCACCGAACCGCGCAACAAAAAGTGGGTTGCTGCTCCTGAGTTCATATCCAGAGCCCCACTGCGTCTCACGTCCTGGCCCGAGAAGGAACTGGTCCTCGTCCGATGAGCTGTCACTGATCCAAACGCGCGTCCAGAGTGTGGTCGACAAGGATGTCAAACTCGTCAACGTAGTCCAGGTGATGTTAGTTCGCCTGGTTCTCCCTTGCCAGCGTCGAGCCTAAATTTGTGGGAATACGACCCAACCGAGAACCAGACCCTACGCGAGCTCTATGGTTCCTCCCACAAGGATATCTGGAAGGTGCTCTTTAAGTCCAGTAAACCGTGGCCGAGCTCGCCGAGGACCGTGGGTGTCAACTATCCCACTCTACAAGTCCGGTAAGTCATTGCTGTGCTCTGTCCATCTATGCTTCAGTTGGCATGTCCTGAGGGAGACGCTTTTATCATGCTTTACCATAACCCCAGGGATGGATAAAAAAGGTGGAGCGGATACACTGTCCTGCCCCGCTGCCAGAGGAACCGGCCGGACCTCTTCTGACGAAGATGCTGGTTCCAGCGCCTTACGAGGCGCTGAAGAAAGAGGCTTCCAGGAAGGTCAAGAAGACCCGGAGTGGCCTCCGTAGTCGCGATGCTTCGGACACAAAATCCGAAGACTCCAGCGACAATCCCTCCTCCGAAGACGAAGAGGAGGAGGAGGAAGATGAGTCCCCCGCAGGGGGTGGGAAGAAAAGGACGGCTTCCTCATCCCTGGAGGCCAAATCGCCAAAGAGGGGGAAAGGCTCCCTTCCAGAGGCGTCCACCACAACTGCTGATAGCAGCCCGGAGTGGGATCCCAGGGTCCAGCCCCTGGAAAAGTCATAAGTATACGAAATCCAAACAAGCATATGCGCCCGGGGTCGTTAGGATGTAGTAGTTTTAACCGTCGCCATATTTTGTGCAGCCTGGCGAGGTCCCACGCCGGACAGTCCTCATCGGAGGATTCACTGAGCTCGGATACCCTGGCAAGCGAGACGCCTCCAGAGGCCCCTTCCCCGAAGCCTAGGCGAGACACCGAGGTGTCGTCTTAGCGGGACCCGGACCAGGGGGGCATATTCCTAGGGCCGGACACACGGGAGCAGCGGCTCCCGGGTGTGTCGACGGCGGGGGCGATCTTAGGTACGGACCGGAGCCAGAAACGGTCCTGGAGAGCATTAAAGCTCCAGGATCGGGCAAGCAGCCACCTTTGACGGGGGGAGGCTTGCCTACTCTGCCAGCAACCTTTATCCAAGTAGAGCTGCCGGGTGGCCTATTGACAGTGCTAAGGAGCGCGTCTATCGTTGATGAACATCGGACCCTCCTAGGTGCGGTGATTGAAAAGATTCAGTCCGCCGAGCGCGGACTGAATGAGTCCTGCCTTGGCCTTATAAAGGGCTTTGAGGTATGTTTTTAGAAACCTTTTGGAGATTGTCACAGTGTGAGTAGTAGCCCCTGATGCACTTTTTTGGTGAAAGAGAGAGAAAGCCGGACAGGGGATCAAATCATTCGCTTTGCAGGAGACTCAGTTAATGACGTGTATCCCTTTGTTTGAAAACAGGCGTCTGCAGAGACGACCGCTGCTCATAATGCGGAGGTGTCCGGACTAAAGCAGAGTCTGGAACGGTGTCGGTGTCAAAACTGGCGGATCTCGGGTAGGGGGTC
Source organism: Triticum dicoccoides (assembly GCF_002162155.2). Classification (NCBI taxonomy): domain Eukaryota; kingdom Viridiplantae; phylum Streptophyta; class Magnoliopsida; order Poales; family Poaceae; genus Triticum; species Triticum dicoccoides. The sequence goes on from NC_041383.1 coordinate 92,797,882, forward strand.
CCGAACTGTGCGTCTAGGCAGATGGTAACAGGAGACAAGGGACACGATGTTTTACCCAGGTTTAGGCCCTCTTGATGGAGGGAAAACCCTACGTCCTGCTTGATTAATATTGATGATGTGTGTTACAAGAGTAGATCTACCAGAGATCAAGGAGGCTAAACCCTAGAAGCTAGCCTATGGTATGATTGTTGTTCGTCCTACGGACTAAAGCCATCCGGTTTATATAGACACCGGAGAGGGCTAGGGTTACAAAGAGTCGGTTACAATGGTAGGAGATCTACATATCCGTATCGCCAAGCTTGCCTTCCACGCCAAGGAAAGTCCCATCCGGACACGGGGCGAAGTCTTCAATCTTGTATCTTCATAGTCTTGGAGTCCGGCCGATGATGATAGTTTGGCTATCCGAACACCCCCTAGTCCAGGACTCCCTTAGTAGCCCCTGAACCAGGCTTGAATGACGACGAGTCCGGCGCGCATATTGTCTTCGGCATTGCAAGGCGGGTTCCTCCTCCGAATAATTTATAGAAGATTGTGAACACCAGGATAGTGTCCGTCTCTGCAAAATAATTTCCACATACCACCGTAGAGAGAATAATATTTGCACAAGTTCAATCTGCTGACGTATTTCGTGGCGTGACGTCACACCACTACCAGGCCTTCACTCGAATTGTTTTTATTATACCACCTCAGCGTGTTTAGCGAAGCGGTTTCCTTGGCACGTCTTGTCGAAGCAGAGATCGTGTTCCCCTTATTCCGGGATTCCCATTAATATGGACGTGGGTAACCCAACCGCGCCCGTTGCCACGCCCCCTCCATCGAAGGCGGGTTCCAAACGGTCACGGGGACGTCTCTCGGTATTCTTCCTCTTTATAATGAGACCAAGGCCAGTTCTTTTTATTCAATCCTCAATCGAATCCGCCCCTCGCCCCCAAGTTCCAACACCCAGGGCTCCAGATTCGGGTACCTTCAACCTTCGACAATGTCCGGCTCCGACCTACGGGGCCGGTGGATCCCCTCTTCCGTCACGGAAGAAGACGTGTTAAAGCTGAGAGACGCCAGGTACTTAACCCACGAGATTTCGCATAGGCTGCCTGCCCGAGGGCAAGTTATTCCTACTCCCGAGCCCGGCGAGAGCGTTGTGTTCGTGTCTCACCTCCGTCGGGGTTTAGGCTTCCTGATGGATCCCTTCATGAGGGGGCTCATGTTTTACTATGGGCTGGAATTCCATGACTTGGCTCCGGAGTCCATCCTCCACATCTCATCATTTATTGTTGTTTGCAAAGCCTTCCTCTGCACTACGCCTCACTTCGGATTGTGGCTCAAAACCTTCAATGTGGAGCCGCAGATGATTGAGGGGCGTCAGGCAGAGTGCGGAGGGGCGGTCATAAGCAAGAGGGTCGATGCTCTATGGCCCGAGAGTTCTTTTCAGGAGGAGCTCGGCTTGTGGCAACAGGAGTGGTTCTATATCACCGCTCCAAGGGGCAGTAGGCAGAAGCCGCCGCTCGTCTTCCGCTCAGGCCCTCCACAACGGCTGACGTGATGGGTCAACAAGGGGCTTAGCTTGGGGCCGTCCAAAGACGTACCCCTGTTGCAGGACCGGATTCGAGACCTCCAAGAACGGGAGATTAATCTGGTGGTGGTGGCGCAAGTAATGCTGATTCGGCGCCTTCTGCCCTGCAAACGTCGCCCCCTCCTCTTGTGGGAATTTAATCCGGAGGGGCCACGAGCTCTCCAGCACTTCATGGGTTTGACACCCGCGGAGATGTACAAACTGTTCTTCGGATCGCAAGAGATGCGTCCGGACTTGACCGAGGACGCCGGCCTAAGCTGCAGTCGCCCGGATACTCAAGTAAGTAGCCCTGTGTCCGGACACATTGTCCATTTATTTATCATGGGTTTGCCTTTTAACCGGCTATCCCTTGGACAGGAGTGGATAGCGCAAGCAAAACTGATACGGTGTCCGGCCCCCCTCCCTGAGACCACGCCGGATCCCGTGTTAGTCAAAATGTCGGAGTTTGCGCCTTCGGAGGAGGGCGAAGGGGGGCACATGGAAACTACCACCTCCGCCAAGGAGGCTTTCAGCAAGGGGGGAACCGAGAGTCCCTCCTTCCAGGGGGAGAAGAGGACTGCTTTCGAAGACTCGGAGGCCAAGGCCTCAAAGCGAGGAAAGAAATCTGCGCCGGAAGGTCCTGTGCCGGGAAGGGCCCCAGCCACACAGTCTCCCCATAGGAATCAGCCTTCCAGCGAGCTGTAAGTAAAAAAGGGGAAATTTTGTAGTAGGGAATGCCCCTATATTATTTCCAAAGGAAACCGAAGTTTTCACCTTGTAGTTCGGATCTCAGCCCATCTCAGCAGAGCTCAACTTCGGGGGACCTTCGTCCAGAGATGATGGAAAGTGAGACGCCTCCATCTGCCGCCCCGTCGGGCGGGGCAGACAACCCTGAGGTGTCGTCACGGAGGGTCTCCCCGAGTCCGGCGGGGCCGGAGAGTCCGGCACCTAGTGGAGTACGGCCGGTGGAGCTGCAGGATATGCTCAACAGGGCGTCTATCTCAGAAGATCACCGCACATTAATGAGTACGGTGATTGAAAGGATCTCATCCGCCGAGAGCGGGTTGTATGAGGCCGTCGGAAGCTTGCTGACGGGGTTTGAGGTACGCAAAAAATGACATACCTTTTCATAGTTTTGCACATGAAGTGCGCCCTGTATAGATAGTAGCCCCTGAGACTTGGTATGCTATCGAAAGCGATAGCGTGCCAAGGATCATAATCTCAGTTACAGAATGTCGCCTTTCCTATGCAGGTGGCGAACGTTCGGTGGCCAGCCGGACTGATGGAGTTGCCGAATTGAAGAGGCAACTTGATGTTCCGGATGCGGACATCGCGCTGGTCAATAAAGGACTTAACGAGTCGCAAGGTAGGTGGTTGCTCCGTGGTTGCCTAGTAAGGGAGCTGTTGCCCGTTCCATACAATATGTATGCTTGATGCAGATGGCGCCTCTGCTGTGGAAGATCTTCGAGCAGAACTTGCTCGAGCCAAGGAGCAAGCCAGGATAAGTGACGCGGCTGCCTTGAAGGCAGTAGAAGAGCTAAAAGCCGAAAAGGCTGCTCACTGCCGAAGCAGGGAAGAGTTGGCCGGAATGGCCTTGAAATTAAAAGATGTGACCGATTGTTGTGAGGTTCTTGAAGAAGAACGCCGAGTGGAGCAAGAGGGCCTGAAGAAGGCCGGCGCCGAAGTCAAGGATGCCAGGAGTGAGATGCGGGCTATGAAGGAGGAACTGCGTCAAGCCGGATGGCTGGAAAGCCCTTTCTTCTGCGTAGGAAGTTCACGGATCCGAAGTATGCTCAATTGGGCCAGTTGTGTGGTGCGAAGGATCCTTATCTTGATTTGGCGGCGAGTGCGGCGGACGCAGTCATGCACTTCCGAAGCTAGAAGGATCACGAAATGGAAGAGCTTTACTGGTCTCAATTCCATAGTCCGGAGCGTCCACTTCCGTTGACTGATCGTCTGGCTGAGTGGGCTGAGCTGAATAGATTGTCCGGACATGCCATGACGGATGTGGTCACTCATCTGTGGCCGGAAAGGCCCAAGCCGAAGAGTTATTTTGGCTTGTTGCAGCAATTCCTTGGGGCGGTGCCGCATATCAAGGCGATGAAGCGGTCGGCATGCATAGAAGGTGCACGGATGGCTCTCTCCCATGTGAAGACATATTGGGCGGACATGGATGCCACCGCTGTTGCGTCCCGGGGTTCGGACAAGAGCTGATTACCCGCCGAGCACTATTTTGAGGAAGTCCTGCAGGGCGCTCGTTTAATAGAGTCGCAGTGCTCGAAAGATGTCATGTTCAAATGACGTGTACGATTTGTGAGATCATGTTTATAAGGCAATAGCTTTTTATACTTGTGCGTTCAAGTATTGAACTATCTCCTGTGCGGCCGTATATTTATGAATAACCTGAAAGTTGCAGTCTTTGGCTTCAGCCCCCACGCACATGGTGCGGGGGTGTTTGCAAAACAAAGAAAAGCGCTTTTTCACACTTAATCCAACTTCTTGGTCCTTTGAAGGAGGTGATAGCATAGCAAACTAGGCAACCGGACTATAATGCTTTATCACTTTCACTTAGCCATAGGAGCTCGATGGTGGGGCTACTATATAGCCCCTAGAGGCACCGCGCTCTCCGAACTGGGGGCGCGTAAGTGCCTGACCGGGAAGCGGTCCTTCGTCAAAGCGGAGGAATTCTAAACATTCCAATAGTCGATCGAATGGTTGACCAGTCTCTCGCTATATCATGACAGTCAGTTTTCGGCTTTCTCTACTGAGGTGCTCGCCCGGCCGAACCAGGGCACAATCGCAGTAGTTCTCCTGGTGCCGCGTTAGCCGATTGAGCGGAACATAAGGCAGCAAAACACAGGAGCCGGGCAAACCCAACATTTGACCAAAGACATGATTTGGAGCTGCTGCATATAAGGCCTAACTCGAGACGCCGAACACTCCCTAAGGTGTTCGGTCTTTATGATACCGGGCAGAACAATGCCCTAAGCCCCTAGTGTCCAGGTACAGGCGGGAACTTCTGACGCGGCCGATGCCAAAACGCCATCCTCCTCCTTGGTTATGGTAGAAAACCGGGGGATGTGTATCAACAAGAGACAGTAAGAAAGGTTTACGCAGGGTCTTAATCTGAAAAGAATCCTTGCAACGGGTCCCTGCTGCACGTCTGCGCCTGTGTCTCCGTTGTGCTGTATCCTGGATGGGTGTAGCACGTGCTTCATCTGTAAAAGAGAAGGACTTAGTTTGGAAAAAATATCATGCAAAGGATGTATTTAAAATAAAGTATAATTTGGAAGATGAATAAAATTGAGCTTTATTGTCTCTCATCGTTTAAACGCGCAGCCCCTTGTAAAGGGGTATGCGGCTGGGAAGCCCCTTGTTTATTTATGCCGGACTCGCCTAACCGTGTCCGAGGTCTGAATGACCTGTTTTTAGGGGCTTTGACCTGCAAGGTCGGATTAGTGTGTGGCTGTCAAGGCGGCCTCACGTTCTCCGTGGTTGAGGAACACTCGGAGTTACTCTTAATAAGATTATGCCGCGTGGACCGGGCATTTTAAGCGTAAGAGACGCGTAATGCGTTATTGCGTTAAAGCGGGCGAAAGTTTTGCGTCCCACTAGTGCTTGAGGGCCACTGTGAAATGGGGCGGTATGGAGAGTGAGCTTTTCGCGACGGAGGTTGTCGGATGAACCAGACACAACCTCTAGTGGTGCAGAGCTTGTTCCATCGGCTTAAAGGCCTGGCGTCACTCCTTTGAAGGAAGTGCTGCTACAGCGAATTTTGGTAGGGTCTATCCCCATTCTGCGGATGGTTTCCTAGTATGGCAGGTGCCGCACTGTGTTTTCGTGTTATCACATGAAGTGAGTTCACTGTTTTGACTTCTAGTGGGAAAGTCTTCTGTTTTCCGGCGTTCTGCTTGTGGGGTTCGTCGTCGTCTTCGCTTGGTGTGTCGAGCCCCTTGCATTCGGCGTTAAGTCGGCCGGACTGTTTGAAGACCCAACAATCTCTGTGGGTATGGTTTGCAGGCCTCCCGGAGGTACTATGTATTTGACATAGCCTATCCAGAATTTTGTTTAGGTTGGATAGCTCGTCACTGTTGTCCTTTGGGGGCAGTGTTTTGTTATTCGGCCGAGAGCTTTCGAATCCGGTGTTGACCGCCGTGCTATTTGGGCCATTTTCCTTATTCCGACGCTGATCTTTTTTGTGTCGTGATTTTCCATTTCCATCCCTGACTTCGGATGTACTCCGGTCGCTGGTGCTACATCTAGCTAGCCAGCTGTCCTCCCCTGCGCAAAAGCGGGTCATGAGGCTTGTTAGTGCGGCCATTGTTCTTGGTTTTTCCTGGCCGAGGTGTCTGACGAGCCATTCGTCTCAGACGTTGTGCTTAAAGGCTGCTAAGGCTTCGGCGTCTGGACAGTCGAGTATTTGGTTCTTTTTGGTGAGGAACCTGTTCTAGAATTTGCGTGCTGACTCTCCGGGCTGTTGAGTTATGTGACTAAAATCGTCTGCATCCGGAGGGAGGACATAGTTTCCTTGAAAATTTTCTCGAAACGCATCCTCGAGCTCTTTCCAACTTCTAATGGTATTTTCTGGGAGGCTTTTGAGCCAATGCCGAGCTGGCCCTTTGAGCTTGAGGGGTAGGTATTTTATGGCGTGGCGATCGTCTCCTCTAGCCATATGTATGTGTAGGATATAATCCTCAATCCAGACTCCGGGGTCTGTTATTCCGTCATATGCCTCTATGTTTATGGGTTTGAATCCCGCTGGAAATTCATGATCCAGTACCTCGTCGGTGAAACATAGTGGGTGTGCGGCGCCCCTGTATTTAGGTGTGCCGTTGTCTTCCAACACTCGGCAGGTTGTGTTGCTTCTTGGAGTCTTCTTTTTTGGCCCATAGATAGACCTGACCGGGTCATCCTTTTTCTGAGGATCTTTATGCTGATCGTGTGCCGGCTTGTGTGCGGAGCTCCTTGCTGCTCTTAGGTTGTCCTCTGGTCGTCTATCCGGCCAGGCGGCCTCTTTCTTTTTTGACTGCGGGGGCTCTAAGGCCTCCTCGTCGAATACGGGCAACAACTTGCACTTCGGGTAACTCTTTGCCTAGCTACTAGTGTCATATTTATCTGCGGTATTGAGTACTTTGCTCCATCTCATTCTGAGTGCGTCCTCTGCTGTTTTGAGCTTCCGCTTTTGCTTCTTCAAACTTCTTGCAGTAGCGACGAGCCTTTTATGAAGGTTCTTATGCTCTGGTGATGTGTTCGGCGTGAGATCATCTAGGCCCTTGTTTTCGCCCGGGATGGGTTGCTTGTCTAGTTCACCGTCCACTGCTTCGGCCTGCTCTAGGGCCGGGTCTGTATGGGTGCCGTTTTTATCGAGGCGGGACTTTGGGCGGAGCTTGCGTCGCCGTTTTGGTTGTTTGCTGGTGGAGTTGTCCTTCGCCATGTCCCGTTGTTCCTCATTATCGCTACCTTTTGGTGTATCCACCATGTATACATCGTGAGTTGGCTTTCCAGTGCCCGGTAGGCACTGGTTCTTGGTCGTCTCCTGCATCGTCGTCCATACCGTCGATGTCTTCGGAGTCGTAGTCTAGCATGTCGGTTAGATCGTCGACAGTGGCTACTAAGTGTGTGGTGGATGGGCTTTGAATTTCTTCGTCGTCCCCATCCCAACCGTCCTGACCGCAGTCTGGCCAGGGCTCTCCTGATAACGAGAGATACTTTAGCAAACTCAAGATGTCGCCAAAAGGTGAGTGTTGAAAGATGTCCGCTGCGGTGAACTCCATGACCGGCACCCAATCGGATTCGATCGAAGGGGGCGCGGGAGGTTCGGAGTCCGGCAAGGAGTCCGGCACCTCGGAGTCACAAGCTTCATGAGGGACAAGGTCAGTGTTCGGCTCTATCTCCGTAGAGGTTGCAGCCCCCGAGGCGGTGTCTAGCCATCCATCCTCGATCTGCAGCCGGCTCTGAATTGAAGATCGGAGCAGGCTCGAGTGCGGCCTCCAGGGTACTATCCTGCTACAGAGCTAAATCATGCCCGTTGTGACAGTGCGGCGTGCTTGGCTGTGACTCGAATCCATCGAAGATCAAGTCCCCGCGGATGTCAGCCGTGAAGTTCAAACTTCCAAATTTGACCTGACGGCCAGGGGCGTAGCTTTGGATCTGCTCCAGATGGCCAAGTGAATTGGCCCGCAGTGCAAAGCCGCCGAATACGAAGATCTATCCGGGGAGGAAGGTCTCACCCTGGACTGCGTCGTTGTTGACGATCGAAGAGGCCATCGAGCCTATCGGTGACGACACAGAGGAACTCTCAATGAAAGCACCAATGTCGGTGTCAAAACCGGCGGATCTCGGGTAGGGGGTCCCGAACTGTGCGTCTAGGCGGATGGTAACAGGAGACAAGGGACACGATGTTTTACCTAGGTTTGGGCCCTCTTGATGGAGGTAAAACCCTACGTCATGCTTGATTAATATTGATGATGTGTGTTACAAGAGTAGATCTACCACGAGATCAAGGAGGCTAAACCCTAGAAGCTAGCCTATGGTATGATTGTTGTTCGTCCTACGGACTAAAGCCATCCGGTTTATGTAGACACTGGAGAGGGCTAGGGTTACACAGAGTTGGTTACAATGGTAGGAGATCTACATATCCGTATCGCCAAGCTTGCCTTCCACGCCAAGGAAAGTCCCATCCGGACACGGGGCGAAGTCTTCAATCTTGTATCTTCATAGTCTTGGAGTCCGGCCGATGATGATAGTTTGGCTATCCGGACACCCCCTAGTCCAGGACTCCCTCAAACGGGCCGAAGAAGAACTTGGCCGTGTGAATAAGAAATTGGAGGACAAGCAAGGTATGTCGAAACCTTGTCCTAAATTCGGAACGAATGAGTAGTTGTGCCTGATGAAAAACATTTGTATTGTATGCTCTAGGGGCAAGTGCCGAATTTGAGGCACTGAAGAAGGCAGTGGCCGAAGCCAACAAGAAGGCCGCCGCCGAGCAGTCTCTTCATAAGAAACACGAGGCCAGGGTCATTGAAGCCGAGCGAGAGCTTCGGGAGGCTGTGAAGAAAAGTGAGGCATTGGAGCATAGTTTAGCAGGGAAAGAATCCAAACTCGCCCAAGCTCTCGAAGCCGTGGAGGATGCTCGGGAAGAAGCCCGAGGTGCTCTGAAGGACATTCAGGAGGCACGAAAGGTTGCGGCTGGTAGGGCCTTTTGTACTCAAGGCCATTTTTTCATAGTAATGGGGGCTCTAAGCGATAAACTGAATTCTTGTTTCTCCAGGTGTGTTTGCGGACCTGCCACGCAGCATATCAGATGCTGCCCAATTCTACCATCCTAAGGAGAAGAAGTCTGCGAAGAAGGATTTCTGGTCGCAGTATTTGGCGCCGAATTATCCGGTGCCCTTTATCGATCAGCTGAAGCAGCTGGTCGAACTGCACCAGGCGGCCGAACTAGCCATGAAGGACTTGCTTGTCTGGCTGTGGCCCACGGAGCCAATTCCAAGCATTTACTTCGGACTCGTGAAGTGGATTGTTGGTGCTTGCCCTCGGTTCGATGTCATTAAGCGATCGGTTAGCATAGAGGGTGCGCGTATGGCGTTTGCCCGTGCGAAGGTGCACTGGGGGAAGCTTGATGCTGAGAAGCTGATGATTGAGGGACCATCGGATGGTAAGGAGCATCGCAAGCCCGAGTTATACTATGAAGGTGTCCTGAAAGGAGCCCGCCTTGTGGCGGATCAGTGTACCAAAGACACTGTATTTCCCTGAAGGCAGTCGTGCCATTCTTTGTAATGTGGGATAATGGCGCGTTTATTATTTATTGCCTGTTTGTGTGAACGTTTGTTCTTCCTGTGCGGCCGTTTAGTGTATATAAAACCTGAGAGTTGGTCAGTCGTCGGCTTCTGTCCCCACGTGAAAAGTACGGGGGTGTTCGGGACATGCCTGAACACTCTTTATCCCATTGTTGGGTCCTTTTAAGGAGGTGTTCCTCACCACGAACCAGGCAATCAGACTATAGGGCTTTATCACTCTCACTTAGCCATAGGAATTCGAGTATGGTAGGCGCAGCCCCTGGTATTTGGAGGACCGTACTAGGGGCTCTATCGGCGCCTGATCAGGAGACCGATCCGTCGCACTTTGCATTTATAATGGCATTGTGTGGAATAAATCTTTAGAGATTTTATAACCTCTCGAACAGCTGACCAGCTCTCGCCGTATCATTACAGTCAGTTTTTGGCCTTCTCTACTGAGGTGCTCGTCCAGAAGAACCGGGACACAATCGCAGTAGTTCTCCCAGCGCTACCTTAGCCGATAGAGCGGAATGTAAGGTACCAAAACATGGGAGCTGGGCAAACCAAACTAATGACCAAAGACATGATTCAGATCTGATGCATATAATGCTATAAGTTCGGGGTGCCGAGCGACCGGGAAGGTGGCTGGACTTTGTTGCCGTATTATGAGTATTATGAAGCCCCTGGCATAGTGGGGCATAATACGATGTACGGGTGCCGTTTATGGCAAAAAGTGGCATTTAATGAAGAATGACAGCCGGTAAGTGTTATTTAAATCTACGCACTTTAGTAAGATGATATGTCTATGCATATGAGTACGGTTTATGATTATGAAAAGAGGTGTTTTTGGCGGAACCTGTCGTGGACGGGCTGGAGGTGGATGTGTGTGGATCTGAAGTGAATCCGGACTGCCTCCTTTGGGGGGGGGATTTACTTATGTGTTCCTGCCCTTGTGTGTCCGAGCTGATTCCACGTTGCCAGTCATGTTCTACGCTAAAGTTAATCTGTAAAGATAAATGCTTGAAGGCAGTTGCATATCCTCTTGTGGTTGAACCACGGGTGCCTGATCGTAGCCTGGCTGAACCAGGTTGTCATGCCGTAAAATAGCGCGGACTCCTCAGATGGTGTCCGGGTAGTTGGCTGTCGAATCGAAATTTGATAAATAGGCACGCCTCGCTATTCCATAAGCTTTATGATTTCCACTCTAAGGGTGGGGTCCGGCCCTGCCCATAATTGTGACTATGTCACGCGGGACTGGCCTAATGTTGTACCCCATTGAATCTAGCCAACGCGGCTTGTCCCGGTAGTATGTGGTAATCACTGTATAAGGGGACAATGTCGAAGACTTATTCTTCGGCGTGGTATTTGTTTGGTGATTCGAAGACAACCGTTAGAGTGGTGGGCCAATAAAACTTGGCCTTTGCACCTGGCATCTTTTAGAAGATCTTATTGATAGTTTTATGCCCGCGGGGGCTCGTGTCAGATGGAGCCCCCGGACTATTGGGTCGATAGTGAGTGCAATTAGATTGCTATGGTTGATGTTGTCCGGACGGTCGATGTGATCGGTGAAGATCGACCGTACATTTGTACTATGGAGGATCTTCTTTTGACTTCGCCATGTTTGATTGGTCTTTCGCTGTTGGAAACCTCCCTTCATTGTTTCCGGTGCACGATCGACCGTTTTGTTTTGAGGATCCGGCATTCTCTATTGGTATGCTTGGCCGCCCTTCTAGGGGTACCATGAATTTCACATGGCTGATCGAGTATGCTCCTCGGGCCGGATGGGCTTGAGCTGTTCTTTTTCCGCTAACCGAACTGGGGGTTGCTGAATTCGGTAGCAACTTCCTTGACTTGACGCTTATGATGCTTGTGTCGACGTTTGTGGATGCTGCCTCACGTTTCCTGCGTATTGTCCCGGACCGTGGTATATTGGCGTCGGGGTGTGGGCTTTAGATTCTCCTTCTTAGGTTGAGGTAGCGAATTGTGCCTTGGGTACCTTTTGGTGGGGCGGTCGAGTCCGTATTCCTTGGTGGCCAGGACCCTGGTCCATCTGTCTGTGAGCAATTCTTGGTCGGCTTTGAGCTGCTGTTGTTTCTTTTGCTGGCTTTTCACCGTGGCCATGAGCTGTTGCTTAAAGCGAACTTGGTCCACGGGGTCTTCAGGCATGCAGAATTCATCGTTGCCGAGGCTCACCTCGTCTTCGGAGGGGGCATGTAGTTGTCACTTTCCAAGTATCCGCCCGCCGCCTGTCCGGCCTGCTCGAAGGCAGGCTGGTCGGGATTGTATTCATCTTTGGCACTATATGGACTTTTTTTTACTGCTGTGCCGGTATTGTTGTGGCGGGGCTTGAGGCGGCGCAGATGACGTTCATACTTCGCCTTCTTCCTTGATAGGTTATCCTTGATTGCCTCATCGCCATTGGTTTCTTTCAGAGTGTCCACCATATATATATCATATGAGGAGGAGGCTGTCCACCACCCCATGGGCGGTGGTTCCTGTTCTTCTCCTGCATCCTCGTCCACACCGTCGATGTCTTCAGAGTCGAAGTCGAGTACGTCGGTTAAATCGTCGACCGTGGCAATGAAGTGGGTGGTGGGTGGGCAACGAATTCCTTCGTCGCCTGCTTCCCACTCGAGCAGGACGTAGTTCGGCCAAGAGTCTCCTGACAAAGAGAGAGACTTTAACGAGTTCAGCACGTTCCCAAAGGGCGAGTGCTGGAAGATATCCGCAGCGGTGAACTCCATTACCGGAGCCCAACCAGATCCGGCGGGCTCGGGAGTGCGAGGACTGGAACCTACAGCCGGATACGAGTCCGGGGGTCCAGTGTCACAGGCTTTCTTGGGGGTGAGGCTTGTGTTCGGCTCTACCGCCGATGAGTGTGCGGCCTCCGGGGCAGGTTCCATCCACCCGTCCTCGGGCAACGCAATCTGCTCCGGATATTGGTCCGGGGCTCCTGCGGGGGCGATAACCCGAGCATTGTCCGACAGCAGGTCTAAGTTGTGCTCATCGTGATTGTCCGGCGCTCCTGGCGCAGGCCCGAACCCGTTGAAGATCAAGTCTCCGCGGATATCGGCCGTGTAGTTCAAGTTTCCGAAGCTGGCCGGGTGGCCAGGCGCGTAGCTGTCGATCTGTTCTAGATGACCAAGCGAATTGGCCCGCAATGCAAAGCCGCCGAACACGAAGATCTGTCTGGGGAGAAAAGCCTCACCCTGGACCATGTTGTTGTTGATGATTGGAGGAGCCATCAAGCCTTGCAACGACGACACAGAGGAACTCTCAATGAAAGCACCAATGTCGGTGTCAAAACCGGCGGATCTCGGGTAGGGGGTCCCGAACTGTGCGTCTAAGGCTGATGGTAATAGGAGGCAAGGGACACAATGGTTACCCAGGTTAGGACCCTCTCGTTGGAGGTAAAACCCTACTTCCTGCTTGATTGATATTTATGATATGAGTAGTACAAGAGTTGATCTACCACGAGATCGTAGAGGCTAAACCCTAGAAGCTAGCCTATGATGATTATGATTCTGTCTCTAAGGATTAAACTCTCCGGTTTATATAGACACCGGAGAGGGCTAGGGTTTACATGGAGTCGGTTACAAAGAAGGAAATATAATATCCGGATTGCCAAGCTTGTCTTCCACGCAAAGGAGAGTCCCATCCGAACACGGGACAGAGTCTTGAGTCTTGTATCTTCACGCTCCAATAGTTCGGACAAAGTATATAGTCCGGCTGTCCGGAATCCCCCTAATCCAGGACTCCCTCATAGGGGTAGTGGAGTTTTGTGAGGGCGATGGAGTGCTCGGGAGGCGAGGGGAGTGGCTATCTATAGCCGTGCGAGGTCATGGCCGAGCTGGCGTCGCCGCGGACGCGTGGACGGCGCCACGGACGCGTGTGCTCGCGCATGAGCTCGGGGAAGACAATGGGGAGGGAACGGACGAGCGCCAGGGCTCACGGAGACGAGCGAAGCTCGAGGACAAGGGAGGAAGAAGCCAACAGAGGAGAAGACGACGGTCAGCTACAGCGTGCACATAGTGCGGCGAGAGGGACGGCTCACCGGAGAAGAAGACGAAGGGGGCAAGCGCTCTAGGGGGGACGGCGACAACATGGGGAACACGCTAGACATGGCTAGGCTCCAAGTGGACGAGAGCACAGACGGGGAGAAGAAGACAGAGATGCCAGAGCACGCGGGTGACATGCTAAAACGGTGGTCACCACGTGGACACGATGCTAACCCGTGCTCTGATCGGCCAAATCATGTCTGGGAGACAAGGTGTGAAGAGGGTGATGCCAAGGAAGAGAGAAACAAGCATAGTGCTCACTAAGGTGACCACTGGAAGCAAGATCACCAGGCAACAACAAGGTGTTTCGAGTTTGCTGTTGCTCACACGTGTGGAGATTAAGATTGAGCTTTGACTGAGGTTGATCGCTCACTAAGTTCATTAGGATGGCAAGGTTTCAGCTCAAGAAGAGGAGTTGAAATAGCACTTGCTGTAGAAATTGCCATACTGGCCAGATTTAGAAATGAGGAAGAAGCACTCACGAGGAGTGTCAACTTGATCTCAACTTGGGCAAGGCAGAGTTATTTGATCATATGAAGATGCTGAAAAAGGTTTCACACCATTTGGATAAACCAAAATGGTACTTCCTTCACAAACATCCCCACTGACCAGAAACTTGCAAAACTTCTAGAGGAAAAATGGCTAAATGGATTGAGCCACAACTTTGTGGAGGAAGTGTATATGGATAGGAGAAGGCCTAGAAAAATTGGCATCCATAATGGAGCAAGATGAAATATACTTGCTTCACAAACTAAAATTTTGGACAGAATCAAAGAATTGAAGATGAGCTCACATGGATGCATTACATGAGCTCAACTTTGGTTGAGAGCTATGATATGCTGATAATGAGGTCATGCATAAATTGCAACACATTTGGATATGCCTATCTTGTACCTCCTTCACAAAATTTCTTTCTGGACAGAAACTTTGGAAAATCATAATTAAATGACTACTAGGCAAATGAGGTTGCATTTTGGCATGTGGCAATGATATGGACAGGAAAAGGTGTCCAAAGAGTTTGAGGCCACTTGGGAAAATAAAAATAACACTTGCTTCACAATGTGCCATTTAGGACAGAATAGGAAATGAATTATTTGAGAATGATGGAAAACATGGCAAATGAAATGTTTTGCCATATTTGAGGAAGATATGACCCAAACAATTTATGTGAATTATTTGGTAATTTTAGGAGTGATGGAAATATAGGTTGCTTCACAACCTAGGGAAAATTGAGTTATTCCTTTAATAGAAAAGGAATATTCCCAATGAAAAGAATATTGGGATTTGGGCTAGGATAAAAATGACAGGGTCTAGGGTTGGATTTGGGTATGACAAGCCACTCTGGAAGCAAAGAAGAGGGCATCTCCTTCAGTTTCCAGACCACAAAGCCACGGAAAAAGAAAACTCAGGCAAAAACCACGGAAAAACAAAAGAAAAAGAAAGGGCCAATAATCAGGCTGTTACAGTTGGTTGGGAGGAGGAAGAAGTGGCGCAGCAGAGCCACCGATGGCATCACCCCAACATGCGCCTCGCAGTAGTAGGAGAAAATCGACAAGAGAAGAATGGAGTTGAGATGGAGATGAAGGGCCTGCAACCTGTAATGACTGAGGAAGGCATAGAAGAAGTCGGCGAAGGGAGGAACTACGCCTGCAATGACGGTGTTCGTGAAGAAGGGATAGAAAGTGCTCCGCCTAGCCTCTAGCACGGTGGAGGCAGCCCGAAGTTCTGTCTCCCCCTTTTCATTGCCCTCCCCCACCGTCAGTAGGCGCGTGGCGGCGAGGTTCTTCTCCGAGACATTGGGCGCGTCCAGGGCCGACTTGTACCAAGCCAAGAGCGCATCAACCTTGGCCTTGCAGGGCACCATCGATTGCTGAAAGGGAAGGAGTGGAGCGGATCTGGAGATTTTAGAAGCAAGGAGCGAGGAAGGGGATCTGGAGAAAGACGAAGGAAAGCAATGAAGGCAAGCCTTGCCCGTGCTAGCCTTTTCTCAGATGGGCAGTTGCCGAGGCAGCGTGGGGAAGCGAAGACGCCCATGTCCAATCAGTCGCCACGCGTCGACCTAGGACGCAGGCTGTTGGGGCCCGCGGTGCTCCGCACTTGCCCTTTGGCTTCGCCGCTAAGCCAAGTCCGAGCGCGCTTTAGGCCAGGGGGCTTCTATTAGCGTTCTGGGAACGAGGGTCCCCAGACTTGCCTGCCTGCGGCCCGCGGCGTGGCTCCAACAGTGGCCTAGTACGGCTCGTACTTCTTCATCAACCAACACTCAACACCCTCGCGAGGGGCCAAGCCTCGCTGGGCGGACGACACAAGGCCTCCTCAGGAGCGGCCTCACCAGGCAGGCTCGCAAGGGAGGCGGAGAGATCAAGGCAAGGGGTACCTCGCGATGTCCCCGTGATGCAAGCCATGATGACCAAGGCCAGGCGGGCGCCAGCCCACGCAGTGTCCTTGTTTCCCCTTGGGTGCTAAGGGGGCAAGCGCAGGCGCGGAGTACCGAGGCATCAGGCAAAGGTTTCCATATCGGTGCAACACGACCAAGACCAGTAGGACGGCAGGATGGAGGTCATCGTGGAGCCCAAGACGGTGTCATCACCAGCGCCATTGACAGGCGAAGACCACCTTTAGTCAGGATAGCTTGTACTAGTTGTCCCCTTTCAAAATGGCCGTTATTGGATCCCTTCCCGCTCAATATTTGGGGAGAGGACCAGGGCCTCTATAAATAGGGCTAGCCACCATAGTAGAAGGGCAACTGATTCAGATCATCCTCACCAACACAAGCTTGCCAAGCACAAGAACACCTCTCCTCAGGAGGCTATTCTTCCCTTGTACTATTCATCATCATCCCAAGAGGCAATCCACCACCACTACAAAAAAACACACATCCGTGACATTTTGGGCTGAACGAATTTTTTTTCTATCATACTTACGACACTTCTATGACGATAATTGTGACAAAACCCGGTATCATCATAGATATGGTGGGCTCCTACTTCTATGACAAACAAATCATAGCAGAAAATGGGCTTTTCATCTTGGGCGGGCCGGAGACGCAGCTACATGACATTCTTTGGGTCGTCCATGACGAAAAAAACTATGGTAGAAGCGAGGGCGAGGAAAATATCGGGGTGTTCCCGATTACGGTGGGTGGTCGGGGCCGAGAGATGCGCGTTTCTCTTGTACACGTACGCGCATGGGTGCGAGGCGTTGGGCTGTAACTGAACTCGAGCGAGGCGTTCGCCTATACTGAACCCGAGCGATTGCACTGCAGGCTACGCGTTACTGAAGCCGAGCGATCGGTCGATGGCTGTTAACTAAACCCGATTGAGCGATTCCTTCGCTACTGCTGCTTACTGAAACCGATCGATGCTGCCTCTGGATGAACAGTGAGTGGTGGGGGTGGATGAACAGGACCCCGTGGTGTTGTCTCTGGATGAATAGGACCCCGATGGATCAAGCTGGTTGGGGCTGGATGAACAGGACCCCGTGGAGGGCTAGATGAACAGGACGACCCCGTGGAGGGCTGGCTGAACAATAGACGATGGAGGGGTGGATGAATAGTAGCCCGTGGAGGGGTGGTTGAACAGGAGCCCGTGGAGAGTGGTGGTTGAATAGTAGCCTGTGGAGTAGCGCGGTGGAGGCTGGATGAACAGGGGCCCGTGGATGAACAGTCGCAGGTGGAGGCTAGAGGAGGTCGACGGTGGATGAATAGTAGCCCGTGGAGGCTGGACGAGGTCGATGGTGGAGATGAACAGTATCCCGTGGAGCCCCATTTTGCGGTACGCCACACCCCTCCCTATGAACAGGACCCCCGTTTCGCGTAGCCCTCCAACACAAATCCGTTTCATCCATTTTGCGGTACGCCACACCCCTCCCAATCAACAGGACCCCGTTTCGACCGTAGGAGGTCCAACACAAGTCAATTTCCTCCGTTTTGCGGTACGCCAGACCCCTCCCTATGAACAGGATCCTGTTTTGAATGTGGCCGGTCAAACACAAGGCCGTTTCCTCAGTTGTGTGGTACGCCAGGCCTCGTTTCCATCGCCTATTCCATCCACGCCCTCCCGATGAACACAACGATGCATTCCATTCCGACCCAGCCAGTTGGCTCCCCATGAACACAACGATGAAGCTGTTTCTCCGTTCCAACCTAGCCATGAACACGAGCCCTATCCGTACGTATGCGGGAGTAGGCGTTCGAGACCGCGGCCGTATGTACGTACGTGGCCGTATTTACTTTCTAGCACCCTGGACGTTGTATGTATGTGTATATGCTACGTGCGTGCCTCTACTACGACACGTGCGCGCCTCTACATCGACTAGTATGTACGTACACGTTCGTGATCAGAATGACAACGCTACATACGCTTCGACCAGTTGGGTCCCGACTGTCACGCACTTCCTTGCGTGCGAAGATGTAGCTGGTGGGTCCCAGCAAACAGGGGGCGAATCATTTTTTTGCCCGTAATATGGACGCACTTCCTTGCGTGCGAAGATGTAGCTGGTAGGTCCCAACAGCCAGGGGGAAATGGTTTTTTGGAAATATGGTGGCCCGTTCGGTGGGTCCCTGCTGTCAGGTGAAGGAATCATTATTTTCCGTGTAATAAGGAGGCACTTCCTTGCTGCAGCCGTGGACCCAGTTGCCAACTTCTCCACGTACAGTCCACGTCCGATGGAAGTCGTTCCTTGAGCACGTTGACCACGCCGCGCCAAGAGCACCAGGGCGGTGGACGACGGCGAGGCCTAGGAAGGGGACGACGCAGAGCCGGGGAAGACTCGACAGTGGATGCCCACGCAGAGAGGAGTACGAGGATTCACTGGTTCGGCTGCGGTGTGAGGCTGCCATCGCCGTAGAATAACAGGGGGTGTGGGTGAGTAGAGGGATGGCCTGGGCAGCGGTGGGAGTAGTAGGGGCGGTGAGGCCTCCGTGGCATCACAGCCGACCACGGGAGGCAGGAGCACGTGGCACGACCGACGCTGGTTTGGGCGGCTAGAGCAAGAAGACCAGAGGTTGAAGAAGCACTACGGCCATTGGATGAACATCGTACGGTAACAGCAGCTAGAATCATTCATATTGACTAAGTTGACAAAGCCCTCCATCCCCGTCAACTTTGTAGGCCCATAAGTCAGCCTCCCACTATGCTGGGTTCCAGCTGGCATGGGGAGTATTCATTTTTTTATGCGTAATAAGGAGGCACTTCCTTGCGTGCGATGATAGCTGGTGGGTCCGACCTGTCAGCGGGGGGCACATTTTTTACGCGAAATACAGAGGCCCTTCTGGTGGGTCCCAGATGTGAGGTGGAGAATCATTATTTTTCACGTAATAAGGAGGCATTTCCTTGTGTGCGGCCGTGGACCCAGCTGTCAGCCTCTCCACGCACAGTCTACTTCCGATGGTGTCATTCGTTGACCACGTTGACCAAGACGCGCTGAGCACATCCAAGGTGGTGGACGACGGCAAGGCCCTGGACAGCAACGAGCCAGAGATGGGAAGACATGGGAGTAGAGTCACAGACGGAGAGGTGTAGGAGGGTTAACTGGTTCTAGTGCGGTGTGGTTCGGCAGTCAGTGGAGAAAAACAGGAGGTGTGGAGGGGTGAAGGGATGGCCTGGCCAATGGTGGAGTAGCGCTTCACAGCGAAGCGTGCTAAGCAGAGTTGCTACCAGTAGGAGGCGGGAGGTGCTCCTGGCGGCGTTGGAGGAAGAAGACGAGAGATTGAAGATGGATGCCGGTTGTTGGATGTAAATCCAACGGCTAACGATGTCAGAATCATTTGTTGACTAAGTTGACAACGACTTGCATTGGCTTTGACCTATTGGCCCACATTTCAGCGTCCAAAAATGTGGCACATATTCAACCCATTTTTTCAGAATTTACAGTCTTTTTTGCGCGGTAGAATTTACAGTCAATTTGATCTTTTTTTGAATTATAATCCATTAGTTGGGCTGGGTGAACAAATAATTTAGCGTCCATGCGGCCCATTTATTTTTTTCCTAAAAAATTATAGGCCATCTGCACTTTCTCGAAATACACGATTTTGCTGGGCTGATTCTAATTATAATGTTGGGTTGGGCTAGCAATGTTATCAAAAAATAAACAGGGGCTGAGCATTTTGTTATAAATATATTTAAATAATAAGTGATATTATTACATTCGTCCTTAAATCTTACCAAGCTTTTGTACACAATCACTAGGATTTTCGTGCCAAAACCATCCACGATTTTATTGTTAAGAAATTATTTTTATAAGTTAACAAGATGTGGGATATTGTTTTCTTACATATGTAAGTATCTGTTAAATATATGGTGACAATAAAAATAATATATAATGACATGTAAAATAATTTAAATATATATAATATAGTTAGAAGGGAAACATATGTTGGACCTGGTGTTCCTATTCTTATATAGAAAAATAGAACACACCTTTGCGTTTTCTTCAAAAAAAACACATAAATTGGGCTGGCGATGTTTCAGAAAAAATAAAACCTCGGATGGGAGGTCCATAGGCCGGTCGATAGATGACGACCCTCAAGAAAATACAAACAGGCCTATGGACCTCCCATCCGAGGTCGTGGGCTGCGCATGTTAAAAAAGAAATCCTAGACGGGGCAGCCCAAAACACAGCTGATACTTGCTGCCCCAGTGATAATAAATGATACCTGCCAGCTCCCCAGCTTCGTTGTGAATTTATCTCCTATAGTAACTATGTTGAAGCACCTAAAAAAATGTAACTATGAGAAACCCGTGGGCCCCAATGTCAGTATAGCATTAGGAGGAAGTATTTTTGTCGATGAGGTAGTCGCTTGCGTATGGCCATAGACTTGGTGGCTCCCGACTTTCCGCCTCTCCACGTACAGTCCTCTCCAGATTCCTCTCGTTTGTTCAGCATGTTCACAACACAGACAACAGCGTCGCGGCGAGCACGCAAAGGCGTAGGAGGGGATCCAACCACCTGAGGAAGTGCCTTATTATTAACGAAACTACTGAACTAGCCTAGTGGCCAAGTGACACTACCCAACAGCTGTTCCGCCCGGGTTCGATTCCACCTGTGCAGGGAAAATATCTCCAATTTTTTTGACTCTGCCTTTATTGACATGTGGGTCCCCATTGTCATCTATGCACACCACGTCCAACACTTTCCAAAACTTCGTCCCTCATTTTCTCTGTGTTTCGCACACTCGACATTGTGTGGGCATTTTGAAAATAGCATATCTTTTTGACTGTGCATCATATGAAGATGTGCTATGCAAGAATGTTGATCAGCATGATGTTAACTGGCTAGTAGTTCCATTTTCGACCATGAATAAAACTTCCAGCATGATGTTAGCCCTATTTGAAAAGGCCATGTTAATATAAATGCTCTGCCTCTAAAAGTTGGTAGTTTCTTATCTGAAACTGTATTTGCAGTTTCTTATTTGAAACTGAAACTTGCAGTTTCTTCTCTGAGAATCACATTGTCTGCACTTTTATACTCCTATGAAACTACATTTTTAAGTGCTAAAAACAGATCTCTAGAATTCATAGAATACTTCATATGCTCAGTACTGCAAATCTGAAATTCAAAAGACATTCATATCTGAAAGTACTCTCAAAATACACAACACAAAACATAATTCACAACCTACAAATACTGACAACCCTAAGCTCCTCCTGACAATTCACAACCTGCCCGACTATTGGGCTGGGGGGGCAGTCCCCTCCTATTCCTTGGCGACAGACAACCGCCCAGTGAGACGATGTGAATGGCGAGGGAGAGGATGGCGGGGAAGCGTCGTCGGGCCAACTGCTTTTGTCCTCTTGCAGTTGGGTTCGGTCGACGAAGACTCCACTAGCTCGCTCTGGCAGGACACCCTCACAAACGGCACCCTGTAGATGCTCAATCCTTCAATCTCTGGTGGATGCTCGATCTACTTCTCCACAGCACCTTCACTCGCCGGCGGTGGTTTTTGAATGGAAGAGGAGAGGAGAAGCGCTGGTTTTGGATTAGAACGGGAGAGGAGCGACGCTGGTTTTAGACTGGAACAGGAGAGGAGGAGCAGTGGTTTTGAAATGGAAGAGGAGAGGAGTGGCGCTGGATTTAGATTGGAACAGGAGAGGAGCGGCGGTGGTTTAAGAGGAGAATAGTGGAAGAGCGGCGCTAGTCTTGGAAGTATTTTTTTGTTTTGCGTATTTTGGGCCAAAGTTTGACCACGTACTGTATTTGAAAAGCAAAATGTGAATGCATGTCACCAAAAATTGTATCGTTTGGTTCAATTTTGAATGTACTTTCAAATTATATTATTTTTGCAACGTATAACATATATTTTATGTGCGAAAATCATGGTCAATTATGACCCAGAATAAAAGGGAGACTAGTTAATGTGGGGTCGCCTTCTTAATTGAAGGGTAAACTGATTTTGATTTTGATCCAGTCACTGCGCGCCGACCCTCTCGTCCAATCCTAAATCGCTGCGGCACGCTCCTCTCCCTCTTCTCCATTGCAAAACCACCTCCTCTCCTCTCCATCACCTCCATTCCAAAACCACCATCCCGCCTCTCCCTCTTCCGATCTTCTCCATTGCAAAACCACCTCCTCTCCTCTCCATCATCTCCATTCCAAAACCACCATCTCGCCTCTCCCTCTTCTCTATTGTAAGACCACCGTCTCTCCTCCCATCCTCCAAAGCTAACACCAGACCACTCAGAAGGACATCTATGGAGAGGATGCAGCAGCGAATCAGGCAGATCGCCGGCGGCGACCAGGCAAAGTTAGCCAGGTTGAAGGAGATCCTTACTTGGTTTGACAATGAGTGGGACATTTCGAGGACGGTGAGGGCCATGTGGCAATGTATGCGAAAGAGCGAGACGGCGGCGATGAGGCCGGCGATGTACATGTACTCCTCGCTGGCAGTCATGCTGCAGTTCTACGAGTTCATTGAGTATCTCCTCTGGGCGATGGAGCAGACAGATTCGCCTGAGGCAACAGTCAGGCGGAGGTGGTGGGTGTACAGATCGAAGGTCGAGCACCCAGATGATAATGAATTGATCGAGTATGGTGTGCCGTTTGTGAGGGTGCAGAGCTAGCCGGAGCCATAGGAGTATTCGTTCTCCCATCGCAAGAGGAGGCCGGATAGCACGACGTCGCTTCCCTGTCATTCTCCACGGTTCCCTCGATGCTCGCCTCGTTTCAACGGCGGCGGTAGGGTTTAAGGTAAGCTTTGCACTAACCTAATCTTCCACCTGATCAGGCTTACAATCAGTGTGACAGCTAATGAAAATCATGCTTACAATCAGTCTCCGAGTACTACGCCAATCACCCTAAAATAGCTTTGGACCTTTTGGTCAAAGTTGTGACACAATGTACAAATAAAGAAAAATAGATTGGTGCTTCTTTCAAAAAAGAGTACTCCCAAGAAACTGCCAATATAAGCTTCTAGTATTTGGTTAGAGGATTTGCTGCTGAGAAAGATCCGTCCACAGGGAGCACCACACATCCCACTAGTGGTCGTGGATGCCAATGCGTGCATGGAGCATGGTTGGTGTCAGTAATTTTTACTTGGCACAGCTCGCACTCCGCATATATGTCGGTTCCATACGTACATTTGTGCAGTTCCACCAAAATGCAGCCGAATAACCCTGTTGGCACAGATAATGAAAAAGCGTGATTACATTATAGTGGCACTAGTTGATGAAACACACAAAATAAATAGAAGAAAATATTGCGATAGTATCATAGTATGCCATGCTGCAAGGGCGAGATGGGCCCTGCGACGCCTCATACGGTACGACTCATACTGGAAATCATCCCAAGTCTCCCAGATACACCTTTTGCCAGTGATGAACATCAGTGTACAGCGGTAGTACAAGGAGGTGCCTTGAGACATTCAAATCTCTATTTTTGTACAGATAAACTAAAATTAAGCACACCAGTTTGCAGAAACGCTTAAACATTAACAATGGGACTAGTTGATGAAACATACATTAACAAAGAGAAGCACTTTCTTTATCTACATTGGAAATGAAATGATAGAGAGGACACTCGCTCTATTTTAACTTTATTATTACTTCATTTTAGCAGTGACACTAGGGTCGAGCAGGTGGCAAACGAGGTGTATCGTGCGTCGCAAGCATGAGGGCTGGGGGTGCTTAGACTGGGATGCTGAAGCTGGCTCTTTCAGTCACCAAAATGGATGATTCAATTCATGGGACCTTTTGGTGCAGTTCAGCTAAAATGAAGCAATGTCCCGTGAGCTAGCAGCTTCTTCATTTTTTTAAGAAAAAAGGGCTCCAGCCCCGGTTCCATTTCCATCAGAAAACAAAACCCACAGAGCTTCTTCTTCATTAGTTGCAATAAAATTGAGCAACATGAAGGTTGGTTGTGAAGCTCCTGGAATGTTTAACTATAATTTGGATAGCATTTGTGCAGTTCAACTAAGATCGAGCGTGAAATGTATATCTCTGTTTGCACAAAAAAGGTGGAAAGGAGGGTGACAAACAAGTGATGAAACATGCATCAAATGAAAAGAAGCATGTTCCTTATCTGAATGGCAATCCTACAAGAACATTAGCAATTTCTAAAGCAGTGGCATTGCTAGATATTAGTGTGGGATTTAGGATTAACTATGACAACTGTTAAATACGACATTACTTTGGGCACAGGAGAGTAGGCCGACTAGGACAGTTGCATTTCTAACAAAAATAACCAACTTATCTTAATGGGAAATTTAGCAGGACATGTAAAAAAGTGCCATTGATTCATATTACTGGAGGCATTACATTGAAAACAACATTGGTTTAACGTGTCTTTGCTTTTAATAGTGCGACTGCTACATTTTACCAGTGGCATTACATAAGAGTGGCTCGAGGCAACAAACATTAGAACAAGATATCTGGGTTGGTCCCATTTTTGTTCGGTATAGCCACCTTATACTGTGTGAGGCTAGCAAATTAGTGCTGGACTTACTCTGTTGACTTGTCCCCCAGTCCCCACTTTCTTTCCTTTTTCAACCAATAGATTGGGTTTATATTGAGT
Organism: Triticum dicoccoides; assembly: GCF_002162155.2. Lineage (NCBI taxonomy): Eukaryota > Viridiplantae > Streptophyta > Magnoliopsida > Poales > Poaceae > Triticum > Triticum dicoccoides. Next base: position 92,822,271 of record NC_041383.1, read on the forward strand.
TTGTACTGCGTTTCCCTTTATTTCCCCATTAGACCTAGAGACCAGTTGGATAGCCAGTCTCTGCTACTTTTCGCCCCCATTCTTTCCTCTTTCGACCAAGTCCTAGATTCAGGTAACAAATGTTCCCCCACCCCCACCCCCTTTCTTCCTTGTTTGAACCAAGTAGTACTAGATTCGAGTGCATGAACTAGTTTACCTCTTAACCGTAAAAATTTAGGTGGTTTTCGAACAGCCGATCGATCCTATCTACGAGGGGGGCTGAGAAATAGTAAAAGATACAAACGCAGCAATGTCAGGAGCTCCGGAAGTAGAGCAAGGCCGGTTTCGAAGGAAGTTATACCTGATGGTCGCCGAGATGTCGCTAGGTGGGCGGCGGGAGGTGATACGTCAATTTTGCATCATGCTTTTATATCGATAGTTATTGCATTATGGGCTGTTATTTCACGTTATGTCACAATACTTATGGCTATTCTCTCTTATTTTACAAGGTTTACATGAAGAGGGAGAATGCCGGCAGCTGGAATTCTTGGCTGGAAAAGGAGCAAATATTGAAGGACGATTCTGTGCAACTCCAAAAGTCCTGAAACTCCACGGAATACCTTAAAATAAATAAAGAAAAATCGTCGCCAAAGATGAAGGCCAGGGGGGCCCACACCCTGCTCACAAGGGTGGAGGGCGCCCCCGCCCTGGGCGCGCCCCCCTACCTCATGGGCCCTCTGGTGGCTCTCCGATGTCCATCTTCTCCCATATGAAGTCTTTCGATGAGAAAAAAAAGAGAACCTTTGGGGACGAGACTCCGCCGCCACGAGGCGGAACCTTGGCGGAACCAATCTAGGGACCCGGCAGAGCTGTTCTGCTGGGGACACTTCCCTTCGGGAGGGGGAAATCATCACCATCGTCATCACCAACTCTCCTGTCATCGGGAGAGGGCAATCTCTATTGATTACTCCTTGTTGTTGATGCTAGTTGGTTTATTTGGTGGAAGATCATATGTTCAGATCCTTTATGCATATTATTATCCCTCTGATTATGAACATTAATATGCTTTGTGAGTAATTACGTTTGTTCCTGAGGACAAGGGAGAAGTATTGCTATTAGTAGTCATGTGAATTTGGTATTCGTTTGATATTTTGATAAGACGTATGTTGTCCAACCTCTAGTGGTGTTATGTGAACGTCGACTATATTACACTTCACCATTATTTGGGCCTAGAGGAAGGCATTGGGAAGTAATAAGTAGATGATGTGTTGCTAGGGTAACAGAAGCTTAAACCCTAGTTTATGCGTTGCTTCGTAAGGGGCTGATTTGGATCCATATGTTTCATGCTATGGTTAGGTTTAGCTTAATACTTTTGTTGTAGTTGCGGATGCTTGCAATAGAGGTTAATCATAAGTGGGATGCTTGTCCAAGTAAGGGCATTACCCAAGCACCGGCCCACCCACATATCAAATTATCAAAGTATCGAACGCGAATCATATGAGCATGATGAAAACTAGCTTGACAATATTCCCATGTGTCCTCGGGAGCGCTTTTCCTATTATAAGAGTTTGTCCAGGCTTGTCCTTTGCTACAAAAAGGATTGGGCCACCATGCTGCACTTTATTTACTTTTGTTACTTGTTACTCGTTACAATTTATCCTATCACAAAACTATCTGTTACCACTTATTTCAGTACTTGCAGAGAATACCTTGTTGAAAACCGCTTATCATTTCCTTCTGCTCCTCGTTGGGTTGGACACTCTTACTTATCGAAAGGACTACGATAGATCCCCTATACTTGTGGGTCATCAAGACTGTTTTCTGGCGCCGTTGCCGGGGAGTGAAGCGCCTTAAATTTTCTGTTACTTGTTACTATGGAAAGTAATTGTTTGAGGGGCTTGTTCGGGGTATCTTCACCCCGTCCGGTTGAGCCAAGAGTTGCTCCTCAACCTACTGAACCTGAATCTATTGAAAATGAAACAGCTTTTCAGATTCCTTCGGGTATGATGGAAAAACTGCTAGCTAACACTTTTGCAGGAGATGGAACAAAGCATCCTGATGAACATCTACGCTTTGTGGATGATATTTGTGGACTATTTAAGCTTGCAGGTATACCCGATGACGTTGTTAAGAAGAAGGATTTCCCTTTATCTTTGGAGGGAGACGCATTGACATGGTATAGGCTATGTGATGATACGAGATCATGGAACTATAAAAGAGTGAAATTCGAATTTCATCAAAAGTATTACCCTATGCATCTTGTTCATCGTGATCGCAATTATATATATAATTTTTGGCCTCGCGAAGGAGAAAGCATCGCTGAAGCTTGGGGGAGGCTTAAATCAATGTTATATTCATGCCCCAATCATGAGCTCTCAAAATTGACAATTCTCCAGAATTTTTATGCTCGGCTTTCTGATAATAATCGCAACATGCTCAATACTTCTTGTGCTGGCTCTTTTATGATGAAGTCTATTGAATTTGGATGGAATTTATTGGATAGAATTAAACGCAACTCTGAAGATTGGGACCTCGACGAAGGTAAGGAGTCAGGTATGACACCTAAGTTTGATTGTGTTAAATCTTTTATGGATACTGATATTTTCCATAAGTTTAGCACTAAATATGGACTTGACTCTGACATAGTAGCTTCTTTTTGTGAATCTTTTGCTACTTATGTTGATCTCCCCAAGGAGAAGTGGTTTAAATATCATCCTCCCATAGAATTAAAAGTAGCTGCACCTATTAAAGTGGAAGAAAAGATTGTCACTTATAATGATCCTATTGTTCCTACTTCTTATGTTGAGAAACCCCCTTTCCCTGTTAGAATGAAGGATCATGGTAAAGCTTCAACTGTTGTTCGTAAGAGCAGTGTTAGAACTTATACACCTCCTGAGAAAGTCAAAGTAGAACCCAATATTGCTATTGTTAAAGATCTCTTGTCTGATAATATTGATGGGCATGTTATTCAATTCACTGGTGAAACTGCTAGAATTGTTAAACCCTGTGATAGAGATAAACATAGACCTGTGGTAGGCGTGCTTGTTATTTCTGTTAAAATAGGAGATCATTGTTATCATGGCTTATGTGATATGGGTGCTAGTGCTAGTGTTATACCCATTGGCTTATACAAAGAGATTATGCATGAGATTGCACCTACTGAGTTAGAGGAAATTGATGTTACAATTAAACTTTCCAATAGAGATACTATATATCCAATGGGAATTGTTAGAGATGTTGAAGTCTTGTGTGGGAAAACCAAATAACCCGCTGATTTTCTTGTTCTTGGTTCTCCACAAGATAGCTTTTGTCCCATTATATTTGGTAGACCTTTCTTGCGTACTGTTAATGCTAAGATAGATTGCAAAAAGAATGTTGTTACTGTTGGCTTGGATGATATGGTTCATGAGTTTAATTTCTCTAGATTTAGTAAACAACATCGTGAGGAAGAATTGCCTAGTAAGGATGAAATTATTGGTCTTGCTTGTATTGCTGTACCTCCTAGTGATCCTTTAGAACACTATTTGCTAGACCATGAAAATGATATGTTCATGAATGAAAGAAGAGAAATAGATTAAGTATTCTTTAAACAGGAACCTATTTTGCAACACAATTTGCCTGTTGAAATCCTAGGGGATCCTCCTCCACCCAAGGGTGATCCCGTGTTTGAGCTTAAACCGTTGCCTGATAATCTTAAATATGCTTATCTTGATGAAAAGAAAATATATCATGTTATTATTAGTGCTAACCTTTCAAAGCATGAAGAAGAAAGATTACTGAAAACTCTGAAGAAGCACCGTGCCGCTATTGGATATACTCTGGATGATCTTAAGGGCATCAGTCCCACTCTGTGTCAACACAAAATAAATTTGGAAGCTGATGCCAAACCAGTTCGAGATCCTCAACGACGTTTGAATCCTAAAATGAAAGAAGTGGTAAGAAAAGAAATACTCAAGCTTCTGGAGGCAGGTATAATTTATCCTGTTGCTGATAGTCAGTGGGTAAGTCCTGTCCATTGTGTCCCTAAGAAGGGAGGTATTACTGTTGTCCCTAATGGTAAAGATGAATTGATTCCGCAAAGAATTATCACAGGTTATAGGATGGTAATTGATTTCCGCAAATTAAATAAACATACACATTATTGCTTTCTAGATGGTTATTCTGGTTTTTCTCAAATACATGTGTCGGCTAAAGATCAACCAAAGACTACTTTTACATGCCCTTTTGGTACTTTTGCTTATAGACGTATGCCTTTTGGTTTATGTAATGCACCTGCTACCTTTCAAAGATGCATGATGGCTATATTCTCTGACTTTTGTGAGAAAAATTGTGAGGTTTTCATGGACGACTTTTCCGTCTTTGCTTCCTGTTTTGATGATTGCTTGAGCAATCTTGCTCGAGTTTTGCAGAGATGTGAAGAAACTAATATTGTCTTGAATTGGGAGAAGTGCCACTTTATGGTGAATGAAGGTATTGTCTTGGGGCACAAAGTTTCTGAAAGAGGTATTGAAGTTGATAAAGCCAAGGTTGATGCTATTTAAAAGATGCCACGTCCCAAGGACATCAAAGGTATAAGAAGTTTCCTTGGTCTAGGAGGTTCATTAAGGACTTCTCAAAAATCTCTCGGCCTCTAACTAATTTATTACAAAAAGATGTACCATTTGTCTTTGATGATGATTGTGTAGAAGCATTTGAAATACTTAAGAAAGCATTAGTCTCTGCACCTGTTGTTCAGCCACCTGATTGGAATTTACCTTTTGAAATTATGTGTGATGCTAGTGATGATGCTGTAGGTGCTGTTCTAGGGCAAAGAGTTGATAAGAAATTGAATGTTATCCATTATGCTAGTAAGACTCTAGACAATGCTCAAAGAAATTATGCTACTACCGAAAAGGAACTTTTAGCGGTTGTATTTGCTTGTGATAAATTTAGACCCTATATTGTTGATTCTAGAATAACTATTCATACAGATCATGCTGCTATTAAATATCTTATGGAAAAGAAAGATCCAAAACCTAGACTCATTAGATGGGTTCTCTTGCTTCAAGAATTTGATTTACATATAGTTGATAGAAAAGGAGCTGAGAACCCCGTTGCAGACAATTTATCTAGGTTAGAGAATGTTCTTGATGACCCACTGCCTATTGATGATAGCTTTCCTGATGAGAAATTAAATGTCATAAGTACTTCTCGTAGCACTCCTTGGTATGCTGATTATGCTAATTATATTGTTGCTAAATTTATACCACCTAGCTTCACATACCAACAAAAGAAAAAGTTTTTCTATGACTTGCGACATTACTTTTGGGATGACCCACATCTTTATAAAGAAGGAGTAGATGGTGTTATTAGACGTTGTGTACTTGAGCATGAACAGGAACAGATCCTACGCAAGTGTCACTCTGAGGCTTATGGAGGACACCACGCTGGAGATAGAACTGCACATAAGGTACTGCAATTCGGTTTTTATTGGCCTACTCTCTTCAAGGATGCCCGTAAGTTTGTTTTATCTTGCGATGAATGTCAAAGAATTGGTAATATCAGTAGACGTCAAGAAATGCCTATGAATTATTCACTTGTTATTGAGCCATTTGATGTTTGGGGCTTTGATTATATGGGACCTTTTCCTGCCTCTAATGGTTACACTCATATTTTAGTTGTTGTTGATTACGTTACTAAGTGGGTAGAAGCCATTCCAACTAGTAGTGCTGATCATAACACTTCTATTAAAATGCTTAAGGAAGTTATTTTTCTGAGGTTTGGAGTCCCTAGATAGTTAATGACTGATGGTGGTTCACACTTTATTCATGGTGCTTTCCGTAAGATGCTTGCTAAATACGACGTTAATCATAGAATTGCATCTCCATATCACCCGCAGTCTAGTGGTCAAGTAGAATTGAGCAATAGAGATCTCAAGTTAATTTTGCAAAAGACTGTCAATAGGTCTAGAAAGAATTGGTCCAAGAAACTGAATGATGCATTATGGGCCTATAGAACTGCATACAAAAATCCTATGGGTATGTCTCCGTATAAAATGGTTTATGGAAAAGCATGTCACTTACCTCTCGAGTTAGAACATAAGGCATATTGGGCTATTAAAGAGCTCAACTATGATTTCAAACTTGCCGGTGAGAAGAGGTTATTTGATATTAGCTCACTTGATGAATGGAGAACCCAAGCTTATGAAAATGCCAAGTTGTTTAAAGAAAAAGTTAAAAGATGGCATGACAAAAGGATACAAAACCGTGAGTTTAATGTAGGCGATTATGTATTGCTATACAACTCTCGTTTAAGATTTTTTGCAGAAAAACTTCACTCCAAATGGGAAGGTCCCTATGTTATCGAGGAGGTCTATCGTTCCGGTGCCATAAAAATCAACAACTTCGCAGGCACAAATCCGAAGGTGGTAAACGGTCAAAGGATCAAACACTATATTTCAGGTAATCCCATAAATGTTGAAACTAATATTATTGAAACCGTAACCCCAGAGGAATACATAAGGGACACTTTCTAGAACATTCCAGACTCCGAAAAGGAATAGGTATGTGGTACGGTAAGTAAACCGGCTCCAAAACAATTTTAAAGGCAATATTTCTCCCTTTTGGAATATTTAGAAAAATAGAAAAATAAGAAGCAGTCCGGGGAGGACACGAGGCCTCCAGGAGGGTGGAGGGCGCGCCCTACCCCCTGGGCGCGCCCCCCTACCTCGGAGCACCTCGTGTGCCCTCCGGACTCCGTTTCCTTGCACAATACGTATTTTGGTTGGTAAAAATTCATTATATATACTCCCGAAGGTTTTGACTCTCGTATCACGCAAATCTCTCCTGTTCTTGTTTTGAGCTATTTTTCTGACAGGTCTAGAGCACCATGACTTCTCCCTCCTCGAACAACGAAGACAATGATGCTTGGCTATTGAAGATAGAGTTGAAAAGAGAGGAACCAGAAGAAATCAACAAGGATGAAGGGATCAAGAAAGCCATGGAGGTTCAAGCTTCGGTGGTGAAAGAAGAAGACATCCCTCAACCTTTACCTACCCTTTTCACTCCAACAGAGCTTGATGTCTTCAAGATGATTGATTTAGCCCACATACAGAACAAGTATCTTACACAGGAGAATATTTTGTTGAAGGATCATATTGCTGGGCTCAAGAATATTATCTGCAAGTTGGAGGAACTTTTACGCTTGATGTGTGATTATCCACCGTCATCATCACCACCTCCATCACCTCCGAGGACATAATCATCTGGGTATGGGCACTCCCCTTGGCAACTGCCAAGCTTGGGGGAGGTGCCCTGGTATCGTATCACCATCACAACTCCTATCTTTACCGTTTTCTTTTCTTAGTTCGATCCTATAAGTAGTATCTTGATTTAGTAGAATAAAGTCATGGCATGATCTAGTTTTGAGTTTTGCTTTATGATCCTTGAGGGAGTCCTGGACTAGGGGGTGTCCGGATAGCCGAACTATCACCGTCGGTCGGACTCCAAGACTATGAAGATACAAGATTGAAGACTTCGTCCCGTGTCTGGATGGGACTTTCCTTGGCGTGGAAGGCACGCTTCGCGATACGGATATGTAGATCTCCTACCATTATAACCGACTTTGTGTAACCCTAGCCCTCTCCGATGTCTATATAAACCGCAGGGTTTTAGTCCGTAGGACGAACAACAATCATACCATAGGCTAGCTTATAGGGTTTAGCCTCCTTGATCTCGTGGTAGATCTACTCTTGTACTACCCATATCATCAATATTAATCAAGCAGGAGTAGGGTTTTACCTCCACCGAGAGGGCCCGAACCTGGGTAAAAACATCGTGTCCCTTGTCTCCTGTTACCATCCGCCTAGACGCACAGTTCGGGAACCCCTACCCGAGATCCGCCGGTTTTGACACCGACAATCCTTATTTGTAATCGAGACCGTGAGCTATATAATAAAGATTAGTGTTGAGTCAAGGGCTTGAGTATTTTGTCATGATCTTGGGTGATTAGAAGAAAAATAATAAAAAGAATCAAAGAGTTCATATTGATCTTAGTGAAAGTAATGACTCCACATAGAAAAAGTATGATGATTAAAAGTTGTTGGGAGTTGGCAAATATAGCTTTGGTCATCGTTGTAATTAACAGGAAGTAATAAGGAAAGAGAGGTTTCACATATAGATATATTATCATTGACATCTTTTATGATTGGGAGCACTCATTAAAATATGACATGCTAAAGAGTTGATGTTGGACAAGGAAGACAACATAATGAGTTATGTTTTCTTACATCTGAGATAAAGTATGTTGTCATGGTTCCTCTACCGTGTTGAGTTTGCCTTTGCCCCTCATGCTAGCCAAATTCACAGTACTAAGTAGAAATACTACTTGTGCTTCCAAATACCCTTAAACCAGTTTTGCCATGAGAGTCCACCATGTCTACCTATGGATTGAGTAAGATCCTTCAAGTAAGTTGTCATCTGTGCAGGCAATAAAAATTGCCCTAAATATGCATGACTTATTAGTGCGGAGAAAATAAACTTTGTATGAACTTGTTGTGGACGCAATAAAAGTGACGGACTGCATAATAAAGGTTCACATACAAGGGGCAATATAAATTGACGTTATTTTGCATTAAGATTTTGTGCATCAACCCTAAACGCGCATGAAAACCTCTGCTTCCCTCTGCGAAGGGCCTATCTTTTATTATTATCCTCTACCTTATGCAAGAGTCACGGTGATCTTCACCTTTCCTTTTTCATTTTATCCTTTGGCAAGCTCAGCATGTTGGAAAGAACATGATATATATATCTAATTGGATGTGGGGGAGCGTGAATTATTATTGTTGACATTACCCTTGAGGTAAAAGGTTGTGGGGCAAAAACTATAAGCCCCTATCTTTCTCTGTGTCCGATTAAAACTCCGTAACCACAAGTATCGCGTGAGTGTTAGCAATTATGAAGGACTAAGTGATAGTTGAGTATGTGAACTTGCTTTTAAGCTCTGACATAGACTCTTTCCGATGTTACGATAAATTGCAATTGCTTCAATGACTGAGATTATATTTGTTGGTGCCCAATAAGGTTTCTGATTCATATTTTGGCTTTGTGAAAAGATCATCACTTGAACATGAGTAATCATATGACAAAATTTATATATGTTGCTGTTATGAAATAATCATGATGCCTTCATGTCCGTATTTTATTTTTATCGACGCCTCTACCTCTAAACATGAGGACATATTTATTGTTATCGGCTTTTCGCTTGAGGACAAGCGAGGTCTAAGCTTGGGGGAGTTGATACGTCCATTTTGCATCATGCTTTTATATCGATATTTATTGCATTATGGGCTGTTATTTCACGTTATGTCACAATAATTATGGCTATTTTCTCTTATTTTACAAGGTTTACATGAAGAGGGAGAATGCCAGCAGCTGGAATTCTGGGTTGGAAAAGGAGCAAATATTGAAGGACTATTCTGCGCAACTCCAGAAGTCCTAAAACTCCACGGAATACCTTAAAATAAATAAAGAAAAATCATCGCCAAAGATGAAGGCCAGGGGGCCCACACCCTTCTCACGAGGGTGGGACGCGCGCCCCCTACCTCGTGGGCCCCCTAGTGGCTCTCCGACGTCCATCTTATCCCATATGAAGTCTTTCGATGAGAAAAAAATAGAAGAGAACCTTTCGGGACGAGACTCCGCCGCCACGAGGCGGAACCTTGGCGGAACCAATCTAGGGCTCCGGCAGAGCTTTTTTGCCGGGGACACTTCCCTCCGGGAGGGGGAAATCATCACCATCGTCATCACCAACGCTCCTCTCATCGGGAGAGGGCAATCTCCATCAACATCTTCACCAGCACCATCTCATCTCCAAACCCTAGTTCATCTCTTGTATCCAATTCTTGTCTCCAAGTCCGGGATTGGTGCTAGTAGGTTGCTAGTAGTGTTGATTACTCCTTGTAGTTGATGCTAGTTGGTTTATTTGGTGGAAGATCATATGTTCAGATCATTTATGCATATTATTACCCCTCTGATTATGAACATGAATATTCTTTGTGAGTAATTATGTTTGTTCCTGAGGACAAGGGAGAAGTCTTGCTATTAGTAGTCATGTGAATTTGGTATTCGTTTGATATTTTGATAAGATGTATGTTGTCCAACCTCTAGTGGTGTTATGTGAACGTCGACTACATAACACTTCACCATTATTTGGGCCTAGAGGAAGGCATTGGGAAGTAATAAGTAGATGATGGGTTGCTAGAGTGACAGAAGCTTAAACCCTAGTTTATGCGTTGCTTCGTAAGGGGCTGATTTGGATCCATATGTTTCATGCTATGGTTAGGTTTACCTTAATACTTTTGTTGTAGTTGCGGATGCTTGCAATAGAGATTAATCATAAGTGGGATGCTTGTCCAAGTAAGGGCAGTACCCAAGCACCGGTCCACGCACATATCAAACTATCAAAGTATCGAACGCGAATCATATGAGCGTGATGAAAACTAGCTTGCCGATATTCCCATGTGTCCTCGGGAGCGCTTTTTGTTGGAAATATGCCCTAGAGGCAATAATAAAAGTATTATTATTATATTTCCTTGTTCATGATAATTGTCTTTTATTCATGCTATAACTGTATTATCCGGAAATCGAAATACACGTGTGAATACATAGACCACAATATGTCCCTAGTGAGCCTCTAGTTGACTAGCTCGTTGTGATCAACAGATAGTCATGGTTTCCTGGCTATGGACATTGGATGTCGTTGATAACGGGATCACATCATTAGGAGAATGATGTGATGGACAAGACCCAATCCTAAGAGTAGCACGAAGATCGTGTAGTTCGTTTGCTAGAGCTTTGCCAATGTCAAGTATCTCTTCCTTTGACCATGAGATCGTGTAACTCCTGGATACCGTTGGAGTGCTTTGGGTGTATCAAACGTCACAACGTAACTGGGTGACTATAAAGGTGCACTACAGGTATCTCCGAAAGTATCTATTGTTTTATGCGGATCGAGACTGGGATTTGTCACTCCGTGTAAACGGAGAGGTATCTCTAGGCCCACTCAGTAGGACATCATCATATGCGCAATGTGACCAAGGAGTTGATCACGGGATGATGTGTTACGGAACGAGTAAAGTGACTTGCCGGTAACGAGATTGAACAAGGTATCGGTATACCGACGATCGAATCTCGGGCAAGTAACATACCGCTAGACAAAGGGAATTGTATACGGGATCGATTCAGTCCTTGACATCGTGGTTCATCCGATGAGATCATCGTGGAACATGTGGGAGCCAACATGGGTATCCAGATCCCGCTGTTGCTTATTGACCGGAGAACGTCTCGGTCATGTCTGCATGTCTCCCGAACCCGTAGGGTCTACACACTTAAGGTTCGATGACGCTAGGGTTATAAAGGAAGCTTGTATGTGGTTACCGAATGTTGTTCGGAGTCCCGGATGAGATCCCGGACGTCACGAGGAGTTCCGGAATGGTCCGGAGGTAAAGATTTATATATAGGAAGTCCTGTTTTGGCCATCAGGACAAGTTTCGGGGTCATCGGTATTGTACCGGGACCACCGGAAGGGTCCCGGGGGCCCACCGGGTGGGGCCACCTGCCCCGGGGGGCCACATGGGCTGTAGGGGGTGCGCCTTGGCCTACATGGGCCAAGGGGCACCAGCCCCAAGAGGCCCATGCGCCTAGGGAACCCTAGAGGGAAGAGTCCTCAAGGGGGAAGGCACCTCCGAGGTGCCTTGGGGAGGATGGACTCCTCCTCCCCCCCTCTTGGCCGCACCCCTTTCTTGGAGTAAGGGGAAAGGCTGTGCCTCCCCCCTCTCCCTTGCCCCTATATATAGTGGAGGGGAGGGAGGGCATCCATACCTGAGCCCTTGGCGCCTCCCTCCCTCCCGTGACACCTCCTCCTCTCCCGTAGGTGCTTGGCGAAGCCCTGCAGGATTGCCACGCTCCTCCATCACCACCACGCCGTTTGTGCTGCTGCTGGATGGAGTCTTCCTCAACCTCTCCCTCTCTCCTTGCTGGATCAAGGCATGGGAGACGTCACCGGGCTGTACGTGTGTTGAACGCGGAGGTGCCGTCCGTTCGGCACTTGATCATCGGTGATCTGAATCACGACGAGTACGACTCCATCAACCCCGTTCACTTGAACGCTTCCGCTTAGCGATTACAAGGGTATGTAGATGCACTCTCCTTTCTACTCGTTGCTGGTCTCTCCATAGATAGATCTTGGTGATACGTAGGAATTTTTTTGAATTTCTGCTACGTTCCCCATCAGTGGCATCATGAGCTAGGTCTATTGCGTAGATTCTTTGCACGAGTAGAACACAAAGTAGTTGTGGGTGTTGATGTTGTTCAATATGCTTACCGTTACTAGTCCAATCTTGTTTCGACGGTATTGTGGGATGAAGCGGCCCGGACCGACCTTACACGTACTCTTACGTGAGACAGGTTCCACCGATTGACATCCACTTGGTGCATAAGGTGGCTAGCGGGTGCCAGTCTCTCCCACTTTAGTCGGAACGGATTCGATGAAAAGGGTCCTTATGAAGGGTAAATAGCAATTGGCATATCACGTTGTGGTTTTGCGTAGGTAAGAAACGTTCTTGCTAGAAACCCATAGCAGCCACGTAAAACATGCAACAACAATTAGAGGACGTCTAACTTGTTTTTGCAGGGTATGCTATGTGATGTGATATGGCCAAAGGATGTGATGAATGAATATATGTGATGTATGAGATTGATCATGTTCTTGTAATAGGATTCACGACTTGCATGTCGATGAGTATGACAACCGGCAGGAGCCATAGGAGTTGTCTTTATTGTATGACCTGCGTGTCATTGAAGAACGCCATGTAAACTACTTTACTTTATTGCTAAACGCGTTAGTCATAGAAGTAGAAGTAGTCGTTGGCGTGACAACTTCATGAAGACACGATGATGGAGATCATGATGATGGAGATCATGGTGTCATGCCGGTGACGATGATGATCATGGAGCCCCGAAGATGAAGATCAAAAGGAGCAAAATGATATTGGCCATATCATGTCACTATTTGATTGCATGTGATGTTTATCATGTTTATGCATCTTGTTTACTTAGGACGACGGTAGTAAATAAGATGATCCCTTACAAAATTTCAAGAAGTGTTCTCCCCTAACTGTGCACCGTTGCTACAGTTCGTCGCTTCTAAGCACCACGTGATGATCGGGTGTGATGGATTCTTACGTTCACATACAACGGGTGTAAGACAGTTTTACACAGCGAAAACACTTAGGGTTAACTTGACGAGCCTAGCATGTACAGACATGGCCTCGGAACACGGAGACCGAAAGGTCGAGCATGAGTCGTATAGTAGATACGATCAACATGAAGATGTTCACCGACGTTATCTAGTCCGTCTCACGTGATGATCGGACACGGCCTAGTTGACTCGGATCATGTGATCACTTAGATGACCAGAGGGATGTCTATCTGAGTGGGAGTTCATAAGATGAACTTAATTATCTTGAACATAGTCAAAAGACCTTTTGCAAATTATGTCGTAGCTCGCGCTTTAGTTCTACTGTTTAGATATGTTCCTAGAGAAAATATAGTTGAAAGTTGACAGTAGCGATTATGCGAACAGTAGAAAGCTTATGTCCTTAATGCACTGCTCAGTGTGCTGAACCCCAAACGTCGTTTGTGGATGTTGCGAACATCGGACATACACGTTTTGATAACTACGTGATAGTTCAGTTAAACGGTTTAGAGTTGAGGCACTAAAGACGTTTTCGAAACGTCACGGAACATATGAGATGTTTCGAGGGCTGAAATTGGGATTTCAGGCTCGTGCCCACGTCAAGAGGTATGAGACCTCCGACGATTTTCTTAGCCTGCAAACTAAGGGAGAAAAGCTCAATCGTTGAGCTTGTGCTCAGATTGTCTGAGTGCAACAATCACTTGAATCGAGTGGGAGTTGATCTTCCAGATGAGATAGTGATGTTTCTCCAAAGAGATTGCCACCAAGCTACTAAAGCTTCGTGATGAACTATAACATATTAGGGATAGACATGATGATCCTTGAGGTATTCACGATGTTTGACACCGCGAAAGTAGAAATCAAGAAGGAGCATCAATTGTTGATGGTTGGTAAACCACTAGTTTCAAGAAGGGCAAGGGCAAGAAGGGATACTTCATGAAACGGCAAATCAGCTGCTGCACCAATGAAGAAACCCGAGGTTGAACCCAAACCCGAGACTAAGTGCTTCTGTGATAAGGGGAATAGCCGCTAAAGCAGAATTACCCTAGATACTTGGTAGATAAGAAGGCTGGCAAGGTCGATAGAAGTATATTGGATATACATTATGTTAATGTGTACTTTACTAGTACTCCTAGTAGCACCAGGGTATAAGATACCGGTTCGGTTGCTAAGTGTTAGTAACTCGAAATAAAAGGCTACGGAATAAACGGAGACTAGCTAAAGGTGAGCTGACGATATATGTTTGATGTGATCAAACATCGTACGCTCCCTCTACCATCAAGATTAGTATTAAACCTGAATGGTTTATTGAATCTCGATCGTAGTGATACACATTTTCATGCCAAAAGATATAAGATAGTAATGATAGTACCACTTCCTTGTGGCATTGCCATGTAAGTCATAATGGTATAAAATGCATGAAGAAGCTTCATGTTGATGGATCTTTGGACTCACTCGTTTTTGAAAAGTTTGAGACATGCGAACCATGTCTATTGGTGTATATGCATGAAGAAACTCCATGCAAATGGACCGTTTGGACTCACTTGATTTTGAATCACTTGAGATATGCAAATCATACCACATGGACAAGATGACTGAAAAGCCTCACTTTTAGTAAAGTGGAACAAGATAGCAACTCGTTGGAAGTAACACATTTTGATGTGTGCAGTCCAATGAGTGCTGAGGCATGCAGTGAATATCGTTATGTTCTTACTTCACAGATGATTTGAGTAGATGTTGAGTATATTTACTTGATGAATCACGAGTCTAAATTATTGAAAGGTTCAAGTAATTTCAGTGTGAAGTTGGAAGATCGTCGTGATAAGAGGATAAAAAATATCTATGATATGATCATAGAGATGAATATCTGAGTTACGAGTTTTGGCACACAATTAAGACATTGTGGAAATTGTTTCGCAATTAAATACCGCCTGGAACACCATAATATGATGGTGTGTCCGAACATCATAGTTGCACCCTATTGGATATGGTGCGTACCATGATGTCTCTTATTGAATTACCACTATTGTTCATGGGTTAGGCATTAGAGACAACCACATTCACTTTAAATAGGGCACCACGTAATTCCGTTGAGACGACACCGTTTGAATTATGGTTTAGAGAAACCTAAGTTGTCGTTTCTTAAAAGTTTGGGGCTGCGACGCTTATATGAAAAAAGTTTCAGGTTGATAAGCTCGAACCCAAAGCGGATAAAATGCATCTTCATAGGAAACACAAAACAGTTGGGTATACCTCCTAATTCAGATCTGAAAGCAATATGGATTGTTTCTAGAATCGGGTCCTTTCTCGAGGAAAAGTTTCTCTCGAAAGAATTGAGTGGGAGGATGGTGGAGACTTGATGAGGTTATTGAACCATCTCTTCAACTAGTGTGTGACAGGGCACAGGGAGTTGTTCCTGTGGCACCTACACCAATTGAAGTGGAAGCTTATGATATTGATCATGAAACTTCGGATCAAGTCACTACCAAACCTCGTGGGATGACAAGGATGCGTACTACTTCAGAGTGGTACGTAATCCTGTCTTGAAGGTCATGTTGCTAGACAACAATGAACCTACGAGCTATGGAGAAGCGATGGTGGGCCCGGATTCCGATAAATGGCTTGAGGCCATAAAATCCGAGAGAGGATCCATGTATGAAAACAAAGTGTAGACTTTGGCAGAACGGCTCGATGGTCGTAAGGCTAATGAGTACAGATGGATTTCAAAAGGAAGACGGACAATGATGGTAAATGTCACCATTGAGAAAGCTCGACTTGTCGTTAAGATGTTTTCCGACAAGTTCAAGGAGTTGACTACGATGAGATTTTCTCACTCGTAGCGATGCTAAGAGTCTGTTGGAATTATATTAGCGATTACTGCATTATTTATGAAATCTTGCAGATAGGATGTCAAAACATTGTTTCCTCGACGATTTTAATGAGGAAAGGTTGTATGTGATACAACCGGAAGGTTTTGTCAATCCCGAAAGATGCTAATAAGTATGCTAGCTCCAGCGATCCTTTTAAGGACTGGAGTAAGCATCTCGGAGTTGGAATGTACGCTTTGATGAGATGATCAAAGATTTTGGATTTATACAAAGTTTATAAGAAACTTGTATTTCCAAAGAAGTGAGTGGGAGCACTTTAGAATTTCTGATGAGTATATGTTGTTGACATATTGATGATCAGAGATGATGTAGAATTTCTAGAAAGCATATAGGGTTATTTTGAAAGTGTTTTTCAATGGAAAGCCTGGATTAAGCTACTTGAACATTGAGCATCAAGATCTATAAGGATAGATCAAAATGCTTAATAATACTTTCAAATGAGCACATACCTTGACATAATCTTGAAGGTGTTCAAGATGGATCAGTCAAAGAAGAAGTTCTTGCCTGAGCTGTAAGGTACGAAGTTAGGACTTAAAGCTTGACCACGGCAGAAAAGAGAGAAAGGACGAAGGTCGTCCCCTATGCTTTAGACGTAGGCTCTACAGTATGCTATGCTGTGTACCGCACCGAAAGTGTGCCTTGCCATGAGTCAGTCAAGGGGTACAAGAGTGATCCATGAATGGCTCACAGGACAGCGGTCAAAGTTATCCTTAGTAACTAGTGGACTAAGGAATTTTCTCAATTATGGAGGTGGTAAAAGAGTTCGTCGTAAAGGTTACGACGATGCAAGCTTGACACCTATCCGTATAGCTCTGAGTAGAGAGACCGGATACATATAATGGAGCAATAATTTAGAATAGCTCCAAGTAGAACAGTTGTTTGGAATAGCTCCAAATAGAACGTGGTAGCTGCATCTAGGAGATGACATAGAGATTTGTAAAGCACACACGGATCTGAAAGGTTCAGACCCGTTGACTAAAACCTCTCTCACAAGCAACATGATCAAACATAAAACTCATTGAGTGTTAATCACATAGTGATGTGAACTAGACTACTGACTCTAGTGAACTCTTGGGTATTAGTCACATGGCGATGTGACCTGTGAGTGTTAATCACATGGCGATGTGATCTAGATTATTGACTCTAGTGCAAGTGGGAGACTGTTGGAAATATGCCCTAGAGGCAATAATAAAAGTATTATTATTATATTTCCTTGTTCATGATAATTGTCTTTTATTCATGCTATAACTGTATTATCCGGAAATCGTAATACACGTGTGAATACATAGACCACAATATGTCCCTAGTGAGCCTCTAGTTGACTAGCTCGTTGTGATCAACAGATAGTCATGGTTTCCTAGCTATGGACATTGGATGTCGTTGATAACGGGATCACATCATTAGGAGAATGATGTGATGGACAAGACCCAATCCTAAGACTAGCACGAAGATCGTGTAGTTCGTTTGCTAGAGCTTTGCCAATGTCAAGTATCTCTTCCTTTGACCATGAGATCGTGTAACTCCTGGATACCGTAGGAGTGCTTTGGGTGTATCAAACGTCACAACGTAACTGGGTGACTATAAAGGTGCACTACAGGTATCTCTGAAAGTATCTATTGTTTTATGCGGATCGAGACTGGGATTTGTCACTCCGTGTAAACGGAGAGGTATCTCTGGGCCCACTCGGTAGGACATCATCATATGCGCAATGTGACCAAGGAGTTGATCACGGGATGATGTGTTACGGAACGAGTAAAGTGACTTGCCGGTAACGAGATTGAACAAGGTATCGGTATACCGACGATCGAATCTCGGGCAAGTAACATACCGCTAGACAAAGGGAATTGTATACGGGATCGATTGAGTCCTTGACATCGTGGTTCATCCGATGAGATCATCGTGGAACATGTGGGAGCCAACATGGGTATCCAGATCCCGCTGTTGATTATTGACCGGAGAACGTCTCGGTCATGTCTGCATGTCTCCCGAACCCGTAGGGTCTACACACTTAAGGTTCGATGACGCTAGGGTTATAAAGGAAGCTTGTATGTGGTTACCGAATGTTGTTCGGAGTCCCGGATGAGATCCCGGACGTCACGAGGAGTTCCGGAATGGTCCGGAGGTAAAGATTTATATATAGGAAGTCCTGTTTTGGCCATCGGGACAAGTTTCGGGGTCATCGGTATTGTACCGGGACCACCGGAAGGGTCCCGGGGGCCCACCGGGTGGGGCCACCTGCCCCGGGGGGCCACATGGGCTGTAGGGGGTGCGCCTTGGCCTACATGGGCCAAGGGCACCAGCCCCAAGAGGCCCATGCGCCTAGGGAACCCTAGAGGGAAGAGTCCTCAAGGGGGAAGGCACCTCCGAGGTGCCTTGGGGAGGATGGACTCCTCCCCCCCCTCTTGGCCGCACCCCTTTCTTGGAGTAAGGGGCAAGGCTGCGCCTCCCCCCTCTCCCTTGCCCCTATATATAGTGGAGGGGAGGGAGGGCATCCATACCTGAGCCCTTGGCGCCTCCCTCCCTCCCGTGACACCTCCTCCTCTCCCGTAGGTGCTTGGCGAAGCCCTGCAGGATTGCCACGCTCCTCCATCACCACCATGCCGTTGTGCTGCTGCTGGATGGAGTCTTCCTCAACCTCTCCCTCTCTCCTTGCTGGATCAAGGCGTGGGAGACGTCACCGGGCTGTACGTGTGTTGAACGCGGAGGTGCCGTCCGTTCGGCACTTGATCATCGGTGATCTGAATCACGACGAGTACGACTCCATCAACCCCGTTCACTTGAACGCTTCCGCTTAGCGATCTACAAGGGTATGTAGATGCACTCTCCTTTCTACTCGTTGCTGGTCTCTCCATAGATAGATCTTGGTGATACGTAGGAAATTTTTTGAATTTCTGCTACGTTCCCCAACACTTTTCCTATTATAAGAGTTTGTCCAGGCTTGTCCTTTGCTACAAAAAGGATTAGGCCACCTTGCTGCACTTTATTTACTTTTGTTACTTGTTACTCATTACAATTTATCCTATCACAAAACTATCTGTTACCACTTATTTCAGTACTTGCAGAGAATACCTTGTTGAAAACCGCTTATCATTTCCTTCTGCTCCTCGTTGGGTTCGACACTCTTACTTATCGAAAGGACTACGATAGATCCCCTATACTTGTGGGTCATCAGGAGGACGGATCTGCCCATACTACGGTTGCGAGGAAGAAGGGGTAGGAGGCCCTCCCTCGCCAGTGGTGCTTGGGAGAGAATGGCAAGGCAAGCTGATCGGGACATGCCAGCAGTGGGTAAGAGTCGTCGCCGAGGATGACCGCGTGAATGTTGCACCTTCTCACCTTCCCCGGCGAAGAGGATCCGGCTGGATCTGTGACCAGCGGTGAGCAGAGAGAGAGTGTGTGGCCACCACTGTCGTGTTTAGATCTGGAGAGGACGACACAGTGTGAAGAGAGAAACACTAGCAAGCAAGCGCGGAGGCTCCTGCCTATATAGTGGAGTACTAGTTTTCTTTTGTCTACCGGAGCCGGCTTGACCTCATCAATGACTGTCGACAAGTCTTCATGCACATGCCCTGGAGGCACAATTGTCGTCATTTTGATCTGAAGCACCGGATTATAACATATAACATGAAAAAATGCCACATGACAAGAAATCATAACCTCACTGCCCAAAGGAGACAACAAGAAGCCCGACGGACAAACTAGACGAGGATCAAAGCTCAAATTAAAGATAAACTCGTAGAAAAGGGGTCCGTCAATAGATGTCCTAATTAACATAGCTGGCTTGACCTAGATGGCAGCCGAGTAGTCTTCATGCATGTGCCCCCAATGACTAGCCCAACTTAGTTTTCGCTATTTAACCCTTGCAGTGATCCGAAGCACATGACACCTAATTTTGTGAGATGACAAGAAACCTTTTTTTAGATTTCTCACCAGAACTACAACCCTGTACAACATAGCCTGCACGATATGTAGACGATAGCCAATCCAGGGCGTATCTGCTAAAGTCTGGTCACATGCATGGACCAATTGACCTTCCGTGTCTTGCAAGGATCGTCGAGGCACTACCGTAGTACAACACTTCTCTAGTACTATCGCTCACCTTCCTTTTCTATTAAGTCACCCGACTTGAAGGGCCGGGGAGTGTGCCTATGGACGGATCTCAATTGCGGTCCCACATGTGTGTGCAAACGCAGTATGACGCGTGTTCCATTCGGAGAGCAGCGTGCCAGACTGACCGACCGTCTGGGGTGCGACGCAAATGCGACGGGCGTGTTGTATACTCCATACATGTGTACCGCCGTTTTCTAGAGGCTTTGCTCCATGGCGCGATCCATGGATACAAAATTAGTATACTGTACTATTTAAAAGTCGAGAGCGGGGCTTTTCCTGTGCGGTAGGCGGGGCAGTTCCGCCTAGTCGGTTCGACAGAGACGCGAGAAGATGAGGGAGTACGCTACTACAAATGTAGGGCTGTGTGATTTGACAGCGAGTTACTGCTGGACAGGTGGGGCCCCGTGATTTGACTTGCCATTATCAGTTTAACTACGGCGCTATGACTGGCGTGAGTCTCCCGATTCCTGAACACCTCCATACAGGTGCCTCTCCCAATGCTCCACGATGAAGTAGAGGCTGGCTCTTGCATGAGAGCCCACTTCTCCACTTTTTCATGTGCCTCTCTTTCCTCCACATATAGCCCACTATTGTACTACTTACTTGCTCCTACAGGTGCTAAGCTTGCCACATAGGCATAAAGTCTAATGTGGCAAGTTAATTAAGAAGAGAGAGACTAGTTTGGTGACCCAAGGAAGAAACAGTGCTAAGTGCGTGTACCTAGGTGAAAAGACAATTTTGAGTCTATAGCTAATTAAATGAAGCAAACTTAGCAACAAAAAACTAATAAGCACCTATGCATTGGGGACTTGATTGCTAAGCCCTTTAATGCCCTTAGCAGCTCATCTAAAGCACCATTTCATTGGAAGAGGTCACTCCTTGGCAAATGCAATAAATACTACTCCCTTTGTCCCATAATATAAGAACGTTTTTGGCACTACAATAGTGTCAAAAACATTCTTATATTATGGGACGGAGGGAGTACGAAGAAAGAGATAGAGAGAAGTAAAAAAATACACTTATAGCCAACCTTATAGCTAACCTTGTTGTAGTATGAGTGACTAAGTGATGACATGCCAACATCAGATAGCCTAACGCACCGTGTTAAATCTCCAAGGGCGCGATCGGGCAAGTGACGCGATGGTCGTGGTAGGCGTGACCATGATACTGACTGCTGGAAGCCCTTGGATCTGAGATCGAACGGTCGCATGCTAAGTTGCTGAAAATTTGCAGAATAACCCTCCAGGATAGGATATTCACCCATAGGTCTAGAATCACACCATGCAACCATTCGATCTCAGATCCAAGGGCTCTCGGAAGCCCGTATCATGGGAGAATGGAAAGCCACTACCCTACCCTTCGCAGTTCGCTCCTACTCGTCCCCGCACATCCTTTAATATTACGGTGGTTCGCTCCTAGTCGTCCCGTCCTTTCACATTATGGCATTTCCACTAATCCTAACCCTCCTCCCAAATCCATGGCGTCCCAAATCTCCATGATCGGTGGTGAGTACAAGGTTAGAACCATCACTGGCGATGAGTTCGACGTCATCTACACCCGTTCGTCCGCGATGGTGAAAGGATGCCTTGCTTGCTTCAGACGCATGTTCAAAAACTCAGATGATGAGTGGGTCGCTGGGCTAGATGTTGAGTACACCACAGTCCTGGGACGAGAGAAGGATCTAAAGGAGGAAGAGACGAAGAAGCCCACTGTGATCCAGGTTTGCGTGCATGCCTTATGCTTGGTCTACCACATATGCCATGCCGACGTTGAATGGCTGGATTTTAAGAACTTCCTCAAGAGCAACCTAGTAAAATTCGTTACTGTAGACTTTACGAACGACAAAAAAGCCCTTGGTCGGATAGGCCTTGTTGTAGGCAACCACTTCGACCTCCAGAAGAATTGACTACTGCCCTCCAGTGGCCAGCCTTCAATCCTGACCCTGGCAGGAGCCATGGTTCATCCTTCGTATGGTAAACTAGAGAAACCTCATTACACGTTTCATCATCATGCATGGCAGTGGAATGTACTAGATATAGACCACATCCACTATGCTGCAATGGATGGCTACCTAAAAGTGCGTTATGTCGACTAGAGGGGGGGTGAATAGGCGATTTTTACGAATTCTTCACTGAGGAATTTGCCGGTGAGGAAATTCCTTAGCGAAGAACTATTAGCAACGGAATAAGTACTCATAAGTAAGCATAACAGAATACAAGCATGGTCATCATGATGAAATGAAGACTAGCACAGAGTACAGAAAGCGTAATCACAGGATAACACAAGATGAAGACAAACAGACTGAAGAAATTGAACTGAGGAAATTGAGAAAGTCTTCAGTCAAAGTCTTCAAACACAGATATGAACAAGCACTCAACACAGTAATGAGGAAATGAAAGGGTTGAGGAAATAGAACCACTAGGTTGGGGAAGACAATGATTTGGTAGACCAGTTCCAACTGCTGTCTCAGTTGTACGTCTGGTTGGAGCGGCTGAGTATTTAAACTCGAGGACACACAGTCCCGGACACCCAGTCACTGAGCACGCAGCTCAGGACACCCAGTCCTCATCGTATTCTCCTTGAACTAAGGTCACACAGACCTCGTCCAATCACTCGTGGTAAGTCTTCAGGCGACTTCCAAACCTTCACAGACTTGGTCACTTGGCGATCCACAATTCCTCTTGGATGCTCTAGACCTTGACGCCTAACCGTCTGGAAGAAGCACGGTCTTCAAAGGTAACAAGCGCCGGATCCACACAGGATCAATTTCTTCAGTGATGCTCAATCACTTTGGGTTTGTAGGTGTTTGGGTTTGGGGTTTTTCCTCACTTGATGATTTGCGCTCAAAGTCCTCGGAGGATGGGTTGCTCTCAAATGACAAGTGTCAAGTTCTCTCGGAGCAGCCAACCAGCTAGTGGTTATAGGAGGCGGCTATTTATAGCCTAGGGAGCATCCCAACATGATAAGACATAAATGCCCCTCAATGATATGACCGTTAGGTGGATAAGATATTTTGGGACAGCTGGCGCGCAGCACAGCAACGGTCGGAAATTTGACTCTCAAATTCCTCAGGGCTATCATGTTCCTCGCTGTGTAGGTAATTCGCACTGGCAAATTCCTAACTCCTCAGTCAGAACAAATTCATCAGCGACCAGAAGAACTTCATCTCTGTCACTGAAGAAAATGACTGAACTGTATGAGATTTCCAAAGGCTTCACTCGAAGGGATTGGTAGGTGTAGGATTTTGAGTTGAGCATCACATGGAAATTTTTCCTTAGTATTTCCTCGACCCCCTTTAACAGTACAGTTTCCTATGACTCAAGAAGGAGAAAATGGAACTACGAAAATAAAAGTCTTGACGCTTCATGTTCCACAAATGAATACCAAGTCTTCAAGGTCACACATATTTCTTCACTTTCAAAGTCTTCAGAAAGTCTTCAGAATATCAAAGTCTTCAGTTGAAGAACTTCATTTTTAGGGGTCGACTTTCTCTGTAAATATCAAACTCCTCATAGACTTATAGACCTGTGTATACTCACAAACGCATTAGTCCCTTAACCTATAAGTCTTCAATACACCAAAATCACTAAGGGGCACTAGATGCACTTACAATCTCCCCCTTTTTGGTGATTGGTGACAACATAGGTTAAGTTTTCAACGGGGATAAACATATGAAGTGTATACACTGATATTGAGGAATTTGATTACAAGATATAGAAGAACTCCCCCTGAAGATGTGCATAGTGAGGAATTTGCTTTTGAGGCAATGAACATTTGAAGAGTTGAATCATGGGGATCTCCCCCTATATCTTGTAATTCATACACGCATTTGATATATAATATGAAGAATTTGAAATGCATGATGAAATATGGTGCCTGATGAGATTCAGCATGCGTGCAATGTCATTAATGAGGAATAAGCATGCAAAGCATAATACAACAAAAGTATCAGCGCACCATCGGGTTTAAGATTACAACTCGATCCAAACAAAAGTTTCAGAAGAACGAGAGTTGTAACTTTAAAAAAATGCCCTTAATATAGACCCGCTTGAAGACTAACTCAGATTTCTCCCCCTTTGTCATCAAATGTCCAAGAGGATTGAAACTGAGGACTAACACCCCTGAAGAATTTCAAGTCGATGGAGGAGCGCCAGCTTTGTCGGGGTTGTTTGTTGAAGCAGGGCCTGCCGCAGTGTCCTCCAAATCTTCATACTCATCAGTGTCACGCGATGAAGAATAAGAGCTGGCCACCAAGGAAGGAACTTTGGCCTTCTTGAATTTCTTCGGTGGAGGTGCAGACCAGTCAAATTCTTCCTTGAGACCCATATTCTTCAGATCTGCAGCGCTGTAGACATGAGAGAGAACAGCCCAGGTACGGTTGAAGGTTTCATGGAGGTAGTATTGATTTTTCTTCACTGCATTGTGTGTTGAGGTCATATTGTGCAGAATTGAACCAAACTAACGCTTGATCCATTTATGATTGCGATCAACCTTCTGATGAAGACTGAGGAGTAACTCACGGTCAGTCATCACCCTGGGTGCTGTGGCTTGAGGATTTTGCTTGGCTGAGGTATTTGCGGCAGAGTCATGTGTGGCAGAATCGTCATTGGTAGAGTAAGATGCAGCCTTGCGAAATTGACCATCCAATGGACGAAAGCCTTCATCGATCACAGCAGCGGCCTTGCCTTTATCATCAGCTGATGAAACTGTCCGTTTGAGGACTTCAATGGGAGGCAAGTAGCTACCATGGTTCAGAGTGTCTTCTTTGTAATTCAGTGAAGATCTGGTCCTGATGAATCTCATTATCCAAGGAGCATAGGGCTTCAGCCCGAATGGTGACATAGCAATATTGGCCAGAGTCCTCATGAAGAAATCATGGAAGTTGATGGGAAAGCCATGAATGATGTTGAAAAGCATATTCTTCATGATGCCAACGACTTCTTCATCATTTGAGTCGTGGCTTTGATAGGACTCATTGTCTTCGTCAGGATTCGATAGACAGTCCGAGGCACATAGGGTAATTCCTTGATGAGGAATTTGGTTCGTGGGGCCTGCCTTGGCTTCAAAGGCTTCATCAGCACTTGCATATAGTGATTTGAAAGTACTGGTTCGTTGTAGATACAATGAGCATCATCAAGTGGAGGACTGAGTGGTAGAGCACGAAGCAATTCAGTTGCTGGTGCCTTGTAGTGAGTATTTTCAGACATCCAGTCTAATACCCATGTGTTCACGTCTTCAGCGTCTCCGGTGATGTGCAGAGTTGCATAGAATTGAAGAATGAGTTCTTCATTCCAGTCACCGATATCAATGCAGAAATTCAGAAGTCCTGCATCGTGAAGAACACTGAGGACTAGCTCAAAGCCGGGGAGTGACTCCATGACCACATGAGGAATATGTGCATGATCGAAGACTTTGTCTTTGTTGAAGAGCACTGAGGAATAGAAATTGGCTTGGCTGGCAGTCCAGAAACGCCTCTTCCTTATGCGAGTAGAATCATATGGATTATAGTCAGTGAAGAATACGTGCTCGGCAAAGAAATCTTCAGCCTTGAACTTTTGTTTGCTTGAGAACGGATTCTTTTGCTTGGGTAGAGGGGTGTCTGTGAGTTGCATCACCACCTCAGGAATCGCGAGCTCAGGTTCTTCAGGCTAAGGAATTTCTTGTTCCTCAACAGGTGCAGTCTGAGGATCAGCATCAGCAGGTTCATCAGCACTAGTGGTTGGAATTTCTTCATGCACAGAGAGAGTGGGTTGAGTTTCTTCAAAGCCCATTTGAACTGTTGGTGCAGGGGACTGAGGAATCTGTTGGATCGGGGTGAAGAGAGGAGTATTGGCATGCTGACTTTCCCAAAAGTCATGATTCATCACAGGTGTGGTGCATCCTATATCCACATCTTCATCTTCAATTTCCTCAACACCAGCCTTTTCAGCTGTGAACTGAGGCATAGGTGAGGAAATGACTGGCGTTGAAGGGATTGCGTCCACATCAATTTCTTCATCAATCTGCTCTGACGAAGCAGCAGAATGATGTTCTTCATCAGATCCGATTGGGATCTCATAGTCTTCTCGAAAAGGAACAAGGTCCTTCGATGGCATGGAGGAAATTGGAACAGCATCAATTAGATTTTCGAGTGAGCTGGTCATTGGCTTCATTTTCTTCGCAGCCGAAGAATTTGACACAGCTGATGCCTTCCTTTTCTTCACTGCAGCTCGCTCTGCAGCCTTGGTCTTCTTCACATCAAAGGCAGATGGAAGAATTGGAGTTGGTGTTGGTGCAGATGGAGCTGAGGAATCTGGTTGAATTTCTTCAGGTGCAACTGATGCAGTGGCCCTGACTTGTTCAGTTTCTTCAGGCGCACCACTAGTGGATGCCCTGGCAATTTCTTCAGTGGCTGGAATGGGATCATCAGCCCTGGAACTAGCATTTTCATCAGCAGCCTGAACTTCATCAGCGGTGCTGGCATGTTCTTCAGTCGGCTGAGCTGAGGCTTCAGCCTGAGGAATTTCATGTTGCGTTGGAGCAGCAACATTTGTGAATTTCTTCGTCAGGTTGACGAATCTGACTTTGGCTCCTTGCCAATCAGCATAGTAGGCATCAAAGTCCTTGCTGAGGGCTTGAATTTCAGACTGAGCCTGGAGAAGTTCCTCAGGTGTCATTCTGACAACGTTTTTCTTCAGGAGCTTCTCCTTTCTGTATTGAGCTTTCTTAATCTCTCTTGCCTTTTCAAACTTCCATTTCTCTTCAGTGATGAAATGGGTCAACATATGACTTTGTCCAGGGGTCAGATGAAAATCGGGCATTGGAGTGTTTGGATCCTTGTGCCAGAGATCAATATAATCGAGGATTTTCCTCGGATCCAACAGCAGTGGCACAGATGTGCCTTTGGCTCTAGCGGCCCTTTCTTGGCGATCTCTGATGATTTCCGCAATTTCATCATCAGAAGCTTTATCATCAGAAGGCACATGGAATGCGACATGTTTCTTCTTTGGACTTGGCCGAGGACCTCGTCCAGCTGTTGCTTTGGTCTTCAGCAGAGTCGGGCCAGATGATGAAATTGGTGCAGCTGAGCAACTTGCTGAAACACCAGAGGCAATCGAGAAACCAACAGTCCTTTGACATGTAGCCAGATGCACAGGAGCTGAGGACTTTGAAGGAGCTGTTGAGGACTTTGGTGAAGCTGTAGCAGTGTGAGGAATTTGCCTTGAGGGCGCTGCTGAGGAACTTGGCCGTGAGGGTGCTGATGGTGAAGCACTTGGCTTACGAGCAGGCTTCTTTGGCATGGATTTCCTCGGTTTGACCGAGGCCTCAGTAGCAGTAGCAGTGGCAGAATCCTCATTGAATATCTTCACTGCCTGCTTGGCTTGTCTTGCCAATTTAGCTTGGCGCTTAGCCCATTCTTCAGGAAAGTCCTCACCACGTTAGATGCTTGTGGGGTCAGCTACTTGGCCAGGTGCCAATGGAGCTCTTGGGCATGGAGGATTGAGGGCGGATTTCTTCATGTACTTTGGAGTCACATATCTGTATTCCCTCCATTCTCTTGCCCATCTCCGTTCAATCTTTTGAATGCGCACCTTGCGCTGATTTTTGTTTTCTTTGCCAAATTTTGCTTCATCAGGTGTGCAATAGTTAGCATATATTTCCTCAGGGATTTCAAACGCAGTCATAACCTCAGGTTTCTTTCCTCCTTTCTGCGGCTTCTTACCGTCTGCCATATTCTTCAGTTGACGAATCTGAACAATTGAGTTCTCTGAAGAAGTATGCAGTTTTTCTTCGAGGAACGCTGCACATGAGTTAAGTTGATGAGAACCTAGTGATTCAGCAGCAGACATGAGTACCTGTGAACAGAGTACAGGTGCGAGGAATTCGGAGAGGTCATATGCGTTCTGAGAAGGTTTTTCGAAAAGAACAAGTTTTGAGGAATTTGACCAGATGAACCTTGAGGAATTTCACTAAGCGTTCTTGTCCTAGGTTCCAGAGTTGTACAGACCGAAGATCCACACAATTAGGGAATCTTGAAGAAAATGATTGCTTAGAGAAACAGTTCAAGATCATATGATGTGTGTGGTGTTCATATGTGTGAAGATTTGAAGAATAAACACCTTTGAAGATTTTCAAGAAAGCTTGAGAATCAAAGCGAGTAATAAAAGTAACTTTTAATTACCCGAAGTGAAGAACACGATGAACTGAGAAGAACAGATGGGAAGTTCGTCAGGTTAGATCTTCCTTGCCCTAACTCGGCGGAGGAAGACAGCTACGGCGGCGGCGGAGTGAAGATTTCAGCGGTCGGCGTGAGTACGACGGTGACGAGGTTGAGGCAGCGAAGCTCTTCCTCACCAGCGACGATGGAGTAGCGGCGGTGCTAGGGTTTGAGGAGGTCGAGCGGGAGAGAGAGGTCGAGCGTAGTAAATGAAGTGAGGAAGGGGAAACGGGTATTTATAGACACGATGAAAAACTGTTCGCCCGAAGATTTGGGACGAACGTGCCCCTGCCCTTTCTCCTTCACGCGACATGTGTCACCCACGTACTATGTAGTGGAGATCGTGTACGATCGTGGGTGAATAGAATAATGCATCTTGGGGTGCAGAACAGTTTGAGCGGCAAAACCGAAAATTTGGATAAGATTTGTTTTAAAGTTTCGTTCGCAATTTCTTCAGCTGACCAGGACACAGTGAAGATTTTGAATGAGTTTCAAATAGAACGCACATGAAGAATTTGTGAATAGATTGGGTTGAGTATAGCATAGAGGGGGAATGGTCCGATCACATTCACTTAGCAGAAAAAGCAACTTGAAGAAATAGCTATAAGTGAATGCTGTAGAGGACATAAACTCATATATATATATATATATATATATATATATATATATATATATATATATATATAGCCAATGAAGAAAAAACGAAGGAAACAGTTGAAGAATTTGAGAAACTGAAGAATTTCAAAATTGAGGAAAAACTCAAATTGAAGATTTTCAACTTTTTGTGGTGGCGTGACCCACCGTATAAGAATGATGATTTCAGACGCCGCGTACAATTGTCGTAGGGCTCTGAGAATCAAATTCTTCATTAATTTCTTCACACTTAGAGTGTTATTCTTCATTGATTGAAGAAAAATGTTTCTTCATGTGTTGCACATCTAAGTCATCAATTTTGCATAAGTGTTAGGATGTGGGTCCTTTTCAAAGAACATTCGAAGATTCTAAGATATTTAGCTCACACCGCAACTTGCTAAATCTCTTCTCATCCAAGGGCTTAGTGAAGATATCGGCTAGCTGTTCTTCAGTCTTCACGTGCTCGATGGAGATGTCACCCTTCAACACATGATCACGAAGAAAATGATGATGAATCTGAATGTGCTTTGTCTTCGAGTGCTGAACTGGGTTGTGAGCAATCTTGATGGCACTCTCATTGTCACAGAGGAGAGGCACATTCTTCACGTTGACACCATAGTCCGTCAGTGTTTGCTTCATCCAAAGCAGTTGAGCACAGCAAGAGCCAGCAGCAATGTATTCAGCTTCCGCAGTGGACAGTGATACGAAGTTCTGTTTCTTCGAGGACCAACAGACCAAAGATCGTCCGAGGAAATGACAAGTGCCAGAAGTTGACTTGCGGCCCACACGATCACCAGCATAGTCAGAGTCAGAATATCCAATGAGATCAAAAGCAGAACCCTTGGGATACCATAATCCTAGTGTTGGTGTGATTCCTTTGGTGTAGCTTGAAATCGGGCACACATGCAAACACTAAGCATTATATCTGGCCTAGATGCACATAAGTACAATAAAGAACCAATCATGGAGCGGTATACCTTGTGATCGAAGTCAATACCATTTTCATCAGTGCATATATGGCCTTTTGTGGGCATAGGAATTTTGACGCCTTTGCAATCTTGCATGCCGAATTTCCTCAGTACATCTTTGAGGTATTTCTCC
Source organism: Triticum dicoccoides (assembly GCF_002162155.2). Taxonomy (NCBI): domain Eukaryota; kingdom Viridiplantae; phylum Streptophyta; class Magnoliopsida; order Poales; family Poaceae; genus Triticum; species Triticum dicoccoides. The sequence continues at coordinate 92,852,412 of NC_041383.1, forward strand.
TGAGATATGAATATGCCATTGCGCTATTGACGAATTTGAAGACCTAAGAAGAATTTCAACTCTCCCATCATAGACATTTGATATTCTTCACTCATCATATAGGCAAATTCATCACTATAACGTTGGTCAGTACAGCCAAAGATAATATCATCAACATATATTTGGCACACAAACAGTTCACCATCATAAGATTTAGTAAAGAGAGTAGGGTCGAGTGAACCGGGTGTGAAGCCATTCTTCATGAAGAATTCCTTCAATGTATCATACCACGCCCGAGGGGCTTGCTTGAGGCCATAGAGGGCCTTATTAAGGCTAAAGACTTTGTCGGGATTCTTTGGATCTTCAAAACCTGGGGGTTGAGCAACATATACTTCTTCCTCAAGCTTACCATTAAGGAATGCACTTTTCACATCCATTTGATATAAGATGATATCATGATGATTAGCATAAGCAAGTAATATGCGAATAGCCTCAAGTCTAGCAACAGGTGCAAAAGTTTCATCGAAATCAATTCCTTCAACCTGTGTGTAGCCTTGAGCTACCAGTCGTGCCTTATTCCTTACCACAAGGCCATTTTCATCTTGCTTGTTGTGGTAGATCCACTTTGTGCCAATGATATTATGCTTGCGAGGATCTGGACGTTTGACCAGTTCCCAGACATTGTTGAGCTCGAACTGATGTAATTGTTCTTGCATAGCCTGAATCCACTCCGGCTCCAAAAATGCTTCATCCACCTTAGTGGGCTCTGTGATAGAGACAAAAGCATAGTGCCCACAAAAGTTTGATAAATGTGAAGCTTCTGAGCGTGTGAGAGGACCTGGCGCTTCAATGTCATCGATGATCTTGTCAACTTGTACTTCTTTTGCAACGCGAGGATGAGCAGGTTGTCGTCGAGGTATTTGATCATTTTCCTCAGCACCATTGTCTTCATTATTATCTTCAGGTGTGTCAGCTCGACATTCTTCGCGTATTGGAATGAACTCTGTTGATGATAGAATCCTCAGGTGCCTTGAACTTGATAGAATCCTCAGGTGCTGGTTCATCTAACACAGAAGGTAGGTGCTCTATTGGGTTTCTTGTCAGTGAGGAGTTCATAGGCCGTCTTCTTGAAGAATTTGTGAAGATATACTCTGTTGATGATGTGGCACGCAGTATCAATTGCATCAATCCAAAAACGGTGAGGCGTTTTGTCTTCATCAAGCATAGTGCGAGCCATCTCAACAAGAGTTCTGTTCTTGTGCTCCACGACACCATTTTGTTGAGGAGTATAAGGAGCAGATAACTCATGAGTAATACCAAGTTCATCAAGATAGTCATCAAGACCGGAATTCTTGAACTTAGTTCCATTGTCACTTATGATGTGCTCGATCTTCACACCAAAGTTGGTTGAAGCCCTTGAGGAAAATCGTTTGAAGACTTCCTGCACTTCATGTTTGTAAGTAACAATGTGTACCCATGTATATCGAGAGTAATCATCAACAATGACAAAACCATATAGAGATGCAGCATTAGAGAATGCTGAGTAATGATTAGGTCCGAAGAGGTCCATGTGAAGCAATTCGAATGGACGAGTAGTGGTCATGATAGTCTTCGTTGGATGCTTGGCCTTGGTCATTTTTCCAGCTTCACAGGCTCCGCATAAGTGATCCTTGAGGAATTTGACATTCTCAATGCCAATGACATGCTTCTTCTTCGCAAGCGTGTGCAAATTCCTCATGCCTGCGTGACCAAGTCGTCGATGCCATAGCCAGCCTTCTGAAGCTTTTGCAAGTAGACACACGGCTGGTTGTGGTCCTGTAGAGAAATCAACAATATACAAATCTCCTCTCCTAAAGCCTTCGAAGACTTTGGAATTGTCAGCTTCCATAATCACAACACAGCGATACTTGCCAAAGACAACAACCATATCAAGATCACAAAGCATTGAGACTGACATGAGGTTGTATCCTAAGGACTCAACAAGCATGACTTTGTCCATGTGTTTATCCTTAGAGATCACAACCTTACCAAGACCCAATACCTAACTTTTGCCTTTGTCAGCAAAGATGATATGCTTCAGATGTGACGGTGATAAGGGAGCATCCATCAAAAGATTCTTGTCACCAGTCATGTGATTTGTACATCCACTATCGAGGACCCATTCAGTGGTTTTGGGTTGATCATCCTGCAGATGAATTAGTGTAACTTACAATCTCATATGCTTCATCAGTGAAGAATATGATATCAAGTTCATCTGATGAATTTCATCAAGCGGTAAACAGATATAGCAGTAGGAGGACGTGTGAAATGAAAATTCATTTCATCATGGTTAGCCTGCGTCCTTTCAGGCAATTTTGTCAGGTCCTCAGCAAATTCTTCAGACGGTAAGGCACGTCTGGAGACCTGACCCTGCATAAGAGATTAGTTCTTTTTCTTCACCACCCACATCTGAAGGGGTGGCAAAGAGTTCATCACTCTGCGAGCACCATACGAGAATGGTGGCATAGAAGCCAAACCATTTCGTTTCACATAAGAGGGGTTAGGGTAAGCATATGAATAAGCAGAGAAATTCTTCGAGGACTTATGAACATAATGATTAGAAGAATAATGTGCATATTCGTAGCCCTTAGCTCTACCCTGCGAAACAGAGTGGTTAGCACGATGATAATCATATGAGGACTTTGATCCATTTGAGGAATTTGATCCATATGAGGACTTGGATTCATATGAAGAGTTTGTTCTGGGATTCCTATTCTTCACAGGTGGTGTCATGAGGACATTCACCTGAAGACTTTCAACATAACTTTTGGGAACCCAGATTTTCTTCATAGGGGAACCGTTCCTGTAGTTAGTCCCAACATATCTAGCAAATACTTCACCATTCTGATTTTTGAACAATTTATAGTTGGAGTCAAATGACTCATCAGAAGAATGAAAAGATTCACATGTAAAGCCAGATAACTTGGATGGATCAACTGGAGGTCCCTTTGCAGCAACCCATGAGGTTTTGGGGTACTGCTCAGGTTTCCAATATGTTCCATCAGCATTAAGTTTCCTCTCAAAGGCAATACCCTCTTTCCTAGGGTTTCTGTTGAGGATCTACTTTTTGAGCACATCACAAAGAATCTGATGCCCTTTGAGGCTTTCGTACATGCCTGTCGTGTACAGTTCCTTCAGCCCTGCATCGTCAGTGATACTAGCAATGTCCTTAGATGAGGAATTAGTGATAGCAGAGGCAGGTGAAGAATTTGTAACAGTTGAAGCATTTGAACATTTAGGTGAAGAATTAGCAGATTCATGTTCAATGCACGTTAAGCATGGAGGAACAAATTCTTCCTGAGAAGTGCTGATTTGTTGAGCAAGTAATGAATCGCGCTCCTTCTGAAGATCTTCATAACTCACTCTTAGCTTCTCAAGACCTTTCTTTCTTTGAAGAAATTCATAAGAAAGATTCTCATGATCAGATAAGAGAGTGTTATGATGACTTTGAAGGTTATCAAACTTAGACTGAAGTCTCTGAAGATTTTCAGTCAGGGCTTTAGTGTGATCCATTTCTTCACCCAACATATCATCACTTTTGTCTAGCATGTTTTGAACCTTTTCCAAGGCATGTTCTTGTTTGGTGGCAATGCAAACAAGTTTGGAATAGCTAGGTTCAATATCGTCATCAGAATCATCATCATCAGATTCACAGTCACTAAATTCAGATGAGGAACATTCGGTTACCTCGACACCCTTTGCCATGAGACATGATGCAGTAGATGATGATTCTGGTTCGAAAGTCATCGTTTTGAGAGATTCCTTGAAGTCCTCAAACCAAGGATCATGACGGGTTCGATGACCTTCATAGACGTCGGAGATTCGGTCCCAGATGAGCTTTGCATGGCAAAGATGCATAATGTGCCTGAATTGATCTGTGGATAGGCAGGAACAGATGATATCCTTCGCCATGAAGTCAAGTCGAGTGTATTTGCGAATATCATCAGCATTCGCCGACTTGCATAGATCAGTAAGACCAATCTCAGTGACGGTCCACAGCTTGCTATCCCTTGCCATGAGGCGCTTCCTCATCATGGCCTTCCACTTGGGATAATCATGACCGTCAAAGATAGGGCATGTCACTTTCTTCATACCTGCGGTCGACATAGCTAAAACTCCAGGAGGTTAAACCAAAATCACACAGAACAAGGGAGTACCTTGCTCTGATACCAATTGAAAGTGCGTTATGTCGACTAGAGGGGGGTGAATAGGCGATTTTTATGAATTCTTCACTGAGGAATTTGCCGGTGAGGAAATTCCTTAGCGAAGAACTATTAGCAGCGGAATAAGTACTCAGTAGTAAGCATAACAGAATACAAGCATGGTCATCATGATGAAATGAAGACTAGCACAGAGTACAGAAAGCGTAATCATAGGATAACACAAGATGAAGACAAACAGACTGAAGAAATTGAACTGAGGTAATTGAGAAAGTCTTCAGTCAAAGCCTTCAAACACAGATATGAACAAACACTCAACACAGTAATGAGAAAATGAAAGGGTTGAGGAAATAGAACTAGTAGGTTGGTGAAGACAATGATTTGGTAGACCAGTTCCAACTGCTGTCTCAGTTGTACGTCTGGTTGGAGCGGCTGAGTATTTAAACTCGAGGACACACAGTCCCGGACACCCAGTCGCTGAGCACGCAGCTCAGGACACCCAGTCCTCACCGTATTCTCCTTGAACTAAGGTCACATAGACCTCGTCCAATCACTCATGGTAAGTCTTCAGGCGACTTCCAAACCTTCACAGACTTGGTCACTCGGTGATCCACAATTCCTCTTGGATGCTCTAGACCTTGATGCCTAACCGTCTGGAAGAAGCACTGCCTTCAAAGGTAACAAGCGTCGGATCCACGCAGGATCAATTTCTTCATTGATGCTCAATCACTTTGGGTTTGTAGGTGTTTGGGTTTGGGGTTTTTCCTCACTTCATGATTTTCGCTCAAAGTCCTCGGAGGATGGGTTGCTCTCAAATGACAAGTGTCAAGTTCTCTCGAAGCAGCCAACCAGCTAGTGGTTGTAGGGGGCGGCTATTTATAGCCTTGGGAGCAGCCCGACATGATAAGACATAAATGCCCCTCAATGATATGACCGTTAGGTGGATAAGATATTTTGGGACAGCTCGCGCGCAGCACAGCAACGGTCGGAAATTTGACTCTCAAATTCCTCAGGGCTATCATGTTCCTCGCTTTGTAGGTAATTCGCACTGGCAAATTCCTAACTCCTCAGTCAGAACAAATTCATCAGCGACCAGAAGAACTTCGTCTCTGTCACTGAAGAAAATGACTGAACTGTATGAGATTTCCAAAGGCTTCACTCGAAGGGATTGGTAGGTGTAGGATTTTGAGTTGAGCATCACATGGAAATTTTTCCTTAGTATTTCCTCGACCCCCTTTAACAGTACGGTGTTTCCTATGACTCAAGAAGGAGAAAATGAAACTATGAAAACAAAAGTCTTCACGCTTCATGTTCCACAAATGAATACCAAGTCTTCAAGGTCACACCAATTTCTTCACTTTCAAAGTCTTCAGAAAGTCTTCAGAATATCAAAGTCTTCAGTTGAAGAACTTCATTTTTAGGGGTCGAATTTCTCTGTAAATATCAAACTCCTCATAGACTTATAGACCTGTGTATACTCACAAACGCATTAGTCCCTTAACCTATAAGTCTTCAATACACCAAAATCACTAAGGGGCACTAGATGCACTTACACTACCTTTGTTTCAATATCTACAAGGGTTGGATGAAGAGCAAGAGCCAAGTGTGCGGTTCAAGCAAAGAAGTATCGGCCAAGAGTAAGAGGGACAAAGAGGAAGTCGAGGACATGGTCGACGACTCCGAGTAAGGTGGCAGTGTCGTTGCTCATGGTGGTTCTAATGCAGTGTCTACTGGATTAGTTGCATAGTTTAATTTCAGGTGTGCTTAGTTTAATTTGAGGGGTGTGTTGTGCTGAGCCCCCAGCAGAACTATGTTATGTTTCTTCTCGTTACTTTAACTCTTAAGTACGTACATACTAGTATTTCTTACATTTCATCTTTTAGTTCGTATAGTACTACCACTCGTTTCTTCACATTATATATGTACAATATATATGGCCAACATCAAATAGCCAGCAATTTAGTTGTCAAAGAATTTCAGGGTGCTTAGTTTTGTCAAAGAATTCCAGGGTGTTTAGTTTTATTTGAGGGGTGGGTTGTGTTGGACACCATTATCGTGACTAGCCTTTTTAATAGTACTATATGCATAATTTGGCAACGAGCGCTCTCTATATGTACCACCTTTTTTTTTAATTTCAAGTTTTGCTCCATGGCGCAATCCATCGATACTACTACTGTACAAAAGTATACATGTTTTTAAAGGCTAGAAGGAGGGGCAGTCTAGCTTCGTCGGTTTCATGAGAGGCGAGGGCCTTTGTGATTTGACGGCTCATTACTGCTGGAAGGCGGGGCCTTGTGATTTGACTGCTCATATAAATGTGCCGACGACCTGAGGAGGAGCAAAGAACCATGCGGTATGCTCAAGTTTTCCACTGGAGTAGTACTACGACGGAGGAGCACGAGACACGGCAGCCCAGTGCCATATGGCGATAAAAAATGATCTAATTTGCTAGTCATCTCATTGTTACCATTGTTCTATTCATGCCTCGTAGAGAACGTGACACGTGTGGTGAAACACCCGAAGCAAAAGATGAAACACAGGAGCAAAAGAAGAAGGAAGATTATCACCCCCAAATGATCTAATTCGCCACGGAGTCGTAACTACTTCTTCATCGCCTCCACGACCTGCATCTCCTTGCGTGTCTCCTCCGCCATCTTCTTCATTTTCTCCATGAAGCGGGATTTCTCGACGCGAGCCTTCATCATCTGTTCCATGGCCGCATTACGTACCTTGAGAGCAGCCGGGTGCTCGATGCGGAGCTTCGCTAACTCCTCCTTCTGTTCCATGATGAGGGCCTGTAGCATCTTCATCGAGGAACTACTATTCTCATGCATCTTCTTCTAGCAAGTGTTCTTCTCCTTTAACAGGTCGAGCTCGTGGCAGAGCTTCGCCTTGTCCTCCTGAAGTTGAAGGATTTTGCTTGTCGCCTTCTTTTCCGAGGCAAGGCTCTTCTTCAGCAGCATCACCAAGCCGGCGGTCAACTCCCCCTGCTTATTGAGCTCAGCGGGCATGTCGTCGAGGCTCTCCTTCAGCAGCTCCACCAAGCCATGGATGAACTCCTTCTACTTATTGAGGTGCTTATTGAGTTGAACGGGCATGCCGTCGAGGGATAACGACTCCAGCACCACCGGCTTGGCATGTCCGCCTCTGCGGCTAGGGCACTCCTGGGAGCCATCGCCTGCCCATGAGAGATCTTTCGAGGTCTCTGTGTGGCGGCGAGCCCTCTCTTTTTTTCCGCACCCTTGGTTGCCGCTCCCATGTTACGAGTAGTTCTCGACCTAGAGCTCTGCTCACCAGCCATGGCAAGGACGGACGAAGAAGAAGCACTTATGAGGAGGAAAGGTAGAGTAATTTTCGGTTAGGTAGTTCCCCTTTTTATAACCTAAGTACTAGCACTAGTACTAATACCTGCATAGTGGGAACACGTTCAGGTCTGGTACGTACTAGTAGGTGTGAGCAGGCTTTCGAATGGGATGGGAACAAGGTAAAGATTAATTGATGGTTTTGGTTTCGAGGTATGAAATGGCTCTCGATGAGTTTAGTGGAACATAATTTTCAAGTAGACTACACTACCCAAATGCGTAAATATTATGTTACTATCAAATATTGGCACCAAATACGAAGGAGACCAATGGAAGTACTACTAGCAACCCATGATTTAACTACTTGCATGCGCGCAGTAGAGTAGTAATGTCTTTCTTCCGCCCTCATGTCCACTCAATTTGAATACGCTGTATTAATTGACCATCAATGAAGTGAACGACTTTACACGCGTCAAATTATCACATGGGGTGGATCTTGGTACAAAATTGTGTCCGCCCATGTACCCGCGTGTGCGTGCGAGGGAATGAGTGCGTGTGTGGCGTGCGTGCACATCTTCGCTCCGTGCATGTACCGATAGTATGGCTCAGGGAGGACGAGTACATTCTTCTGGAACCAGCAGAATGTCACTGTGATCAATCCACACAAGGAGGACGTGACATAGCCTCCATATGTGCCACGTGGCTTCATGAACTGTAAGCGAGACACTATGTAGCCTGCCATTGGAATTCTAATTTACGTGTTTTGCACATACTCGAAGTACTAGTAAGGTACACGTGCATTGCACGCATCAGATTTTGCAACCAAATTATGAATAAATACCACACTATAGCATGTAATCTCTGAGTCATATATGCCTGATGTAGACCTTCGTTTAATTCTTATAGTTCATCTCATTCAAAATCAATTAGTTTTTATAAAAATTCTAGGGCTTCTTGGATTCTTAGGATTCCCAAAAGGCGGGAACAGGAAAAACATGGTATTATAGTGGAATGTCATCTTGAATCCTACAGGATTGTATGAGTGTTTGATTGTGCATAGAAAAATGCAGAACTCTTTCAAAGAGGTTTGAGTGGATGGGATGTTTCCTATGAAATATAGTGCAAATGAATCATATGGAAAAATTCCTATGGTTTACAATCCTACGAATCAAACAACCAAGATAGGAAAAATTCATAAGGATTAGAATCCTCCAAAATTCCTTTGAGAATCCTTTGAATCAAAGAAGCCCATAATCTATTTTATGATTCATGGAATTGTGTGTTGTAAAGCATAAAGTAAAAACAAATAATGGCAATTCAACTAGAAAAAAAGTTTGGGCATTTATGATACGGAAGATTCTAGAACAAAGGAGAACCACTGTTCTTTTGAGGTTTGTGCATTATGCTTAAGTTCAACCATGGAGTCTGCTAGATTGTACATGTGGCAAAATCAGGTGGGGGGCTAGAAGATGGTGTGAGGGGCCGAGTGGAGGGAGACTATGAAGGAGTGCACAAGTGCGAGATTGATATTCAGAGAGAGGGGCGAGAACGTGCATTGTTGTGCGTAGTGGAGGAGCCATGAAAAATAAATGAGCTAGGGGGCCAAGCATTGCTAATCCTTTACGAGGAGGGCCAATTCATGAACTTAAACCATTTTAGCAGCAATTTTCTAATGATCACATTCATATTAGCCTCGACATATAGTTATGTTAGGGGGGGCAGGGCCCTTGGTGCCCCCTGTCTTTGCCATTGTGCGCGTGTCTGAGAGATGAAGCAGAAGGCATGGATGATGAGAGGGGGACGTTGGATATATAATTAATGTGGGTGTATTAGCTATATATGTGTTGTTTGATTCTAGGCCTAGGAGTGCCACACTTTGCCATACAATGTTGCCAAACTTGCCTAAGGTTAGTTCTTCAAAATGAGAGCCACAAGTTGGCAAGCCTAAGGGAATCTTGCCACACTTGTTGTATGTATGTGATGTGGGACCATAGTGTGGCTTGCCTAAGATGTGGCTTGAACAAAACACACACCTAAGTTGGTCAAATTTGCCTAACCTTAGGTGTGGCAAGCTTTGGCAAACTTTATCTCAAACCAAACAACCCCGTAATCCTATATAGAAAGGTATAGATTGATCGATATGGACGTGGGAAAGAGGGTGAGACCTCACTGGATATATCGATTGATCGGTTTGTGTGGAAAACTATGAAAGACCTAGCTATATACACACAGACATAGAGGAACATCGATCGTTGCGCATGCACGCATGAGAGATAAAAAATGCCTGATATGATGTAGAGGGGGATGTGTGTGGGTGTGTGCCTTCATGGGAGACCGACCTGATGAAAAATATTGCATGTGTGCAATGGATAATGCTGACTGGTAGTGTGTGTGCATGCATGCACGAGAGAAAGTTAGTGGTACAATTATAAAGAGAAATGACTGTGTGGGTGTAAAAGACTAGGTGAGGTAATAATCAATGTAAAGTTGAATTCAAATATTTGAATAAGAGATCCTGATGTTTGAAACCCATGCATGCATGAATATAACGAAGATCTGCGCGGTGTGGTTTGGAAACGAGCATGTTGTAATGTACACACATTGAACAAGGTCAGACTGATTTGAATTTGAGATACCGATGTCAGGCATCGTTTGGCCACATTGCATCCGTGCATGGACACACTATTCTAATTGGAGATGATGGGTGGCTTTCACATCACATATCTATATCTATACCCCCTATATATATTATATTTTCTATTTTTTATATTGTTAGCGGGTAACTTTAACTTTGGAAGATGGTCGTTGGATAAGACGAATCCGATGGTGCAGAGATGGCAAATTTGAGCACTACTGGTCGTTGGATATCATCTAGATTCCACCAGATTTCGCCACATGTACAATCTAGAAGACTCCATGGTTGAACTTAAGCATAATGCACAAACCTCAAAACACAAGCACTTCTTCCTTGTTCTAGAATCTTCAGTATCAGAATTGCCCAAATGTTTTTCAACATGATTTGCCATTATTTGTTTTTACTTTATGTCTTACAGCGCATAATTCCATGAATCTTAAAATAGATTAGCTTTCTTATAAAAACTAGATGATTTTAAATGAAATGAACTATAAGAATTTAACGAACATCTACATCATGCATATATGACTCAAAGCTTACATGCTAATGTGGTATTTATTCATAATTTGATTGCCAAATCTCATGCGTGCAATGCACGTGTACCTTACTCTAGTCTAAATGGTGTGTGTGTGTTGTGCGTGTTGAGGTGCAAATTGTCTTTTTTGGGTACATGTTAGGCTTGTTCTCCCGAAATTTCAAGCCGCGCCTTGGTATGCCGAAATTTCAAGCTAGCGTCTCTATCTATCGTGCTGCAAAACTCCCACCTCTTCAACCCGTGCCTTGTACCCCAAAATATTTAAGATATATCTTTGTCTTGTTGTGCTCTGACAACTCCCTCCATCTCAACCCGTGCCTTGCTATTCCAAAATTACAACACGCGTGAAAACTCCCACCTCCTGTGAAATCCCGACATGTGAAATGCCCGTGGTACCTCTGAACCGAAAGAACCGCCTCAAATCGGTGGGTGTACTTTCGTAACTTACCCCACATTTCGGACAAGTGCGTCCCTAAGCTATGGTTCCCCACTCCCATCCCATACGCCCATCCATTCGTACACTAAGGCCGCGAAAACCCGCGACGAAGCCCCACACCCTCCTCCGTCCGCCACCCAGCCGGAGCCTCTTCCCCGATGATGTCGTCCACAGCAACACCTGGACGTCCCTCATCCACCATAATGGATGAGGATCCGTCGTCGATCTTGTCGTCCCGCCGGTTCAGCCACCCCGTCCTCCACTTCCAAGGAGCTGCCCTAATGTTCCCCTCGTCTTTCGCGCCACCTCCATTCCGACACCGCTGTCTTCACCTGCACCACCGGAAGAGTAGCATCATCACCATTTCCTCGGATGAACTTGCGGCCTAATAGGCGCCACCAAAGAGGTTGTACACTAATCGCCGCATTTTCTTCTTGATTTTATCTCACGATGCTGCCAGCGCTCGGTCCCGAGCCGACACGGTGCGGCTCCATCCACGACAGTGTCGCCGCCCACTTCCTCCACGACGTCGCTCCGTCGGCGGTGACGTCCACATCAGTAGGAGTTGCTGCTGCTTTAGTTCTCGTTCGCGCTGCTGCTCTGCTCTTGCTCTCGGTCCCCTGCCTGGTCTGCTCTTGCTATTGCTCTTGCTCGCGCTGCTGCTCTTGCTCTTGCTCTTGCTTGCGATGCTGCTCCAATTTAGCTACACTTCAGTCAACTAAATTGACTTTTGGGTCAG
>NC_041383.1:92864548-92868440 GCF_002162155.2 Triticum dicoccoides
GGTGGTCGCCGACGGTGGTGGGGCGGTGGCGTGGGGATCGCCAGAGAAAAAGCTCGGCACGGGGGGGCCTAGAGGGATGGTTGAGGCAGTGGTAGAACGGCGGTGGGGAGTGATTTCGGGGCGGGCGGGGTGGCGCACCACCAGCCGCGGGCAGCGGGGGGCTGCTGTTTGGCCGGTGGTGGCTGGCGGCTCAGGGGGGTGGAGTTTGAAGATGAACTGCAGGCCCTTGATTTTGTATCCAACGGCTGCAAAATCGACTAACCAGAGATGAAAAAGTCAGTTGAATGACGTGTAGCCTCACCTTGCTAGTGCATTCTGTTTCTACAGTAAAATTCAGTTTCGATAGCAAAATTCAGTTTCAACAATTAAGTTCAGTTTCGACAATTAAATTCAGTTTCGACAGTTAAGTTCAGAGATGAGCGGCTGATGTATTTTACATCTAGTACTTTGTGGTTATGTATTTTACGTCAACTATTGGAGATGCTATTAGAATTCCACTCAGGTTAACGTTGTCTCCCTTGTCTTGCCTCAGCCTCGGTGTCGTATAACTCACCGGAGCTGCTCCAACGACGAAACCCTCCATCACAGCAGAGCAGTACCTCGGGCTCCATCTCCAGATGCCTAAGATCTTCTTTCCCTTCTCCAACAGCCAAGTCATCTGGAGCATCCACACCGGCCAACCCAATCATGCTGAGATCGACATGGCTTCGCCAAAGAGGTTGTACACTTGTTGCATCACTTTTTTACTGTACATGTTATATATATTGTCCACTGAGCACACGTAGTAATGTGAAATATGATTATTTTATCCTACTATATGACAAGCAGTGAGGTACCAGGCAACTTAGCTATCCGTGATGGACTCTCTTGAACGCCCTCATTATTTATCTCTGCGTGTTTGAGTTGTGCATTTGTCGATGGGCATGGGAGTTGAGCTAGTAGGGCAGTGGTCTGGGTCCAAAGTAATAGAAGTAGCACAAAAACATTTTTTTAGTGTAGGATTTCCTTGCTCAAGCCTCCCTACTAGAATCGCCAGTGCTTGAAAGGAAAAGTGAATGAAAAACATAGGAATTGGAAAGTTTCCTATGGTACTACTTTTCATGAATTTGGTGCAAAGGAATGGAGCAAAGGAAAACTATAGGATTTGTTCCTTTAGTGTCTCCTTGAAAGAAAAACCATCGGAATTCTAATTTCCACTTGTCCACCTTTTCATATTCCTATTCATCAAGCACAAGACTAAGAGATAATAGCATAATAGCATTATAATCATACATTCTCTTGTGGTTTGACTTAATCTCACCATGCTTTTTTGCATCCTGTGATCCTCCAATTCTTGTGAATCAAACATCCAGATTGGCAGAAATCTATGTTTTTAAATTCTATGTTTTGCACGTGCATTCCTATCCTATTCCTGTCTATTTCCTATCCCTGCATTATTAGAATCCACAAATTCGAACAAGCCCTTGCATAATTACTTCTATTACAGATATGTGTCAAAGAAAACCTTGTGTGGTTTGTCCTGCTCCTGTGGCGTTGTGTTCCACCCTAGCTCAGCTGCTCCAACAATGGAAGGGTTCACCACAGCAGGGATCCGCTCTCCAAAATGTCTTTTGCCGCCTCAGATCTTCTTCCACGCCGCCGGCAGCCATGACAACTGCATTACCATCATCAACTGAGCAGATGACCTTGAGGATTACACGGGTCCGCAAGAGAGGTCGCACTCTTCCATGTCTGCTTACGTTATGCATCGCTTAATATGATGACATGCTACATTATCGTCGTGTTCACCTATTAGACTCTGAGTCAGGTCGAAACTAATGCTGAAACTTGAGTTTTTAAATGGTAGTGGGGTACATATTGGGGCATCAATCAGTACTATCTGTCTACCATCTTGTTAATCTCGGGTGTCTACTATCAGTTTCATGTTGGGTGCAGACAAACATTAAAGGAGCCATTATCGGTATTTTTATCTAAAGCTAGTATCTGCCTGCTATCATTGGTTTTGAGTCTATCCACAGTTTGCTACCATCACCCTGGATTTGTGCATGTACTCCTTACATAATCTCACTATGTTTTATTCCTATGCATGCCAGTTATTGTACACATTGGAACTGATCATGTAGAGCAAACGATACGATTCTTGTGTGGCAATAAAATTTCATGCAGTCGTCGCTCCATGGTGGGCGCAATGGCAGCCCCGCTCCACCCATTTCGGATCGTAATCAAGAGGAAGATAACTGTTCTGAGGGCGATTCAGAAGGAGAAGACCACTCCTATTTACCCCATGAGGTCTTCGCTCTAACTTGGCATGCTGATGTTGGTAATATCATGCATATGGTGCCTTGCATTGCTTACTGTATACATCAAAGATGTCATCTGCTTAGTTTAGACATGCTTTGTGTCAATGCCATCTGTTTAGTTTCTTTATCGTATATGTGAATCATGCAATGCCATCTTGTTTAGCCAGGCATCATATATGTGAATTTTTTAATGCCACCCTGGTTAGCCAGTCATCTTATATGTGAATTATATCATGTCATCATTCTTTTATTACGTGTTAAATTTGTCAACAATTTTAGTACATTCAATTACTTTTCCTGTGCATCAGCCATTCGGCACGGTCTTTGCTTAGTTTAGACATGCTTTGTGTGAATGCCACCTGTTTAGTGTATAATTACCATATATGTGAATTATGCAACGCCATCTTGTTGCAAGACATTATATATGTGAACTATGCAATGTTATCTTGTTGCAAGGCATTATATATGTGAATTATGCAATGCCATGCTGTTTAGGCAAGCGTCATATATCTGAATTATATCATGCTGTCCTTTTTTGTATTTCTCATTGCTTTAGTCGACAATGTTTGTATATTCAACTGCTCTTCCTGTGCATCAGCCATTTGAATTGGTGATGGAGAAATCTAGAGTGAAAACAAGGTCTTCAGAGCAAACAATGCTACCTGCTAAAGCAGATATCTTGCTGGTTACAGATAGCTCTTCAGAGGAGGATTTAGAGGTAGATGACCAGTCCTATTATCCCCCTGAGGTGTATGCTCAAACTTGGCAGGGTTATATTACTCATATCATGCATATGTTGTATTGCAATGCTTAGTTTTTACATTATATACACAATATTGAATGCCATCTCCTTACTTGACACATCATATATACGATTGACCTCTGCTCACTTCCTTAGTATATAAATCATATATTTGAATTATGTCATGCCATGATGTTTACATAGACAGCATGTATCTGAATTATGGCATGCCATCCCATTTTCTAAAGACATAATATAGTTATATCATCTCATCCTGTTTACATAGTCATCATATTTTAAATTATGTCATTCCATCTGTGAATTTTATCATGCCATCATGTTTCCATCGATGGCATGTTTGTGATTTATGGCATACCAACCACTTTAATAGACACATCGTATAGTTATATCATGTCATCCTATTTACATAGTCATCATATCTTGAAGTATGCCATTCTATCCTGATTAGTTAGCCATCATACATGTGAAATTGTGTCATGCTATCATGTTTAACACTACTAGGAAAAGGGCTATAGATGATATGGCCACTAATGGCGCACCAGACATGTGGTGCGCCATTACTATATACTAATGGCGCACCATGTGCTGGTGCACCATTATTACTAATGGCGCACCTGGTGCGTGGTGCGCCATTAGTAGTTTTGAAAAAAGTAAATAAAAATTGTTACTAATGGCGCACCGTTGTATAGTGCGCCATTACTAGTTGGCATAGTAATGGCGCACCACACCACCGTGTGCCATTAGTAGTTTTAAAAAAAAATTGTTAGTAATGCCGAGCCCCACCTCCCCTCGCCCCGTCGCCCCCCTCCCCTCGCCGCCCCCTTGCCCC
>NC_041383.1:92868956-92889047 GCF_002162155.2 Triticum dicoccoides
CTCGCGCCCCCCTGGAGCCAGGCCCGCCGCCGCTGCCCTAACCGCGGCCGTCTACCACCACCCCCTGCCCCCGGAGCCAAGGTGAGCACTTTCACCACCACCTCCCCCTTGTTGTTTAGGTTTAATTAGGTTATTGATAGGTTTAGGTTAGTGGTTGGTTTAGGTTAGTGCTAGATTTAGGTTTAGATAATTAGAAGAAGAAGAAAGTTGAAAAAAATAAGAAGAAGTAGAAGAAGAGGAAAAAGGAAAAAAAGGAAGAAGAATAAGAAGAAAGTTGAAAAACAGAACAAGAAAGGAAGGAGAAGAGGAGGAGGAGGAAGGAGAAGAAATAAAAAGGAGAACAAGAAAAGGCTCACCCATGGGTCAAGATGTAGTACTTTGTATCGATCTAACCATGGTTTCTTAGTGTCGGTGAATTTTGTGCTGCTCACTTAGGTTGCGTTCGACTCGAGTTAGATAACTGGGTTTGCTTTCATTTTATGCTTCGGAAGTAACATCATTAGCTTAAGTTATTGCTTGCTAAGCTAGTCAGTACTACAAAATTGGAATTTAGAACACTAATTCTTGGGGACCAGCTAATTCAACCTTTTTGGTTGGTCATTTCAATCCTAGTTTGCAGGGTTAATAGAAGAGGTAACAGTAGACAGGTGGTCAGGTCAGTAGCTTAATAAGCCTAGCTGTCTTTCTTGACCCCTGAGCCCTCTTGGGGATGGTGTCAGGGAGGGCATGTGCCTGGTTGTTGTTGTGTGTGTGAAGATGCAGTAGCAGTAGCAGACTAGCAGTAGAGGCATCCAAATCCATCCCCACAAGGCACTTTCTATTCATTCCAGGCCTACTCAGGTGGGGCATGACATGAGAAAAAGTTAGCTCATTTGTGTGTGTGGTGTGCAATGGGTTATTGTCAGTCATTGTCTTCCTTATCTGGTTGCCCTCCTTTGCTGTGTGAGGCCCTCATCCTCCCAAGTGCCTGCCAGGCAGAGAGATACACCAAGGAGACAAAGATTCTTGAGCAAAAAGGAGACACCAGTAAGATTCTTGATTGATCTCCCTTTCCATTGCATACAGTACACAGTACACCATGGGTGGCATGAGTAGTTCTTTCCCCTCTAGACAGGTAAAAAGAGGTCCTCCTCCCCCACAGAAAAAGCAGCTGACTTGATGTGGTATAGGTTCTCCCCCTCCCTCCCTCCCTAGTTGGCCGACCCACCTCATACCTTGGATCCAATGTGCTATTGGTTTAGAATGGCACTATGATTGTGATATCATCGGTTGCGATGTTGTTTGCATTCTTTTTCTGAACCAAAGGTTTATATGGTAGATGTATTAACATGCCTATCAGTCATGTTGGTGAATTGAGAGATGAACTGAGACCATGCATACTTTGTTTAACCAAAGGTTTGTCTATGGACATTCCTCTTTGTGGTTATCATGATGGGGCTGCAGATGAGCTTACTCTGTAACTGAACAAGTTAGTTGATTGCCTTGTTAGCATTTGGTCTTCTGAACTGTTAGTGCTAATCCCCAAATGTATTGATAGATAACACTTGTTCAAGCAACCTTATTAATATGAGGTGTTTGTATAGGTCTTTCCTTTTAAGCGTGGTATCTTTTTGTTTTGCTAATGTGAACTGGGTGCTCCCATCTTCTGTGTCATTGTTACCCTAATTTATAGTCAAGTACAATTGGACTTTCAGTACAGCCTGTTATCATTCCTATTTCTTTTTATTTGTTGTGCTTGTTGTCCAGCTTACTCTCCGTTACTTTGCCCACTGCTTTCACAATGAGAGATTTTGCTTGGAAAAACTTGATATAGAGTGGTTATTTTCATGCATGTTTTATGATCTGTTGTAAGGGTACTAATTGGTCTCTTCTGCTGCTTATCAGAGATGGGGGGAAGCAGCCACCGCCGCTCTGCCACACTGCAGTACGAGTTGGATGCTTCTGAGTTCTTCAGTATCATACTTGGGACTTCAGTATCATCCATGACGCAGGTATATAAAAGGAGAGATCTCCCCTTCACCCATCTCATTATGATATCTGTTGTTTGCTACATCACTCATTGTCCCAATCTGCAGAGGCTGCCTGACAGTTTTACGAACATGCTGGGTGAAGATCCGCCAAATAATGTGAAGTTGCGATAGGCCGGCAGCGGGTTTCGCAGGCAGTGGGATGTGGAGTTGGTGATCAAGGAGGGCTACATGTACTTGTATCGTGGGTGGGAGAAGTTCTACCGTGCCTACGACCTGCGTCTGGGGTACTTCCTTCTCTTCAGGTACGACGACGACGCCACCATGCTCATCGTGAAGGTGTTCAACGCGACTATGTGTCGCATGCGCTACGCTAACGATGATGATGCCAGTACGTTCTGCCTCTTCTTATTCCTCTACATTTGGCTTTGTCTCACATCGATTGTTAACGATCATTGTTGCATTTGGACATGTATTTGGAGCAGCAGCAGCGACACTGGCTACAGCCAAAGTAGCAGCGATTATGGCTGTAGCAAAAGCAACAGTAATTCTGGCTTTAGCGAAAGCAGCAGCGATTCTGGCAGCAGTGAAGACAACAAGAAGGATGATCCGGACTAGAGTGGGGGGAAGAGGAGCAGAGTGGGGATGAGGATCTGCAGGATGACAACGGGCATTAGGCTGAGGATGACCTAGCGCTGGTGGTGGCTGACTAAGGGCAAGAGATGGTGGTGGCTGACCATAGGCAAGAGATGGTGGTGGCTGACCATGGGCAAGAGATGGTGGTGGATGAGGATGACCTAGCAACCGTCGTGTCCGTCCTGCTTGAAGGTGGCCTCGCGATGGTGGTGGTGCCTGACAATGACCACGCACCGGTGGTGGCACCGACGATCCCACAGCTGGGCGACATGACCACGCCAATTATGGTATAAGACTACATCCCACTGCCTCCACCACCTCGCCGCTCTTGGCGCATCAGGGTGAGGAAGGAGAAGGAGAAGAACAATGAGAACTGAACTATGTCAGGTATGTCAGATCTGGATGTGTACCTCAGACTGGGTGAAACCGAAAGCTAGCGTTCTTAAGGGAATATTCGGTCGGCGGACTAAAAATGTTTTTGACTTGTCACATTATGAACCCCCAGTTGTTATGTATGTTGTGGTTTTTTCAAACACAATCCGGACATGCACATTAATGCATGCTTACCTAGGGAAAGGAACCCTTAATGGAACTATTCTCCCTGGAAGATGTTTCTTACGATCAAAATGTAATATAACATAACTAGCCGGATATTTGTCTATTCAAGCAACTATGACCCCTACGCCTGGTTTCCACGCATACCTCGGTTTACATTACTGAACGAGTATTCGGAAGCACTCCGCACCTTCGGGTCCGGAGGATGAAGCGAAAAGGTCTGCCATGACAAGCATTTTACAGTTCAGCTAGAGACATAATTTGTCAAATGAAGTACATAGTCACTTAGACTTAAACACTTCTTCTTCTATGCCATCCAACAGGCTATCTAGCCTACAATCCTGTTGGGAATACTTGGCGGCTACTTGTACTTGGGCATATACCAAACTAACGGGAATTTCTTCTCATTTGACCCTACAGGTCCGACCCGGGCCATGTGATTCGAGTCAAGCTTGGTATACCGAGTTTTCACCATTTGCCCAGGCCTCTCACGCACCTTCCTGGCAGGTCGATATCTTCCATAGTCGGAAGCGCCTCCGTGCTCCCTTGAAGAGCTGTACATGCCCCTCCATACTTCCTGGAGGAGATTCGAAGGGCCATAGGGCCTTGGCAACACTTTGCATCGCCTGCCGAGCTTGCTCGTGCATTTGCGATAGCTCTTGTAACAGATCACTCGACGATCCGGACACCTCCTCTTCATGATGGCCCGTCAATATACCTACAGACATAATTATTGTCAGTTTCCTTCCGTGCCGAACTATGTAAAGGTAAGTCCGAACACATACTAAATATGCCGCCTCGCAGCCTCCTACTCTCCTTCACGAAGTCAGCCAGCTGAGCACGCATTTCTTTTAGTTCCATGGCCAGCTCGGTGTTGGCATCTTGGAGTTTGTTTTTCTCCACCCTGACATGTGTTAGTATACGTTCGCCCGCGGCCAGTTGCGTTTGAGCTCCTGAACTTCCCGCTCGTGCGACTTCCGGTGCCTTTTCCAGATGATCTGATGACTCTGCCATAAGATTTGCACCTGTATTAATAATCCTGGTATATGATCATGCTTTCCTGATAGAGGGGAACATTACCAGATGCCGCCTTCTTGGATTTTTCCAATTCGGTATTAGCAGCAGTCAGCTGGGCCTGACACTTTTTCAGCTCTTGAGACAATAGGTTGTTCTTCTCTATGAGCACCTGGTCATATAGCGATCCTTAAATCAGTTGTACCAACTGTTTCAAGTCTCGGGGGCTACTGGTATATGATTATCAGTTTTGCACAAATGTGTACTTACCCGCACATCTTTCAAATACTGGTTTGTGTCTCTCGTAAGCCCATCTCGAGCTGCTCGGATATATGCATCACCCAAATTGAAGGCATTGAAAGCCTCTTATGAAAACCCAGGGTCGCAAAGAGCGGCTCGCCGGTGCCGATGATTCATGGCGCTTTCCACTTCAGAGTTTGTGACGGATACTATATCTGAATCCTGTGCAGAGGGACAATGTGGTGTCACTTCCGCGTTAGCCTCAGTCCTTGAGATAGGATTCGGAATCCGGCTAGTAGAGACATGACAGCCATAGAGCACACTTAAAACAACCATACCTCTTTCATGAAGGCTCGGTCGCGCTTCTATTGGCTTTCCTCTTTGAAGGCCTACCTGGCATATGCGCAGCCTTCTTGCGCGTTGCCTCAAGTGCAGCATGGCATGCTGATCGCCTCCCCTTTAGATCATAATATAGTGCGGTAGGTGAGGCGGAAAGAGGAAATTCTCTCGAAGGACAAGTATCCTGATTACTTACATGCGATGCAGGGAGAAGGCCGGGATAGTCAGCGATGATGGCCACTTCGTTACCGTCACAGCTCTCCTGGTAGAACATCCCTTCCCAGAGCTCCATGAATATATCTAGATCCTCTTCGAATCCGGGGTCAAGGGATCGGTTGTGGTCCTCTGGCTGTGGTGCAGGGCTGTGGATCTCCCTGGTAATTTTCTGCCATTCCTGTTATAAATGGATGGATTAAGACTTATGAAAAAGGATTCATGGAATGAGTGGAGTAGAGTAGTGGGATGGAAACTCACCCAGCTAGGAGGGTTGTACACGGAAAATCCATCTCTGGGGTTGATGCGGATGAACTCCTCCTTCTCCCCTTTGTATAATCCGGACAGTATTTTTGCCAAAGCAGCGGCAGTGTCCGGACCCTTCCGACCTGAGCGGCCGACATCGTCTTCTCCATTGAAGTGCCACATAGGGTGCCCTCGGTATTGGAGCGTCTGAACCCCTCGCATTATGGATATTGCCATAACCTCGACGATTGACAATCCGGATTGAGCAAGCGTCTTTATCTTGCTTATCAATTGGTGGACTTTCGTGCTATCTTCCTCATTGAGGCTCCGAGGATGCCAGCTGAGGCGCTTCTTCAAGGGAGCACTCAAAAATTCAGGGAGGCCCCTTCGAATTGGGTCGGAAAGGGAGACGTCCTCAACCTAGAACCATTTGGAAGGCCATTCTTTGGATGCCTTCTTCGGTGTGCCGGGTAACTATCCAGTCCGGGCGATGTGCCATATCTCGGCTCCGCCCACTTGGAAAATTGATCCCTCTTGATTATGAGGGACGAGGCAAATCAGCTTCTTCCATAACTCAAAATGAGCCTCTTAACCTAGAGATAGCTCGCAAAGAGAACATAACCCGCAAGATGCAGGATGGAGGCACGTGTGAAGTTGTGTAGTTGGAGGCCATAGTACTCCAGAAGCCCTCAGAGGAACGGATGGATTGGAAATCTGACGCCCCTCAGCAAGTAGGGAACAAAGCCTACTCGTTCCCCATGGATGGGTTGGGGAACTTCTCCGCCTACTCCCCATCATCGAAGGAAGCCAATCCGGCTCGAATAGGGACTAGATCTGCGGGTGGAAGAAATCCCTATGTCTGCAGATTCACCAGTTGGCCGTGGGATACGGAACACTTTTCCCAATCACCCTGTTTGGGGCCGTGAGGGCAGGAGGAAGAGCTGGGAGCGTTAGCCATGTTGGGGTGGTTGCGGCGAGTAAGCTCCGAGGATTCCTCATTTGGGGGATATGGTGTGGATTAGATCTGAAGATCCCCATCTCTTTAAATAGGCAATTTTCTCACATGATCAGGGTGGTAAAAGTAAAAATGCCCCGACTTCTCGCATTCGCTCGACACGTGGAAGCTGGAATCATGATGGTGCAGAAGCCGATGAGCGTGTCATTAAATGGAAAGTCGGACACCGCTCTTTAAGTCAGGTACTTTGAAGTATTTGGAGAAGGTACCCGCCTTGCAATGCCGAAGACAATCTGCGTGCCGGACTCATCGTCATTGAAGCCTGGTTTGGGGGCTACTGAGGGAGTCCAGGATTAAGGGGTCCTCGGACAGCCGGACTATATACTTTGGCCGGACTGTTGGACTATGAAGATACAAGATAGAAGACTTCGAACCGTGTCTGGATGGGACTCTCCTTGGTGTGGAAGGCAAGCTTGGCGATTCGGATATGTAGATTCCCTTCTCTGTAACCGACTTTGTGTAACCCTAGCCCCCTCTGGTGTCTATATAAACCGGAGGGTTTAGTCCGTAGGACAACCATCATAATCTCATAGGCTAGGCTTCTAGGGTTTAGCCATTACGATCTCGTGGTAGATCAACTCTTGTAATACTCAAATTCATCAAGATCAATCAAGCAGGAAGTAGGGTATTACCTCCATAGAGAGGGCCCGAACCTGGGTAAACATTGTGTCCCCCGCCTCCTATTACCATTAGCCTTAGACACACAGTTCGGGATCCATCGGTTTTGACACCGACAGACGGCCCGACAGGGTTTGCGGGATTCGTTGGCCAGTTGGGTTGCTCGGCTGGAGTGGAGCAGCTTCAGAGCGTCGATGAGGGCCTCGAAGAACATGGTCATCCTGGCACTCGTACACACCCTGTCGTCGAAAGAATGCCTGAAGTTCAACAGGCCCATGGTGGACAGTTGTGTTGTGAGCCTTTCCGCGGCGTCAACAAGGCGCTCAGTCCAGATTTTCATGCCTTTCTCATAGTCGTTATAGGTGGCGGCGGCACTCTCGAGCAGCTCCTTCTCGTCTTGGAGGTTTTTGGTCAGGGTCTTCTCGCGAGCCCTGCTGCTCTCACGGGATTCCATTAGCGTGGTGAGCTACAGCTCCAGATTAGCAATGGATTCATTAGCGGAGGAGATTTTCTTGGTCTTTTGGGATATGGTAGTTTGCATCTCCGCCAAGTCGTAGGGAGTTTTCTCTCTGTCGTGTTTGAGCATCGAGATCTCCTTGTCGTGATCCTCCAGATCCACCTCCAGCTTCTTCGCCTTGCCGGCCAGCTTGTTCTTGGCGGCCTCTGCAGCTTCGGCGGCATTAATGGCTTCCTTCAGCTTGTCGGTGTGGTCCAAGACTAGAGCTTCAAGTGTTTTCTTGTGTTTTTGCCCCAGCTCTTGGGTCTGCTGCGCGACAAGCTTTTCAATTTCTTCATCCTTGCCGTGGAGCTTGGTGGCGAGCGCCTCCTCGTGACCAGCAAGGTCCTCTTCATGAGCATCAATCCCGACACGGCGTTCTGTTAGTCGAGCATCTTCTACGGCAACCTGTTGAGCGGCCTCTTCATGTGCCTTCTCAATGTCAGACTACTTCAAGAGGAGCTCATCCCAATTTCCCCTCAGTTGCTCCCAGCCAGCCCTCAGCTCTTGACAAGCCTCGGTGAACCAGACTTGCATTTGCTTGATGAACTTCTGGAAGTCTGCCTCTGCTGCTTCGACAACTGCTACCCTAGAGTCCAACTTCTCCTTTTGGGTGCGGTGAAGCTCTTGGAGCTTCTGGAAATTATCACTCATGGCCTGCAGGAGCTGATCTTCTTTGGATCCACTGCTGCTGGCACACGGCTCGTCAACAATCTTGAGCCCAGCGGAAGCAATGACTTCTTCATCAAAAGCCTCTCCCTCGGTTGGCGCTCCAGTGCTTGTCGTCTCCAAGATGTTGACGAACATGTTGTTGCCAATATTCAGGTATCTTCTTGAGGGGGGGACTTCGTATGTTGACGGTTGATCCTCGACAACTGCCCGACATGAAACTTGGGGCTCCGGTACTGGTGTAGCACTAGACCCTCTGGTGGCAGAAATGTTGTAAGTACGGTCGCTGGTTTCCTTGCTGGCCCCCCAGCAGACCCCTTAGCGGTTTCTTCATGCACGTCCTTGGCGGCCTCGTCATCAGCGGCTCTGGCGGCTTCGGCGGCAGCGTCCTTGGCGGTCTCCTCAATGATGACATTGATGTCAATCTGATCCGTCAAGGGGAGATCTGAAAGCCAAGGAGGAGAAACGAGATGAAACCAAGGTTCAAGTTCAAGAAAGGAAGAAAAGAGAGAAAGACCATACAGGAAGAATGACGAGTGCCGGAAGCAAGCGGCTAACCTGTGACGAGCTGTTGGGAGGTGGTTCCCTCCCCGGCAACATTTGTTGCTGGTGTAGGACTTCCGGCACCCGTGCTTGCCGGCTCTTCCTCCATGCGTGTGGGCTCGTCAGTGGAAGCCCTCGCCGGGGATCTATCCCTGGGCGGTGTAGTTGACAGAGGCGACACGTCAGGGGCGGCCCTCAGTGGCCTTACTTGTTGTTGTTATTCTCCTGCAAACCTGACAATGTTAGCAGTGAATATATACACCCCGACGCTCACCAGCGGGAAATTAGTAGTGGACTCATGCTGGGGGCTGGGTTGGGGGCTCCGTCGTGTGCTGGACTCTGGGCTGATGAACATAGTCTCCGTCGCACCTGCGGTGCTTGCCAGGGGCTCGTTGCCCATTGAAGTTTTGGCCTTCTTCGCCATCCTTTGCGCCAACGTTTCCATATCTCTGCTGTGATAGGCCAAAGCAAGAACAAATAAGATAAGAAAAACCAGACACTCAGGAAGAAAAGGAGGTGGCAGGACCCTTGCTCTTCTCTCTCCAAGCTTTCTTCTCTTTCCGGGCTAAAAGCGGAGATGTCAAAATTAACCTCCGCTATAGCGTCCGTACGAGGGGATGGAGAAGGGGACCTGGGCCACTTGGTTGTGGCAGGAGCGGCAGGCTGATGTGAGCCTCCTCCAATTGCCGGCGCCATCACATGAGCATCCCCCGCTACTTTCTTTGCTACTGCGGTCGTGCGCCTCGTCTGGCGCACATGTTGTTGCTGAGCTTCTTGCTGCTACACAGCCTTGCCGCCCACCCCCTTGTTGGGGACCCCTTCGCTTCGTGTGAGGAAAATCGCTGGACTGGCTTGCCGGAGATGGCTCGGCGAAGGACATGCTTCTTCTTCTCTGGATCTGTGGGCTCCTCATACGGCTGCTCCTCAACTGTATCTTTGACAGAAGAGCCCCAGGCAACTGCGCCACTATGCTCTCCGGTAGTCTCCCCCTACCCGGCAAGGTTTCCTTCTTCACTGGCTTCGTCTTCCATGAAACCGACGCCGCCGGCCTCCACGGCAACTCCCGCCTCTTTCGCCCTGCTGGCAATATATGCCACTTCTTCGTCGGTGGTGGGGCGGATGAGGTTCGTCTCTTCCCAGATGGGCCTCTCCGACAAGTTGTCAATGAAATCATGTGCCTGCTCTATGGATGGCTCGACCCATGATTGGTCAAGGCCATGGGCATTGAACACCCGCATCATGGCGATGATCGAGCTCAGGGCAGAGTTGTTGCACAGGGGGATTATGCCTGCCGACTACTTGAATGAACTGTCGGCCCTGAACAACCTATGGCAAAGAGCTGTGTGCTGAAAAACCGTCAGGTTGTTGTTCAGACCGGGGCACATGTTGGGGGAATGGCTGTCGGTGTTCTGGGAATGTGTGTACCCAGACTTGCCTGACTGCGGCCTGCGGTGTGGCTCAAGTGGGGGCCAAGTGCAGCCCAGCTTCATCCGCTCAAGCTCAAGACCCTCGCGAGGGGTAAAGCCTCGCGAGGCGGACGACAGGAAGCTTCCTCAAGAACATCCTCATCAGGCAGGATCGCGAGGAGGCGGAGAGATCAAGGCAGGGCACCTCGCGAGGAGCCCGTGACGCAAGCCATGATGATCGAGACCAGGCGGGCGCCGGCCTGCGCAGTTTCCTTGTTTACCCTTCAGGGCAAAGGGGGCAAGCACAGGCCAAGGCATCAGGCAAAGGTTACCATTTCGGTGCAACAAGACCAAGACCAGCAGAATGGCAGGATGGAGGTCATCGTGGAGCCCAGGACGGCGTCATCGTCAGAGCCTTTGGCAGCCGAAGACCAACTTTAGTCAGGATAAGTGTACTAGATGTTCCCCCTCAAAATGGCCAATTGTTGGCGCCCTTCTTGCTCATTATTTGGGAAGAGGCCCAGTGCATCCCTCTATAAATAGAGCTAGCCACCACAGTAGAAGGGAGTGAGTTCAGACGGATCGATCAGAGAGAGAGAGAGAGAGAGAGAGAGAGAAGCGACTGAACTGACCCCAGCAGTTCATCGCACTAGCTCAAGAACAGCCCCTTGCGAGGCTGTTCTCCCTTTGTATTGTTCATCATCAGCCCCTAAGGAAATCCACCACACCACAAAATGGAGTAGGGTATTAGACCACCATGGTGGACTGAACCAGTATAAATCTCACGTCCCTTGTGTGTTCTTCTTTCTAGCTTAGATTCCTTGCAAGCCATCAAGAGGCGAGTTGGTAGGGGAAAGATCCTCGTGCGCACCCTAGAGTTCGAACCTCAAGGGTCTGCCGAAACCCGAAATCAGACATTTGGCGCGCCCGGTAGGAGTGCGCTGGAATCTTTCTTCCGCTGGTCGTGTGTGATCTTCCGCTGGTCGTGTGTGATCTTCCGTCGAATCCATGGCTAACGCTCGCCGGGCTCGCGTCGAGGGTCGGGCTGCTCTCGCCACCTGCATCGACCAGATGGCACCCATCGGCGGACGCCCCCGTCGTTCCCCGTCGCCTGCCGCCAACGCCGCCACTGGCCCGGCGGGGAACGAGCAGCAGGCCTCATCCCTGCATCCTTCCGTGCGGCGTGAAGGCCGCATCGCCACCCCATCACCGACTCCAGCTGGTTCGTCGTCCCACGCTCGTTGCGCCCCAACGGACACGCACGCTGTGCTACTCCTGGCGCGTGAGCTTCTGCGCTACCATCCCGTCGACAACCTCTACGAGGACTGGCTCGCCCGCATCACCTAGCTCGTCAGCGCCGCATGGGGCTCTCCCTTGCCATCTCTCTCGCTACCTCGCCCTCCATCCTGCGCAGGAGTCGAGGATCAAGAGGTGCCTCCGCTACCTCCTCCCCAAGAAGGCGCCCTGGCTCCAAGGCGCGCGTCCCCAGGACGAGACCTTCCGTGTCCGGCGCCCGCGCGACAAGAATGGAGCTGCCAAGAAATCTCTCGTCCCCAAGAAGGTGCTTGCGTGCTCCCAGCACCGGTGCACCATGACCGCATCCCTGCGCCACCACATCAAGACCCTGTGCTGCTCCAGGCAGCGGTGCGCGGGAATCCCCAGGAGCAAGCCCCGCATCAGCAGAGAGCTTTGGTGGCCACTGCAGACTGCCGCGCCTTCACCGCCGAGCTGCAAACCGTCGCATGGCCCGGCAAGTTCAAGCTAGACCTGCCTCCTCGCTATGACGGCACTGCCGACCGCGCGGAGTTCCTACAGCTCTACGAGCTGGGCATCCAAGCCGCCAACGGTGACGAAAAGGTCATGGCGAATTGGTTTCCCATGGTGCTCAAGGACGGTGCCCGCACCTGGCTCCTGAACCTGGCTCCTGGCACGATCTCCTCCTGGGACGATATGCGCACTCGCTTCATCGCCAACTTCCAAGGCACTCGCGACCGGCCCCCGGCCATGAGTGACCTGCGCCGCATCAAGTAACAACCAGGAGAGACCCTGCAGAAGTACATCCAGCGCTTCAACAACACTCGCCTCAAGATCCCAAGGGTGACTGAGGAAGCTATCATCTCAGCCCTCTCCGATGGCGTGCGTGACATCAAGATGAAAGAGGAGCTAGCAATCCATGAAGACCTGTGCACATCCCTGGAGTTGTTCAACTTGGCGACCAAGTGCGCCAGGGCTGAGGAGGGGTGCCTCTCCCTCCTCGAGCTTCCGGCTGCTGATCTAGAAGAAAAGAAGCCCAAGGTCAAGGACGTGAAGCGTAAGGGAGCTGCTGTGCTCGCAGCAGAGCCAGACACCAAGCGAGGCAGGGATCAACCTGAGTCATCCAAGGGTAGCCGGTACTGCGTGTACCACGACTTCCACACCCACGACACCAATGAATGCCAAGAGCTCAGGGCCGTTTGAGATGGGCGTATCGGCCGACGCACCGACCGCAACGATCGGGGCTATGGCCGAGGAGGAGGAAGAGGTGGAGGACGATGGGAAGACCGTGGCCCTCGCCAAGGGTGGCGTGACCGACCTTGCGAGGACCGCTGGCAGGACCAGCCTCGCGAGGGAGGTTGGAGGGATCATCCTTGTGAGGACCACCCTCAAGGCAACGCAGGCCTCCCTCCTCTTCCACCACCGCCGAGGAGGAATGAAGACCATCATCAGGATGAGGGGGCTGGGGGCTTCCAGGAGCCGCGCGCAATCGCTTGCATCCTAGGTGGCGCCCAGGCCCTAGCCTCACAGCGCATCTTCAAGCAGTTTGCTCGTGAGGTGAATGCAGTCCTCCCCAAGCTTGAGACCACGCGCCCTCTCAGGTGGTCTGCGTGCGCTATCACATTCAGCTCCGCGGATCAGGTCAAGTGCGTGGCAACGACCGGTGTCCTCCCAATGCTTTGTTCCCCATTCATCAGCAACATGCAAGTCACCAGGACCCTCATCGATGGCGGAGCAGGACTCAATGTATTGTCCGTCGAGACATTCCACAATCTCCAAGAGCCATACGATTAGCTTCAGCCGACCAAGCCTTTCTCAGGAGTCACTGATGGTTAGACTGTTCCGATAGGGCAAGTTCGCCTTCCTGTCACCTTTGGGCAGCGTAACAACTACCCCACCGAGCTCATTGACTTCGACGTCGCCCACATTTGCCTGCCATACAATGCCATCCTCGGGTACCCAGCCCTGGCCAAGTTCATGGCAGTGACTCAACATGGCTACAATGTCCTCAAGATGCCAGGAAGCGGTGGAGTCATCACAGTACCCTGTGAGGAAAGGGATGCAGTGTGTTCTCTTGAGCGTGCCTTCCAAGCCGCGACAGTCGAAGACCTAGATCACAGGAGCGGGAGACTACCTGAGGCGGTCCCAAAGAAGAAGAAGGCTTCGCCTGGCCCAAGCCATCACGAGGCAGGTACCTCCGGAGGCGTTGCATTAGGATTCCCAACCGTTCAGGGGGCGCCACCCTCTGTCGCATAGGAAGGTGCACCCGGCGCCCTCCTCGGGCAGGGCTCGGGGGCTCTTTCTTGGAGAGCCACCAACTTTGCCAAAGTCACGAGGGAGGCGCTCGGGCACCACTTGGAGGCGTTCTTAAAAGCACGTTTCCCTCAGGAAGGCGAGAGGCAAGGAGGGCCAAACCCTCAGGAGTTCATCACGAGAAACACTCAGGAGCTTCACGAGTCAAGAGTCATGCGTGGCAGCCGCCGCCTACCCGCCGCAGCCCCCCATCCAGGCAAGGATGGCGGGCTGCGCGTCTGCATCGACGTTCCAGGGCTCAACATGGGGCGCTGCAAGGGTCCACCTCACAGCTACGTTCGCATGCCACTCGGCTTGCCGAACGCGGTCGCCGCTCATCAGTGCATGCTGAGGAGCATCCTGGAGGCTCAGGAGGTCAGGCGTTACGCGGTCCTGGCGGAGATGGAGATGGCCCTCGAAGATCCACCTGTGCCCCCGGAGCCTCCCGAGGCTCCAGGTCCCGGGGGCTCGTGAGGGTCGGCTTCCTCACCGCACGTCGTCCGCTACTTCAGAATCCCTTCATCTTCAACTGTATTAGGTGACATCTTTCAAAGTTCCATTTTCAGCTGGGAGCGCCCACAGGGCTGCATCATTCCCAGGTCACGTGGGTCCGTCCCTATGGCATGTATCTATTTTGTTTATGCTCTTTACCTACCTTGTTGGGGGCGCCCCTCGGGCTGCATTATCCCCAACCTGCTCAGGCCTGACCCAGTGGCGTTTGCCTTTTCCGCATCTATCTGCTTCTCCGCGCCTAACCTGATTCCCATGGTTATCATATGCTACTTACCGCGGACCTCTCCACTCTCATGCAAAGCGCTTGCACGTTAAAAGGGGGGTGCCTGAGCATCGCGACTCATGGGCTCTTACTGGCTCTCCAGCCCTCACCCCCTGGCCTTGACCCACGGCATCGCGACCTGTCATACCAGCGGCGGCTAAGCTCGCTCGAGGGCCGGGACCTGAGGACGTAGAGCATTTTCATTCTAACCACCCTACAGGAACACACCATTGATAAAGGCCCAGAGCCAGGAGCAACCCGCCTTGAGGTAGGGCCTCGTGAGTCCCGCGCTGGCTCTCGGGTGCCCAGATACACCTCTCCTAGCCCTACCGTGCCGGCCATGTGTCAGGGCGGGGCTGTACATGCCCCGGGGGCTCCTCCCGGAGGGGAGTCCCCTCCCACGCACTAGTGGAAGCACCATGCTCCGCGCTGGCTGACGGCACATCCGAGGAGCGGCTATGCCC
Source organism: Triticum dicoccoides (assembly GCF_002162155.2). Classification (NCBI taxonomy): domain Eukaryota; kingdom Viridiplantae; phylum Streptophyta; class Magnoliopsida; order Poales; family Poaceae; genus Triticum; species Triticum dicoccoides. The sequence continues at coordinate 92,883,699 of NC_041383.1, forward strand.
GTACACATACGGAAGCGCTATGCTCCGCGCTGGTGATAAACAACTGAGGGCGGCCCACGGTCGTACCAACCTCAGGGAGCCCAGATCTTAGTGCGTGGCACCATCGCAACGCCTCCCCTTGGGAGTTCCGCAAGAGGGGGCTGGACACAGGGGCTACGCTCGGGCCACGCCCGAGCGCACGCCACCCAGCCAGGTCCCTCGGACCTGGTCGTCGTGCGCCCCTCCCTGAGCGGAGCCCAGGTATGAAAACTCGTTTGAACGTCAAGGAGGACTCTTGAGCATCGCGACTCGGGAGCCTAACCAGTCACATAGCCCCTCACTCCTTAGTCCCGTCCTGGTTTCCGCTCGGGGCTAATGGCGGCTGAGGTATGCGAGGGGCCGGGCCCTGCCGACGTAGAACGACAAATCCACTCCTATGCCTCCCTTCCCTACTTGTTGTTTGCGCGTCAAGGGGGACTCCTGAGCATCGCGACTGAAGAGCCTAACTTGCCACGTAGCCCCTCACTCCTTAGTCCCGTCCTGGTTTCCGGACAGGGCTAACGGCGACTGAGGTATGCGCGGGGCCGGGCCCTGCCGACGTAGAACACAAGCAAATAGGAGGGGAAAATGCCAATTCTAGGGAATTCGATAGCAAATATTACAAGCCCTGGATTGTTTCACAACGCCAAACACAAGTTTAAACGCCTCCACGAGGCATGGTGCATGTTGCAGGAATTAAAACAGGACAGAAGCCGCGAAGGGATCACTTCTCAGTGGCGCCGCCACCTGTGGTGGAGTCACGCTGGGCGGCTCTGTCTCCTGAGGCCGTAGAGCTGGCAGCATGGTGCCCGGGCAAGGTGTTGAAGGCGTGGAACCTCCCTTGCAACACCTCAGCTGCTTCCACGCAGGCCTGGCATCTCGTCGAAAACTACTCCAAACCTACCAGATAAGTCACACAAAAACTGAATCGACTCAGCACCAAACCCTCGCCTACTGCAGCTCTGCCACGGCCATGTTGCTTGCCTTTCTCGCCCAGCGGAGGCTGCTTGAGCGCTAAAGGGGACCTCCTGAGCATCGCGACTCATGGGCTCTTACTGGACCTTGAGCCGCTCACCTCATGGCCTTGACCACAGCATCGCGACCTAGCATACCAGCGACAGCCGAAGCCTGCCTGGGGACCGGGACCTGTTGGCGTAAAGCACCAAGCCCTCGTGAGGAAAGAAAGGGGGAGCCGAGCCGGGACAGGACAAACATCTCGTATCGATTCGTAATAAGGACATAATATTCAATTCACAAAAGACATGGCCAGCACCTTACATACCCCCACGGGGTGGTACTTCGATACCTTGCAGGGAACAAAAGGTGATAATCCTGAGGAACGCTAACCACGCGCGCCTCCGCAGGAGACGCCATCATCAACAGTGGGCCGTCAGGCGCCGGCACCAACCCCATCCAGATCAGTGGCATCGGCGGCCTAATGCAGCTGCCCTACTCCGGGCGCGATGCGAGCTCGGGGGCTCGTAGCTGTCGTCACTCGTCTCCGGAGTCGCGTGAAGCTCGGCGGAGTCGTTGGACCCTCCGGTTCTTCCGCTTGTCCCTGAGGAGCTGCTGGGGAAGCGGTTGGCAGGCCTGGCCCCTGCCACGCCGATGCTCCGGCCGCCTCCCTTGGGACATCACTCAAGTCGGCGTCCTTCCGCATCGTAGACCTTGAAGAAGATCAAGGAGGCGCCATCGTATTCGAAATGAATCACGAGGGCACCTCCAGTTCGGCAGACCCGGGCGATCTCGCCCCAGCCCCGAGTCATGTAGACCTTGCCTCGAGCGACAACCTCAACCTCCGCTCCGGTCACAGGGGTACTGCAGTCTGCGTGCTGCAGCCGGATCTCAAGAGGCCCCCTCGGCGGGATCTCGAAGGCGAAGGAGGGAGGAAGGCGAATCCAAGTTCGAGGAGGCATGGCAAGCTCGCGAGAGGAGCCTTCGGCGTGGACTCCAGGGGGAACGACACGCACCGCCGTAACTCGATGGAGTCGGTGGCGGCACCGTCGGTGTTGCTCGATGTCTTCTTCTCTGGGGCCCTCGATGCGGGCGTACAAGGGCAGCAGAAACCCAGGCGGCGGCCATTCGTACTAGGGCCTCGACGCCTCCTGCCGAGCACCGTTATCTCGGCGGCAGAGGACTAGCCGTTTCTTCGGCGGAAGCGGGTCGAGACCCTCTGGGGGGGTCCTTTCCCTTCTCTTCTGTAGAAAACCGGCAGCCCGTGCCCCTCAGTCTGGCTACTCCGACCGACTTGCCACCCAGTCGCTCCAGGCGGCCCCCTCTCTGACTCCCCCAGCCGGCTCACCACCCGGCTGCCCGGCCGTCTCCCCGTTCGGCTGCTCCAGCCGGCCTACTATGCGATGTCAACCGCAGCTCCGACCCGACACTGACAAGACGGCCATACCATGGCCACTATTACCTATAAAGAAAACACTATAGCCAATATTCCGGCACTATTGACAAATAGTGGCGCACTGTAGCAGGTGTTACGCATCACAACGGTGTCCCCCAAAGAGTGTAGTTGGTCATGCGGGCCATCCTTGTCCCCTGGGCTCCCCTTTATAAGGAGCACCAGGGGAGGCTCACACTCACACACACATTCATCCATCCATTCCACTCACACATGAGCACACACACGCTCACGCACACACTCATGGCCATAATCCATTCGGCCACTAGAGCATCCTTGCTCATCCGGCCACCTGCATATACGAGGCCGGATGCCCGTGGCACTGACCTCGGATATAGCTATAGGAGAAACTCTAGACCAAATATATCACACACATACAGACATGTAGGAGTAGGGGTATTATCTCTCTGGAGAGCCCCGAACCTGGGTAAACCCCCGCGTGCTACTCGCATACCCGTCCCGGATATTGCACGACATTGTTGCCCTCACCTCAAGCCACCCCGTGGCATCTGTCATCTCGCAGACCCCCCGCCGACTGACACTAGAATACCACAACAGCGCAGCATCAAGATATTCGTTGCGTTCCGATATTCCCAAGCTGGTCTCCCCTTGTTCTGTAGAGGGGTGATGCAGCGGCGAAGGAAGTCAGTGCCAACCATCTCGATTGTGAGCCCGGCAGCCTTGAGGCGGTGGATCATGTTGATCGCGATTATGAGCTCCCCGTCTTGAGGGTCGAGGGCCCTCCAACCGTTACCGCGGGTCAGTCTTGTTTGTCGGGGCATACAGAATGGCTGCGGATCTTCCTCCATAATTCAGCACCACCTGCCCCGCCATTCATCCCACTTCTCGCGGTAGACCCCTTCTGGGTATGTCTCCTTGTTCCATGCCCTTGGGATCCAAGCGATGCAGCCAGAAAGGGCCTCTCCTGCCTAGATGCAGGGGATGATGTAATGGCGGATGAGGGCTGTGTTGGGGACCACTACGGCAAAATTCTCACAGAGGTGGGCAAAGATGGACATACAGGTCAAAGCATTCGGCGTAAAATCTAAGATATGGAAGCTGTATGTGTACATGATGTCGTTGAGGAAATCAGGAAATGGGAGGGAGAGCCCGTAGTAGAAGTAATCGACAAAGAAAGGGAATTTATCTGGGACAGCCTTGGCGCAGGAAGCTGGGATTACGCGGGTAGGGGGGTGCCCCGTTGTCGCTCTTCCCCACATGCACAGATACCGATCGTTTAGAGAGCGCGCATCGAGCGTCGGGGCAAAGACGATGTGTTTCTTCCACATCTTCACCAACTCGCTCTCTGGCACCTCTTTGCATTTGCCCGCCTTGGGCACCTCCTTACCCTTGCTCGCTTCGGGTGCCATAGCTACCGGGGGAGAAAGGAGGCCGAGGGCGGTGAGAGCGTGGAGGCGGCCGACGGATGAGGGGGCTCTATTTCGGTCTCGAGGAAGAAGACGACTGTGGTTTCTAGATTGGAATGGGCAAGAGGTAAATGAGAAGCACCTCTGCGGATTCCTCTTTTCATGGGGAAGGCGCGGGGCTGCCTCTTTACTGTTGGATGTGAAAGAATTTTCGCAGGCGAGGTACTGCTGCGGCCGTTCCGCGCACGTATCCCACGTCACGCACTCAGTGCAGATCATGGGGAAGCGTAGCAGACGAGATGATTACAGCAGTTAACCCCTGCTTTCAGTGTCAAAACCGGTGGATCTCGGGTAGGGGGTCCCGAACCGTGCGTCTAAGGCTAATGGTAATAGGAGGCGGGGGACACGATGTTTACCCAGGTTCGAGCCCTCTCTATGGAGGTAATACCCTACTTCCAACTTGATTGATCTTGATAAATTTGAGTATTACAAGAGTTGATCTACCACGAGATCGTAATGGCAAAACCCTAGAAGTCTAGCCTATGAGATTATGATTGTTGTGACTAAACTTAGAAGCCTGAACCCTCCGGTTTATATGGACACCGGGGAAGCTAGGGTTGTACAAAGCCGGTTTACAGAGAAAGGAATCTTCATATCCGAATCGCCAAGCTTGCCTTCCACGCCAAGGAGTGTCCCTTCCGGACACGGGACAAAGTCTTCTATCTTGTATCTTCATAGTCCAACAGTCCGACCAAAGATATAGTTCAGCTGTCCGAGGACCCCTTAGTCCAGGACTCCTTCAGTAGCCCCTTGTAACGCCCCGGATACAACTTTCCATATTCGTAACTCCAACTCTTGCCTTTTCCGGAGATGCTATATGATATTTCCTTCGTGGTTGGGTTTTATCTGTTGTTTTGGATTTTGTTCTTGTCTTGCATTTCATCTCATGGCATCATCTGCATTTCATCAGCATGTTTTTCAAAACTTGCATCCGTTCGTGTTTCGCCGATTCTCTCCGTTGTCCGTTCCGAGCCCCGACACTCTCACACGCGCCCGCGGCACCTCCGAAATATTATTTTATAAGCGGCATAAAAATGTTCTCGGAATGGGTTGCAACTTGTCGTGCGGTCTTACTATAGTGTAGACACAGCGCCTGCCAAGTTTCATCGCATTCGGAGTCCATTTGATAGCCCAACCGTTAAACTTAGCGGTACCGCTGTCGGTACCTTCGTCGGATGTTTTCGGTCTCCGAAAACCATGCGGGTCGCACTTCTTCCCCTCTCTTCTCAGCCGAGGCCCTCTTCACAGCCCACTAGACCCACCTACCTACCCCCTCCGCTCCTGACCGTCCGATGGCGATCGAACGTCTCCGAAACGGAGCAAAACCCCCAAACCCTAGCCAAAATCTGCTATATATGGTCGCCCCCTAGTCCATTTTGGGCATTCCCGTAGCCTCCACCTACCTCCCTCCTTGTTTTCTGCGCAGACAGCCATCTCCCTCCCTCGGATCTGGCGCTGCCAGCCCGCTGCCACCAATTGGCGATCAGCCACAGGGCG
>NC_041383.1:92889322-92891574 GCF_002162155.2 Triticum dicoccoides
CCGCGCGCGCGCACCCGGGCGCGCGCCGCCGCCTGCGTCCGCCTCTCGCTCCCCGCCCCGCAGGCGCCCGACTCCATCTCTGCCGCCCGATTGCCGGACTTCGCCGCCGCGCCCCTTCGGCGTCCCGCGCTTCCCTGTCCCCGCCGCCGCAGATGAGCTCCGCCACCTCGCCATCTCTTTCCCTCTTCCCTCACCCTGCCTCACTCCATCTCTCTCTCCCGCAGGTCCCTGCCGGAGCTCGGAGCTCGCCGGAATCCGCGCCTCACCGGTGGTCTCCCTCTGGCCAGATCCGGTCGCCCCGGACCGGATTCGCCCCGTTCCTGGCCTCGTCAACCCCGCCGGACCCCGCCTCCGACCGGTGTCGCCTCGCCGGAGGCCTCCCTGCGCCGCCCGACGCCATGGCGCCGGCACACCGCACCTAGCCGCCTCCCCTACAGCGCCCGCGTGGGCCACCCGAGCTACGGGCCTAGCCAGCGCGCCAGGCCCAGCCAGCGCGCCAGGCCCAGCCTAGCATGGCCTGCGTCCAGCCTCGCCTCGCCTAGGCGCAGCGTAGCCCAGTTCCTCTCCAGCCCGGCCTGCCTCCAGCCTCCTACACCGACTGGGCCTGGCCCATGGGTGAGCAGCCCCCCAGCGCCCCTCTTGTTTTTTTCACCTGTCGGGCCAGCTAGTTTCAGCCCGTTTTGTTTTTTTCCCTGCTGCTGCGATTTTAACATTATCTGAGGATTTACAGTTTTACAGAAAAGTCCCTCATGTTCATGCATTTAATCAACTACAAGTTTATTCATTTCGTTGTTGGTTTTCCAACAACTACGTTCTATTCTTCTTTGCAAGGGTGCTTTCCAAGCTCATTTGTGGCACAAGTTGGCATTTTCTTCTCCATTCTTTTATTCCAGTGATCTAGGTTCTATTCTTTCGTCCTGAAGGCATTGTGATGTTTCTCTCTTCACCCATCATCTCGTTTTGTCAAGATCATGTCATTGACGTGCTTATCCATTTAACCGGAGTGTTGTGTTCTCATTCAAGTTCTTCCATCTTATCAAGTTTTGCCTCTCTTTTCAACCTAAGTGCTGTCTGAAATCTTTCTTACCCCTTGTGCCATTCCTTCAATAGATCTGGAGGTAGTGTGTTGTTGATTTCATCAAGTATCCTCTCATCTTGTCAAGTTCAAATTATATTCCTTCCATATTCAACCGGAGTGCTGCCCAAATTATATCATTCTTATTCATTCTTATCTCGTTTCAACCAGAGTGGTTTCAATTCCTTCTTGTCCATTGTGCTCGTCATTCATGTCTTTGCAACCTTCAAGTTCTCGTAATGTTCCTTGTTCCTCTTTTCTAACGGATTGTTTGCAATCTCGTTCATCTCTAATTGCTCAACCTCTCAAGGTTCGTGGTTTCACTCATTGGTCGAAGAAGCAACTTAGTTTTAACGCTTATCTTCCTCTTCCGTTTCCCTCCGGTGCCATCCTAGATCTCGGGACGAGATCCTCGCGTAGTGGTGGAGTGTTGTAACGCCCCGGATACAACTTTCCATATTCGTAACTCCAACTCTTGCCTTTTCCGGAGATGCTATATGATATTTCCTTCGTGGTTGGGTTTTATCTGTTGTTTTGCATTTTTGTTCTTGTCTTGCATTTCATCTCACGGCATCATCTGCATTTCATTCGCATGTTTTTCAAAACTTGCATCCGTTCATGTTCCGCCGGTTCTCTCCGTTGTCCGTTCCGAGCCCCGACACTCTCACACGCGCCCGCGGCACCTCCGAAATATTATTTTATAAGCGGCATAAAAATGTTCTCAGAATGGGTTGCAACTTGTCGTGTGGTCTTACTATAGTGTAGACAGAGCGCCTGCCAAGTTTCATCGCATTCGGAGTCCATTTGATAGCCCAACCGTTAAACTTAGCGGTACCGCTGTCGGTACCTTCGTCGGATGTTTTTGGTCTCCGAAAACCGTGCGGGTCGCACTTCTTCCCCTCTCTTCTCAGCCGAGGCCCTCTTCACAGCCCACTAGACCCACCTACCTACCCCCTCCGCTCCGGACCGTCCGATGGCGATCGAACATCTCCGAAACGGAGCAAAACCCCCAAACCCTAGCCAAAATCTGCTATATATGGTCGCCCCCTAGTCCATTTTGGGCATTCCCCTACCCTCCACCTACCTCCCTCCTTGTTTTCCGCGCAGACATCCATCTCCCTCCCTCGGATCTGGCGCTGCCAGCCCGCCGCCGCCACTTGGCAATCAGCCACAGGGC